>NW_024063366.1:0-576650 GCF_006381635.1 Hibiscus syriacus | reverse complement strand
CTTTGAGACACAACTTTGAGAGAACTTTGAGACACAACTTTAGACACAACTTAGAGAGAACTTTGAGACACAACTTTGAGAAACAACTTTGAGAGACAACTTTGAGAAATAACTTTGAGAGACAACTTTGAGACACAATTCACAAAGTTGAATTAGAAAATCACTTAGAAAATTCCTTTCAATTTTTCTTTCCGGTGATAGAGAATGCAGATTGTTTCGAGATCACTACGGTTTTGCTTCTGTTGTGATTGCTTGTTGTTGTATCCTGGTAGATTGGCACCCAACCGTACTCAAAGCACCTAGGAGAGGACGAGTTTGTCTTAAGGAAATTGTTCATACATGCCTCAACAAAATTTTTCTTCGATTTATGTTACTCTACTCATCCGATTTATTGTCTAAATATGAGTAAACCAATTTCTTGCCTTTACTTTAAATTTTATTATTTTGCTTCGTTCGATTATATAATAATATTTATTATTATTATTACTATTATTATTATTATATTTTTATCTCGGATTAACATTTTTCTAACAAAACCAATGACGGGTATGATGTCTGGAACTTTCAAGCAACTGCAGAGAACAAAAGGTCAATAAAAATGAATGAGATGGATTTCAGCAATACTGAGATAAATATAGGAGTACCATTTTTCCCCAATATCACAATCAATCGAATAATCTGTCCGTGGCTTACTTTCTAAGAATGGAAGACAAGGATCACCACACTTACAATTTCAAGAATTGGCATACTATAAGCTCCACAACTTTTCTCTAAGTATCTGGTTCATCATCTCCACATCACGTGTGTGTCCAGAAAGAGTCGTGAACCCCTGCAAATAGTTTTATTCAATGCAGACATGAGCATTTATGTAATAGAAACATTATTAGAAGATTTTCCCCACTTTATATCCAAACAGTGTAAATACTAAATAACAGTTCACACTTTTTTTTAACATGAATCTTAGACACCACCTAATATATTCTGCAATTTATTTTAAAGCTCATGTTTGCAACAAATGCTGCTATGTTAAGTACATTTATAACAGTTTCAGTACATTTCTTTTCTGGAAATGCATTCATTAAAGAAAATTTCCCTTTTAAAATAAACGTCAAGGTTCTATACAAGTTTATTTTATTTGTTCTCATCAAAAAGTCAAATCTTGGTCTAAGATGCCCTTTATTAGTCAATTTCCTGAAGAAAAAAAAAGTGAGAGGAAGAGAAGGGTGAGAGAAAGAGAGAATGTGAGAGAGAATTCGAGAAGACCATCTTCCTCCGGTGAGGAATGGACTGCTTTTGTAACAACCTGAGTAGAAGAGTATCAAGGAAAGCTTTATGGGAGCTCTTTGATTATCATGGCAAGGTTGTTAGTGTATTCATCCCAAGTGTCAACAAGAACCGAGGTGCAAAGATGCTACTTTCCCGTTTGTCCAATTTGAGAGTGAAAATGACCTACACAATGCTATTTTGAAAGTTAATGAGTCGTGGATAGATAGGAGAAAAGTATCAGTAAGGGTAGCTAGATTTCAGAAGATCCGGAGAGGAGCAGCCCTGCAAGAGCGTATGATACGTAAAAAAAAAGCCTCTACAGCTGAAAAGAGAAGAACAAGGTGTGTGAGATGGTCGCGAGAAGCTTTAGAGATAGTCCTATAAAAAAGCTTTGTTCTCGAATCAGAGGTCGAGGAATTCACCCAAAACCTTGAGACCAGATCGGGGAATGCACAAGAGGCTAGGGAGAAAAAGAATCTCTTGGAGGAGTTTATTTTCATCGAACCAAACCGAGTGGATGAAGTTTTCGTTAACAGGGATCATCAAACCATCTTTGGAAATGGACTTTGTTCAGAAGGCCCTGTTCAATGACGGAATAGATGTGAAATTGCTAGCTGGGGTTATGTGAGAAACTCTTGTATCACTTTCTCGTCGGGTGAGACTTAAAGGAAGCATGAATAACAAGAAAACAAGCTATCATAGTGGTTCGATTGATTGGCCCCTTGCTAATGGAAGATGAATACCAATGGCGTATTGTTCGATTGAATTATATGGTGTTCCATTATTATACTGGCAAGAGTCTTTTCTAGAAAAACTTGCGAAAGGATGGGGGTCTCTGGTTTTGCATACAGGATTCAACCAAAACAGGGATGACTTATCGGTTGCTAGGATATTGGTGAGGTAGCTAGCCCTTTCGATGTTCCTAGGTTTATCAATCTAAGTGCTTCGGGAGAGTGTTTAAGGTAAAAATAAGTTGGGCTCGGTGTCCTCGCAACACATGATGATATGAAAAGTCGGAAGGAAATTCAGAGGATATCTGAACGATGAGTCGTCGAAGGAGGAAAAGACGGCGATCGGACTTTGCAGAACGATGTGTCAAATGAACAGTCCCATGTGGAGTCCCAAATAGTGTAGAACCGTGGCTCGCTAAGGAAGATGGCATGTCATAGGATGATTCTGACAGTAATTCTTCGAAAGGTTTAGCCATCCATCATTATTATCAGATAGGGGAAGTGGATCGTAATAATGATCACGAGTCAGTTATTAATAGTGCACATTTAACTCTAATGAAGATGTTCCAGCTCAATATTCCAACGATGACTTAAATCCACAAGAGAATGGCCTGTCACATCGATTGGGAACCAGTCTATATACTAGAAGCAGCTGGGTCTATTACCTAATGGGCCTGATTCAAAATAACCAAAGGGGCTTGATAGCTTCTATTTTGTTGGGCCCTCCTCTGGTTAATCAAAATTCTACCCATGAGTTGGCAAACCCACTAACTGTAATTTCCCAGCAGGAGCTTCAAAGATAATGCAAATCAAAATTTGGGAGAACAGTCTAGGAGAAATTCATCGGGAGAAATGAATGGGTTCAGATCCTTCGGCAAAGTTATAGAAGAACCAGAAGAAACTTGATTGGAATCATTGGATCAGGTTAGTACTTCCACCGCTTCTTCCCCTCATTCTCTGAGTATCTCGATGAAGCTCTGGCCATTTGGAAAGTGAGCAAAATGCTGGAAATATCCTTCAAGGGAGGGAAGTAAACCTTTCTGGACAGTTTTATTAATCTCGAAAAGAGCCCAGGGAAGGAAGATGGAAGATAAGTCCTCTTTCTAGCTATAGGTGTTGTGAATTATTAATGATGATTTTTCATTATTTCTTGGAATGTAAGAGGCATGAGGAGAAGGGAGAAACAGAGAGCAATTCGGAGGATCATAGTTGATAAAAAAAACTTACCTTTTTATTCCTTCAGGAAACTAAGATAGAAAGTTAAGGCCTTCCCATCTCAGGAGGTCGGGAATGTTCTACAAGGTCATATCATCTCTCCTGCTTCTGGGTCTGCGGAGGGTTACTAAGTCCATGGGATGACAACTTGTTTAAAGTCACGAATAGGTTTTTCATAGTAGATTCATCGTCATCATAGAAGTTCCAAAGGACAAGGCCAGTGGGGTTTTGTAAATGTCTATGGGCCTGCGATAGATCCGATAAGAAAGGTTTTTTTGAAAAACTGTAAGACATCAGATTTTGTGTCAACTGAAAAGTCTTCACGTAACCAACAAAAATAATTGAATAAGGATTCAAATATAGTCTAAATAAAAAAATTTTAATATTATAAATCTTATATTACTATACCAAACACACGAGTTACATAAAAAGAACTTCAGAAAAATACGAGCAAAGAAAAAGTGATTCGAGGTTATTGTAAACGATTCGAAGTAATAAAGGTGAAAGCTGTTGACCTTTCGTTTGTTTATCTTTACTCTTCACTTGCATGCGTTGTTAATCGCATTTTTTTTGCTTGAGAATTCCAGAGACAAATGTTTTAGCCGATGACTCGGAGGGAGTTTTTCGAAACTTTAATTTCAGATCTACGCTCCCTAGAGGTTATTTCGCAAAAACAAATTATATTTTTAGAATGAAGGTGCGAAAATCTATTAAAAATGAAATTTTTTTACCGATTTTAATCTTCAATGTTCTTTGACATTTGCCTACTGATTTAACTTTTATTTCAATTTAATCTCCTACTAATAATCATATATGTTTACTTATATTTTTATTATTATTATTATTTTTTATTTTCATTATACTTTATTTTTTTATTTATATATTACTTTAATTTTCATATCTTTGTAATTCTTTTATTTCTGTTTTTTTTTTATTTTAATACTTATTACTATTATTTTATACATTGTTTATAAGTTATATATATAATATATATATATATATATTATATATATTATTATATCAATAGTATTATTATATTATTATTTTTGTATTAACGTATATTTATATTTTTATAATTATCATTATAATTTTATTACTATTTTACTTTTAACTTACATTTTTTATTGTTTTTATGTAATTGTATTTTTTTTCTATTCTTTGTATTTTTTCTCATTATTTTTTATTGTTGTTTTATTATTATTAGATTCGTTACTTCATCTTTTTTCTTGTTTATTTTTACTTTTACTTCTTTTATTTTCTTATTTTTTATCTCATTTTGTTTATTCGTGTTATTTATGTGTTTTCTTGTTTTATTTATTTACTTTCATGTCTTTTTCCTCTAACGTGTTTCTCGCCTTTTTTTAAAAGGGATATTTTCAAATCGAATTAGGGTAAGTAATTTGGATAGTAATTTTACCTTTGAGTTAAACTTTCAATTTCTTACTTAATGACAACTGAAAATTACGTAGTACCGAAAGGGCAGTTCAAAGTGCTAACCCTTCCTTGACTGTAACCGACTCCCGAATCCGACATATCTCTAGAACACAGATCATAAATAAGGTATCCGATCAACCCACTTTTCGTAAAGTAAATGATCGGTGGGACTACCAATTCATTTAATCCACGTCGAAGCCCAATTCCGGGGCCCAACCAAAAGACGGTTACGACAGCTTGGCGACTCCGTTGGGGAGAGGTAAGTGAGTCAGCTAAGGTAATTTCAGTTGGCTTTTTAACGAAAATGGTAAGTTTAAATTTTAAGGTAATTTCGATCATTTTTTACTTATTTTTGATTATATTTTCGGGTAAATGTTTGTACTAATAGTTTTCTCATGATTTCAGCCCTTAAAGATTTTTCATCTAAGGCTCTAAACTCGAGCTCCAAACCCGTTTTAAGTGGGGAGAAGCGACGCCTTCGTGTGAATTTATTCACCGTATGGGCCTAACAAGTAGCCTTCGGGATTCATATACCTTATGCTTTCGTGTGAATTTATTCTCCGTATGGGCATAAGGGAATGTGTTCTCTCGAGTTTAACTTAGTCCACACCAAGCCTGTGATGGGTTTAGTACTAGGGTCTGGCAAGCCCAGGGGGCACCGGCAAGGAGAACTCGGGTACCGTTTTTAGAACCTAAACCGGAGACTATAGAGAAATAGAGCCTACCCCGAAACCCCATTTCAAACCTAGGACAGTTTTTAACCCTAACCATATTTTTTTCTCCTTCTTACTCTTCTTATTTTTCTTTCGTCATTTCTTATTTATTTATGTATTTTCATTTTACTGACTTGTTTGCCTTTGTGTTTATTTTCTTAGCATTTGTATAATAACAAGGAAATTGATCCCTAAAAGGTGTGTTATACACAAAATAATCTGAACAAATGGACAAAGGTGTAATGCAAGAGATTAAAATCCTGAGATACGACTATGATCCGAGAAGACTCAGAAGGAAAAGGGAGACAGTCTTCAAGGGAGCTATATGTCAGAGCTAGTTAGCTACACCTCTATCAGCCTAAAACATAACAATGTGCAAGAGCTTCGAGACATCTAGGACAGTTGGAAGAATGATCAGAAATAGAAGTTCAGCCAACGGTACAGTGACATTGCTCTTTTACTCCCAAGTTAAGACTGATTAGCCTTTAATCAGAGCCCTGGTTCAATTCTGGAACCCAGGATATAGTTGCTTCACTTTTAATCGGGAGGATATGGTGCCCACCATTGAAGAGTACACATTGTTGCACTGTGAAAGTATTAAATTAGAAGCCTACCTTAACACACATCAAGGGCCAACCTTTAAAGAATGCACTAGCCAAGGTTGCTGGGGTTGACGAAAAATGGGTAATTGATCGGACTCAGCGTAGAGGCAGTGGGGAAGGAATTGAGTGGATCCACATAAGGCAATTAATGAAGAACCACCTTGATGAGTGGAAGACTAAGACCTTTTTGCACTAGGTTTGTATGGGTTGATTATCTTTCCGAAGGCTTTGGGTTGCATTGACGCAGCCGTGGTGGAATTGTTCGAGCAACTTCTGAAACGGGTTAACCCAGCACCAACTCTTAGCTGAAACCTTTCGATCTCTCAACCATTGTCGAGATCTGGCGGAGGAAGGTTCGTTGGGTGCGTCCAGCTCATTCAAGTCTGGATTAACAGCCACTTCTGGAAGACTAATGGGGTTGCCTACCGCCGATTTAGCACCACATATTTAACTTTGGGAGAGTTCATCACAATGAAATGGCATGAAGGTGCTTCAAAGTAAAAGTGGATGAAAGTTTTTACACATCTTCAGGATCGATATATTACCTGGAGAGCCCCCTGGTTCCTCGGTGACGTTCTTTTCCGGTGTGGGGATTCTGATACTATGACCTTGCTTAGACTTTGGGTGTTGGTATGCTCCATTGTGGCATGAGACAGTATGGAGCACGTCAGTTTGTCCCCGCAATATACGGAATAATTAAATCAGAGTTTCTGTATAACGGTGACAGTTATAAGAAGATGATCAAAGAAGTAGCCGAGTCATGGAAGAAAATATCCCGGATGGATGTCATGGCTTCTAGATATGCTTACTTCGGATTATATGGAGTGGGAAGATTGAGAAAGAATGATAAAATCCCGGTGCCATACTGTGAAGACACCCGGACCATGGAGGAACATCTCAGGCTTGTCCCTTCTGAACTTGAGATAATCAAGGCAGAGTTTGAAGCTGTGAATAACGAGCTGAAGTAAGATTAAGGAACTTGAAGCTGAACGTTATCAGTGGAAGCTAGATGCCAACTCTCAGAAAGATAGAGCAGACAAACTGGAAAGAAAACAAAAAGAGTTCGTTTTGAGCTCGAAGATTTGAGAAGGGGTATCAAGATAAAGTCAATGATAACTCCAAGTTGAAAGTGACCTCTGAATACTGGAAAGACAAAGTTCATAGCCTGAAAAGAAAGTTTGAGGGGTCTGATGAAAGAGCTTGGAAGGAACAGTTGAAAACTGCTCAGAGACGCATAGCAGACAATCAGCATCAAACCAATGCTTGAGAATCCAGATGGCTGACCTAGAAAAACAACATGAGAGATGGCAAAGGAATAGCCGAGTTAGAAGTTATTGTGATGGATTCAAGAAACAAGCAGTCGAGCTTCAATAGTGCCATTTGACGGGGTTTACAGTGGCGTTTCCGTTGGGAGCAGCACAACAAAGGGTAAAATCTAGAGACGTAGTCATCCGAGATTTCCTAGATCAAGTACAGAAGGCAGTCCGTTATCTTCACGGCCTAGCAAGAGAAGTCGGAGTCGTTCGACAAGGCATTCAACCAATGACAGATGAAGGCAGAAGACTTGTCAATCTACTAGAAGCTATTCGGGGTCTAGAGGATTTAGTTCGCACGTACATTTGATTGTTTTTATGTCTCTTACAAGATAATTTTTTTTGTCTAAAATAAGAATTATTATAGTAATGGACATTTTTCTGGATCAATGCCGCTAAAATTGCATACATCATAAACTGCATACTTTGTATTTTATATTTCATGTTTATTTTTTATATTTCCCTGTTTTACATTCGTATTAACAAACAGAACATGTCTCAGAAAAGAAAGAGAAACACCAAGTCTACCACCGCAAGCATTAATACGCATCACCCGCAATACTCGAGCAAAGAAAGACAAATGGAGGCCAGAGGGAAAAACTCGAGGAGAACATGGCAAGACTGCAAAAAGAACTGGGAGATAAGATGCTCAAAACAGTTAGAGCCCTGGAGTCCATCAAGAAAAACCAGAGTCCTTGTCGACCAAAATTATGGCCAAGTTATCGGTTTACAACAAGTTAGTGCAATAGGGGGAAGTCCCTCCGAAGGGGTAACCATGTCACCAACCACAGGTGGTTATTTCACCTGAGATCTTACCCAAACCACGAGAAAATTCTTATGCTGTCAAAGGAAAAACATTAACTGCTATGAAGGTGCAAACTTCCACAACTAATCTTGATAACCATCCGGATGATTACAACATCCCGGATTTCAATGAAGATGAAAAAGCAAGAAAGATAGAAGAGAAAATCAGGATGTTAGAAGATCAAATGAAAATGGTCCAGGGAGACCATGATTATTATGGAATGGACGCAAGGGAGCTGAGCCTGGTTCCAGATTTGGTGCTTCCACCAAAGTTAAACCTCCTGAGTTTAAGAAGTTCAATGGGAACAGCTGCCCATCAGCCCATATCATTATGTTCTGTCGAATGATGACAGGATATGGGGAGAATGACCAACTCTTGATCCACTTCTTTCAGGAGAGCCTGTCCGGTTCAACTATCCGGTGGTATAACCAGCTCAGCCGAACTCATATCAAGACATGGAAAGACTTAGCTAAGTCTTTCCTAGAGCAATACAAGCATATCAACGATATGAGACCAGACCGGGTTATGTTACCAAGCCTGGAGAAGAAGCACAATGAGAGTTTCTGACAATACACACAACGTTGGAGGGATTTGTCTGTGCAGGTTCATCCACCCTTGGATGAAAGGAGACTAGAAAGTTGTTTGTACAAACCTTAAAGACACCTTACTTCGGGCACCTGGTGGCAATTACGTTGGAAGGTTTTTCAGATCTAGTCATGATCGGTGAAATGATTGAGTTGGCCATTAAACAAGGAAAAATCAAGGGAGGAGACTCCAGTAAAAAGCCTCCCATGAAGAAAAAGACCGAGAGATCAACAATGTCAACACTTACAACGTCAACAAGGGTGTTATGGTCTCAAGCTCAAAAACCACTGCAGTTGTACCATCTGGTACTTCAAACCAGGCTCAGAGAGAACCAAGGAAAGAAAGAGAAAGGGAGCAGATCGATCACATTCCCATGACATATAAAGAGTTATATCAACAACTATTCGACACTCATGTAGTCGTCTTACCCAATGGATCCGATGAAGCACCCGTATCCGAGATGGTATGATAAAACGCTCACTGTGAATATCATGGTGGTGTGCAGGGGCATTCAATCGAAGGTTGTCTCGCATTTAAGAGGCTTGTACAACGAATGCGGAACAAGAATTGGATCATTTCGATCTGAAACACATAACGTCGCCCAGAATCCCTTGCCTAATTATCCGGAGATCGGAATTAATGCAATCACCACCGAAAACGGCAGGAGAATTAAAACCAGTGTTTCAAAAGTCAAAGCTCCTTTGGCTTGGGTATGAATCCAAATGGTAAAACCAAGGCTTCTTACACCGCAATCAGGTGCAGCAAAGAGTGAAGGGGTAATTATTGTTGTTATCATAACGAAGAGGGGCATAAAGTGCGAGAATGCTCTGAATTCAGGACATTAGTCCAGCTCATGATGGACCAGAAAGAGTTGGAGTTTTATGAAGAAGTTCAGGATTCGCTGGAAGCAGATGTTTACGCTACCGGAGAATCATCGGACAAAGACTCAGTAGGGGTAGTCCTTTGGTTATTACCCATAAAGCAAAGATGATAACAACAACTCCGCAAGCAAAGGTGGTGATCACGGCACCTCGACCTTTTCAATATAAGTATAGTCAGCAAGTACCTTGGAAGTACGAATGCCAGGTGAGCACTTCCAAAGAATGTGACAACAAGGTGGGGCAAAGACCACTAGAGCCCTTCAAGGAAGATGTGCTGGCTATCAATGAACCTATAAAAGAGGAAGAAGCTAAAAATTCCTTAAATTTTTTAAGCTAGCGAGTACAGTATTGTAGAACAACTCCACAACTTGCCAATGCGCACTTCAATGTTGGCACTTTTACTAAGCTCTGAAGCACATCGGGAGGCATTATTGAAGGTCCTGAATCAAACATTCGTGCCACAAGACATACCAGTCAGCAAGATGGATCGATTGGTAAATAATATTCAAGCTGATAATCTCATCTCATTCTCAGATGATGAGATTCCATCCGGAGGAAGAGGCCAAACTAAGGAATTACACATCACTACCTATTGTAAGGGGCATCCCCTACCGATTGTGTTGATCGATAACGGCTCAGCCTTGAATGTGATGCCTTTGGTGACACTGAAGAGGTTTCCAATAGATACCTCTCATATGAGAGCCTGTCAGAATGTGGTCCGAGCATTTGATGGGACCAAGAGAGAGGTTATTGGCAAGATCGAGGTGCCCTAACCATCGGACCTGTCACATATGATATCGATTTCTGGTGATGTATATCATGCCTTTTTATAATTGTCTTTTGGGAAGGCCATAGATTCATCAAGTTGGTTCAGTACCGTCCACACTGCACCAAAAAGTTAAATTTGTTATTGACGGGGCCTTAATAATTATCAATGCTGAGAAAGATATTGTGGCAAGTGTGACCACAGAGGCCCCATACATCGAAGTGGACGAGAAAGCATTGGAGTGTTCATTTCGTTCCCTGGAATTTGTGAATGCCACCTTTGTGGCAGAAGGAAGAACGATCCCCATACCCCGGCTTTCTAAGTGTACCAGAATGGAGATCATGCAAACATTAGGACGAGGTGTCTAGACTGGAAGAGGGTTCAGGAGATTTCTACAAGGAATGATTGTTCTAGTCCTTCTTATTTTAAAGCTAGACCGATTTGGGATCGGCTTTCAGCCCAATTACCATGAAAAGAGAAAGGAAGTTCAGAATAACCGAGAGAAAAGACTGGCCAGAATAACTAGAAGTGAACTTCAATGGGAACCCATGACATTCCTGCCTCTTTGCCACACATTCAAATCGGGTGGTTACGTGTTTGAGATCACCTCATCCGATTTAGGAGCGTCTCTGGAAGATCTGAGCATCAATGCCATAACAATGGAAATGCTGACAATACAATTAGATCTGGATATGCCCTCTACCACCTGGGTTTGTGCCTAGCCGTTGGTTGGTCGAAGAACTACATGTGGTTTACAAGAGTATTTCAGAGTAATATTCGAACTATCCCTACTTGCCTATACCCGGGGTAATATGTGATCTTTTGTAAGGGTTAATAAACATTATGTTTAAGTTCAATAAAAGATGCACCTTCTTTTCTCTTCTTATGGCAAACAAATTTTTCCTTTATTTTATTTTTGAATTCATTGTCTATCTTCTACATTTCGATACTTTATTTCCACTTTCTCTCGAATTTAATTCTTGACTATTTCGTGTGGGATATATTCCTCTCACACATGAACATTTTACCTTCTTTAAGATCCCCAGATAACAATAATGTAGGCACTAATGATCTTGATCCGGAGGTGGATTTTGAATCAGCCATTTGTCTCGGGGAATTTGATGAATGGGACAATGTAGAGGAGTACAACTTGCCTACCGAATTATTGAGAATGGTAGAAAGAGAAGATAAACAAATACTACCCCATAAAGAGACGATCGAAATCTTGAATCTGGGCACTGAGGAATATCGAAAGGAGGTTAAAATCAGCGCAACTCTTTCGACTAAAGCAAGACAAAACCTGATAGCCTTACTTCAGGAGTACAGAGAGGTGTTCGCCTGGTCGTATCAAGACATGCCAGGATTAGACACAGATATAGTAGTCCACAAACTGCCTATCAAACCAGAATGCAAACCCGTGCAGCAGAAACTGAGAAGAGTGTGACCAGAAATGCTCCTTAAGATCAAGGAAGAAGTCAAGAAACAATTTGATGTCGGTTTTCTTCAAGTGGCCAAATATCCGGAGTGGGTGGCCAACATAGTGTCTGTGCCGAAGAAGGACGGGAAAGTACGCATGTGTGTCGATTACCGGGACCTTAACAAGACAAGTCCTAAAGACAACTTTCCTCTGCCACACATAGACACTTTGTTGGACAATACAGCTGGGAACAACTACTTTTCATTCATGGATGGATTTTCGGGGTACAATCAGATCAAGATGCATCCTGAAGACATGGAGAAGACCACTTTTGTCATAATGTGGGGAACTTTCTGTTACAAAATGATGCCTTTTGGATTAAAGAATGCTGGGGCAACATACCAAAGAGCTATGGTGACCCTGTTCCACGATATGATGCACAAAGAAATCGAGGTTTATGTCAACGACATGATTGTCAAGGCACTGATCGAGAATGAACATATTGAAAATTTGAGAAAGCTCTTCTAGAGATTGAGGAAGTTCCAGCTACGACTGAACCCTAGCAAGTGCACTTTTGGGGTGACATCTGGGAAACTATTAGGCTTCGTGGTCAACCAAAAAGGCATTAAGGTTGATCCTGACAAAGTTAAGGCTATCCAGAGTCTACCTCCACCTCGAACACAAAAAGAAGTCCGAGGTTTTCTGGGCAGATTGAATTACATAGCTCGTTTCATATCTCAGTTAACCAACAAGTGTGATCCAATCTTTCGCCTTCTCCGAAAGAACAGCCCCGGAGCGTGGGATGAAAACTGTCAGATTGCATTCGAGAAGGTGAAAGAGTACTTGTCTCATACTCTTATCTTAATGTCCCCCATCCTGGGAAAACCTCTGTTCTTGTATCTAACCATATTTGAGAACTCAATGGGGTGTGTCCTGGGTCAACAAGATGAATCTGGAAGAAAAGCAAGAGCCATCTACTATTTGAGCAAGAAGTTCACCGATTGCGAGGCCAGATATCCTCCTATTAAGAAGGTTTGTTGTGCTTTAGTCTGGGCTACAAAAAGACTCTGACAATATATGTTGTATCATACCACTTGGTTGATTTCCAAGCTAGATCCACTAAAATACATGATGGGTGTACCTGCTCTATCTGGAAGGTTAGCCCGATGGCAAATGTTATTGTCTGAATTCGACATCGAGTAAGTGAGCCAAAAAGCCATAAAAGGAAGTGCCAAATCAGATTTCTTGGCAAGCAGAGCCGATGAGAATTATGAGTCATTAGACTTTGATTTCCCAGATGAAGAATGGCTTTATCTTTAGAAGAAACAGGTACTTCAACAGACAGTTCCTGGAGAATGTACTTCGATGGGGCATCCAATGCATTAGGACATGGCATTGGGGAAATACTGATCTCTCTAGAAGGGAGTCACTACCCATTTACCAGCAGACTGAACTTCGATTGTACCAATAACATGGCAGAATATTAAGCCTGTGTCTTGGGAATTCGAGTTGCACTGGGGAAAAATATAAAGACCTTGCGGATATACGAAGATTCAACATTAGTAATCTATCAGCTCCGTGGAGAATGGAAAACCAAAGATACAAAACTGATAGAATATCGGAAGTTAATACTGAACCTGCTCGAAGAATTTCGACGAAGTTACCTTCCACTATGTGCCGAGAGAAGAAAATCAAATGGCTGATGCTTTGGCTACCTTGGCAGCCGCATTCAAAGTTGGCGCGGAGTCTAAAATGATGCCAATTGACATGTAGTCGTATGAGTACCCGACTCATTGCTACAAGATTGAAGAAGTAAAAGACACTAAGCCTTGGTACTACGACATTTTGCAGTATATCAATCATCGAAGTTATCCAGAGGAAGCCACTGAAACCGATAAAAGAACCATTAGAAGGATGTTAGCTGGATACGTCCTTGATGGGGAGGTCTTGTACAAGAAAAGCCATAATCAAGTTCTGTTAAGGTGCGTCGATACTGAAGAGGCAAAAATGATAATGGAAGAAGTACATGACGGAGTTTGTGGAGCACATGCAAATGGACATATGATGTCGAGACAAATAATGAGACGCGGATATTTCTGGTCCACACTAGAAAGTGATTGCATGAACTATACTAGAAAATGTCATAAATGTCAGATTTACGGAGATAAAATAAATGTTCCACCTCATCCACTTCATGCCATGACGTCACCATGGCCTTTCTCTATGTGGGGCATGGATGTTATTGGGCAAATCCATCCAAAGGCTTCGAATGGTCATCATTTCATCCTTGTAGCCATCGATTATTTCACCAAGTGGGTAGAGGTTGCTTCCTATGTCAGTGTCACTCAATCCATTATTTGCAAGTTTTTGAAAAAAAAGATCATATGTCGGTATGGTTTACCTGAAAGAATCATTACCGATAATGCTACAAACTTGAACAATAAAATTATGAAAGCTGCTTGTGAGCAATTCAACATAAAACATCACAATTCTACTACCTACAGACCAAATATAAACGGCACAGTAGAAGCAGCAAACAAAAACATTAAAAAGATAATGGAGAAGACGACCGAGACCTACAAAGACTGGCATGAGAAGTTGTCTTTTGCTTTGTTCGCTTACCGAACCTCAGTACGAACCTCGACTGGGGTAACTCCATTCTCATTAGCTTATGGAATGGAAGTAGTGCTGCCCATTGAACTAGAAATTTCGTCATTACGGGTCTTGACAGAAGTTAAATTGGATGACGCAGAATGGGTGTAATCCAGATACAATCAGTTTAACCTGATAGATGAAAAGAGACTGAAAGCCATTCACCATGGTCAAATATATCAGAAACGAATGATTCGAGCACATGACAAGAAGGTACGCCCGAGAATATTTCGTGAAGGAGATCTGGTGCTAAGGAGAATTTTTCCAGTCCAGAAAGATTTCCGAGGAAAATGGACGCCAAATTGGGAAGGACCTTATGTCATGAAAAAGGCCTTCTTCGGAGGAGCCCTTGTCCTGGCTGAAATGGACGGACCCGAACTACCGTATCCTATCAATTCGGATACAGTCAAGAAATACTTCACTTAGGATGAAAACCCGAAAGGGCGTCTTAAGTCAAAAAAAGGAAAAAGTAAAAAAGAATAAAAAAAATGAAAAAAAATGTTTAGGGTGAAAACCCGAAAGAGAGTCCTAAATTGAAAAAAAATTGAAAAAGAGAACAAAAGAAAAAATAGAAAGAACAAAAAATAAGGAGGGTTCAAGATGAAAACCCGCAAAGGGCGATTTGGATAATTCAAGAAATCCAGACAGTTGAAACTCCCCGGCATCTGAATTTTCCACAGACTCAATGAGTCAGAGAAAGGTTGCACTCTCCTGAATATTGTCGCATTCTCTAAGATCCTTTGGCAATGGCTGTATTCAAGGTCACCTAATGGTTTTTCAGCTTAGAAGTACCCACATTATTGAAATCTAAGACATTCATTTTCACCTCATCATGTCTTCATCTTCCAAAATGCTTGTCATGTATTATTTGTTCTTTTTCCCTCATTAATAAAAGACAATATTTTTTCCCTACACCAATTCCTTTTAAGCATCTTGGATTGAGCTTAAACTTAATGATTTATTTACTTATGCAAAAGATATTCACAGATTACTGTATAAAGATTCATTGAAAAGTACAGGTACTCGGAAGCCGATCAAGGCTCATACTTGAGATTGGTTGAGAAGCATTTCCCAAATCAAGAAACAAATAGAATGTGCACATCATATTTGAATATTTGAAGAATTCGAGATCAGGGATCATAACTTCAAGATTCCAGAGTCAAGATTCCAGACATGCATATTCGCAGATTACTGTACAAAGATTCATTGAAAAGTACATGTACTCGGAAGCCGATCAAGGCTCATACTTGAGATTGGTTGAGAAGCATTTCCCAAATCAAGAAACAAATAGAATGTACACATCAGATTTGAATATTTGAAGAATTCGAGATCAGAGATCAAAACTTCAAAATTTCATACTCAAGATTCCAAACATGCAATCGGAGATCGAGATTTTTCTCTAGAACCCAAAATAACATATGTTACATATGCATTTTAGGCATACCTAAGGGCATTGCATCCATCGCATATACTTTGTAGGTTTTAGCTAGAGCTAATTTCAACTTCGCAGTGAAGGATATTGAACTCGAAGCGACACAATTTGTTCGAGAGTATATTTCAACTTCACGACGAAGGATATCTAGCTCGAAGCCAAACTTCATAATAAAGGGGTCATCCACGTTTTCAACTTCACGACGAAGGAAATCGTGTCCACCCCGCAACGTTCAATACTTGGATTTCAACTTCACGGCGAAGGATATTCAAGTCAAGGCTCAACTTCATGACGAAGAGGCCATCCGCGATTTTAACTCCACGATGGAGGATATCGTACCCGCACATCCACGATTTCAACTCCACGATGGAGGATATCGTGCCAATTTCAACTTCACAGTGAAGGATACTGGACTCGAGACAACACAAGTTCAACTTCATAGCGAAGGGACGACTGATTGTCAACAAACAACTTTCAGAGTCAATTTCAACTTCACAGCAAATGATATTAGACTCGAGACAGGCTCAACTTCACAGCGAAAGGGCAGCTGACTGTCAAAAAACAATTTCCCAGTTCTAGAGCCAATTTCAACTTCACGACGGAGGATATTGGACTCAGAACAATACAACTTACTTGAATTTCAACTTCACGACGAAGGATATCCAATTACCAGGCTCAACTTCACGACGGAGGGACCACTCGCAGTTTCAACTTCACGACGAAGGGAATCATGCACACAAGTAGCAACACAACTTACCTTGGATTTCAATTTCACGATGAAGGATATCCAATTCTAAGGCTCAACTTCACGACGAAGGCGCCATCTGTAACATCACAACACCAAAGTCTTCAGGTCAAGTTCCACCTTCACGACGAAGTATCTTGAGCCAGAAGATGATTCAGAGGCCACTTGTCAAAAGCTTTGAGCTCGTTTTCAACTTCACGACGAAGGATTTCGTGCTCAGAATTTTCCAATTTTGACTCAACCTCACAATGATGGAGTCATTTTGTGATTGACAAATCAGTTTCAATATCAGATTTCAACTCTCCGAAAGAGGATATTCGATATGGAAAAAATTTGTGTCTTGTAATCTTTGCTCCATTTTCGTTACACGATAATGAGCAAAGAGGAACAACTGAAGACACCAGATTTTGTCCTACCAACCGAGGAGTCTTCTCGTAACCAAAAAAGAATAGTTGGATTAGGGCTCAAATACTAGTCTAAAATAGGGTTTTTTAGTGCTATAAATAAGCCTTGTAATTACCACACTAGAACACACGAGTTACACAAAAGGAACGCCAGAAAAATACGAGCAAAGAAAAAGTGATTTCGAGGTTATTGTAAATGATTCGAAGTAATAAAGGTGAAAGCTTTTGACCTTTCGTTTGTTTCTCTTTACTCTTCACTTGCATGCGTTGTTAATTGCGTTTTCTTTGCTTGAGAATCCCAAAGACAAATGTTTTAGCCGATGACCCGGAGGGAGTTATTCGAAACTTTGATTTCAAATCTACGCTCCCTAGAGGCTATTTCCCAGAAACAAATTACATTTTTGGAATGAAGGTACGAAAATCTATTAAAAATCAAAACTTTTTTATTTTTGCCGATTTGAATCTTCAATGTTATTTGACATTTTCCCACTGATTTAGCTTTTATTTCAATTTAATCCCCTACTAATATCATATATGTTTACTTATATTTCCATTATTATTATTTATTTCATTTATACTTTATTATATATATATATTACTTTGATTTTCATATTCTTTATAATTTCTTTTATTTCTGTTATTATTATTTTTATTTTAATACTTATTAATACTATTATTTTTATATCTTGTTTGTAAGTTATTATATATATATATATATATATCAGTATTATTACTATTTATTTTTGCTATTAACGTATATATTTATATTTTTATAATTATCATTATAATTTTTATTACTATGTTACTTTTAACTTACATTTTTTTCTTTATTTTATGTAATTGTATTTTTTTTATTTTCTTTGTATTTTTCCTCATTATTTTTATTGTTTTATTATTATTAGATTCGCTACTTTATTCTTTTTTTCTTGTTTATTTTTATTTTTACTTCTTTTATTTTCTTATTTTTTATCTCATTTTGTTTATTCGTGTTATTTATGTGTTTTCTTTGTTTTATTTATTTACTTTCATTGTCTTTTTCCTCTAATGTGTTTCTCGCCTTTTTATTAAAAGGGATATTTTCAAATCGAATTAGGGTAAGTAATTTTGGATCGTAATTTTACCTTTTGAGTTAAACTTTCAAATTTCTTACTTAATGGCAACTGAAAATTACGTAGTACCGAAAGGACAGTTCAAGGGTGTTAACCCTTCCTTGACTGTAACCAACTCCCGAATCTGACTTATCTCTTATGAGACGCAGATCAGATAAGAAATAAGGTATCCGACCAACCCACTTTTCGTAAAGTAAATGATCGGTGGTGACTCCCAATTCATTTAATCCACGTCGAAGCCTAATTCCGAGACCCAACCGAAAGACGGTTACGACAAAAACTATATCTTTTCTAGAGAACATGAGAATCCCTCTATGTTCGGAGGATGATTTTAATGCATACCTTTCCCCCGAGGAGAAAGAAGGAAGGTCCCATAATTCGAACACAGTAGGAGTTTTCAGATCCTTTGTTCAACAGGCTAGATTGACGGACTTACCTCTAAGTGGTGGGTGATACACTTGAAGCAATAATAGGGACATGCCAACAAATGTTAGGCTAGACAGATTCCTGGTGGACGTCGGTGTTTTGGCTGGCTTTCCAGACATCTCAGTGTCTTCATCCGAAATCCCTCTCGGACCATAACACTGTTTTGCTGGAAAATAATGGCTACAATTGGGGGCCAAGGCCCTTCAAACTATTTAATTATCTGATGGAATCCGTAATCAAATAGCTCAAGAGTGGCAATAAAAGGTTGGAATTTTGAGCATTCGTAGGGGTTCTAAAGATGCTATAAAGAATTGGTCAGGGAACCGGAATCAGAATATGTCTGGTACTATCTCAGCGCTAGAAAGGAAAATTCAAGACTTAGAAACAGAGATCCAGCAGAACCCAAATGCCCCTGCTCGAATAGAATCATTGGCTGCTCACAGGAAAGAATTGAGATTTTGTGTAATAAGGAAGAGCTGATCTAGCATCAGAAGGCAAGATCAAGGTGGATCAAAGACCGAGATCGTAATTCAAAGTTCTTTCATATTTGTGCTTCCAGTCGAATAAGGGTAAATACGTAAAGTCTTTGGGAGTTAATGGCAGCTTTGTTTATGAGCCTTCCAAAATAAAAGCTCTCGTTCACGACTATTTTAAAGAAGCCTTTAATACAAGATCGACCCTTGAAGTTGAAATGGACTACAGTCTGCAAACCTAGAGATCAAGGGGGTTTAGGAGTCATTGATCTCAATCTTATGAATAGAGCTTTAATCGGCAAATGGACTTGGAAATTCGCAAACGAAGAGGATTCATGGTGGAAAAGTTTGATTTGCAGCAAGTATAACCTTGACAGGAGACTTCTGGTTGTTGAAGAGATAAGAAGAAACCAAGCGTCTTGGATTTGGAGAGGAGTCATTAGTAACTATAGTAAGAATGATGACTTCGACTTGTGTCTCAAAAAACACCTTAAGCTCCAAGTCGGTAAAGGAGATGCAATCTTCTTCTGGAAAGATTTGTGGATAGGCGAGGCTCGTTTAAATAACCGGTTTCTAAGATTATTTGCCCTCTCTGTCAACAAAGAAGGAAGAATTAGCAACATGGGGTGGGTGTGGAATATAGAGATGCGCAGGAATTTGAGTGACTGGGAGTTGGAGCAATGGCTGAAGATGATGGCTTTGTTGAGCAACTTTAGATTTGGTAAAAAATAAGAAAGATTGCTTAGTATATGGAAAGGGAATGGGGAGGAATCCTACACGATGAAATCTTGTATGGGTATGGGTTTTGATCTCGTCGAATGCCGACCCTTTTTGGAGGAAATACATTTGGCAGGGCTGGTTCCACCTAGGGTGGAAATATGTGGCAAGTAATTCACAATATATTGGCGGTAAAGTTAGAGCTTATTATGAGAGGGTTTCAAACTTTATCAGACCTTTTGTGTCCTCTGGGTAGAATGGAACCGAAAACAACCTCCCATTTATTCATCGCGTGCAAAGTTGCCTGGTTCCTTGGACAAGTTTTGCAAGGATTTAGAAAGTCTCCACAGCGCTCCACTGTGATCTTTCAACTCTTCTAGCAGCCTGAGGGGGGGCAGGGTTTGAAGGCCCAATCGTCTATTTGGAGTTTTATCTCGGGGGTCATATTATGGACAATTTGGAAATGTAGGGGGTGATAGATCCTGAAGATATTCATTTTTTTCATTTTAATGTTATTTATATAATAATTATTATTATTATAATTATAATTATTATTATTATTAATATATATTATTTAATATTACAAAACCCAAAATGGAGGCCCAATTACAAATGGTGGCCCAAATTCAGAAGCCCAATGGAAACCCTAAACCAGATTAGGGTTTCCCTCTTCCCCAGCCGCCTCAGCCTGCTACCGTTGGATCTGGCAAGATCCAACGGTCCAGATGGTTCCAGCAGGAAACCCTAGGGTTATGATACCCTAGGGCCACGACGCCGGCCGCCTCTCTGACCCGTCCATCAGCTGCTGCCACGCTTCAACAGAAACATCCAGAGGAAGCAGGGAACGCCGTCCACGTTCCAACCATGGGGTGAGTCACCACCTACGGTTTGGTGACTCACCGAACTCTACCCTTCGGACTGGTCCAAGATGAGCACCGGTGATGGCTATAAAGCCATCACCCAACCTGAAAAAAAGAAAAGACAACAGAGGGGGAGAGACAGAAAACAGAGAGCAAAGATACAAAAACGAAGAACAAACAACCCACAACCAGTAGTAAACCAAAACAGAAACAAAAAGAAAGGAAAGAAGCTTACCGAGGAAGCCACCGGACCTTTCAAACGTCACCAAAACCTTCGGAAACCGAAGGTATTTCTTTAGATTTGCTCCGATCAAGAGCTATTTAGGAGAAAAAAGTACCGGAACCGTCCTTAGGACGGTCCGATCTATATAATGATAAAAAAAATAAAATTTTCCGGCCACCGGATGCGGTGGCCGGCGATGACGGTCACGGCGGCAGACAGCTGCCGTCTGGTGACCGGCTTCCCTCCGATGAGGGAAGCTAGAGAGAGGGGAGAGCGTTTATTTCTCTCTCAGTTAGAGAGAGAAATAAAAAAAAAAGAAATAAAATATGGCCCGAAGGGCCAGCTGAATTCGGCTTTAAATAGCCCTTCCCGAACGACGTCGTTTCGGGGAGGGCTATTCGTGTAATTAAATAATAATTAAATCATTTCCGCAGTCAGCCTAATTTTGTAACATTCCATTTTAGTCACTAAATCAATTTATAATCCTTTTAATTCGGTTCTTTAATTTTAATTTTATTTATTTTAGTCCTTTGTATTAAAATAATATATTTAGGGTAAATAACAGATTTAATCCTTAATTTTAATAATTAATATTTTAATCCCGAGTTTATATTTTTAATTTATTTTAATCTGATATTCAAATTTTAGATAAGTTTTATTTTAGTCACTAAATTAATAAAATAAGAAAATAGCATGTTTAATCCCTATAATTTTGATTAATTATGAATTAGGTTTTTAATTTTAATTTTACTATAATTTAGTCACTAATTTTAAATGTTTTCATTTATTTTACTGCTTTTAAATATATCGTTCTAATTGTATTGTTATTGTTTTAATTTTACTTGTTTATATATTTAAATATTTTTATGTATTCATAAATATATAATAAATTAATTATATTTTTTCAATAAATTATTTTAATATTTATTTTTCAATATCGAAGAAAAGGGCAGTCTTAATACAACTGGATGTCCTATTCTGGTATTTTAAAATTAAAAATTATAAAAATATATTTAATTTTATGTAAATTAATATTTATTAATATCAAGAAAAGAGTTGTCTTAAGGCACCTAGAAGTCCTTTTCCGATATTTTTAATAATAAATATTTTTATATAATTTTGAAATAATAGGATTATAAATTAATATATTTTGAATTTTTAAATTTTAATAATAGAGACAATTTATAATTAAAAAGTACCAATTTTGGGCGTTGTAGGGGTGCTAATCCTTCCCTAAACGTAACTGACCACGAATCCCTTTTTATTATTAAAAAGAAAGAATTTTTGGTTATAAACGCAGATCCATTTTTATTTGATGTTTTCTTAAAACTCTTTTAAAAAAATAATTTTTAGGTATTCGACCTACCTGACCTAAAAGGCCGATGGCGACTCCCAAATTATTTTCAAAACCATTTATTCACATCAATTTTCCCGCCAAATAAATATTTCGTGCCCGGACGAAAACCGGTTACGACAGCTTGGCGACTCCGCTGGGGACCTGGTCAAACTTTTAAAAATCAATTAAAAATTGTCTCTATTAATTATAAATTAAAATTTCATATATTTAATTTATAATTCTTTTTTATATATACATATATTTTTATAGTATTTATATATTATTATAATATTTCATTTTATTTGCAAGTATTTTATTATTTATTTTTCTGTCAGAGGTTTGAACATTTCTCCTCACACACAATACTTGCATTGCATAACATAAGCTCTATAATTGAGTTTGTCCCTTTTAAGTGGGAGTGAAAGCGACGTCTTCATGAGAATTTATTCTCCGTGTCAGACCTAGCAAGTAACTTTCGGGGTTCATATGCTCTATGTCTTCGTGAGAATTTATTCTTCGTGTCAGGCATAGAGAAATGTATCCCCTCGAATTGAACTCGATCCATTTTAGTCTATAATGGACTAGGATTGAGGGTTAGCAACCCAAGGGGGCAATAACAAGGACAATTCGGGTACCTTTATTCTTAGATCTGAAACCCTGCATATAATAAACCCTAGAAACTCTTCCAATCCGAAGTCATGCCGAAATCTTGTCCAAAATAGGTGTACACACAGGAGAAATGAATTCTAACTTTCCTGTTAATTTATTTATTTTATTGATTAAATTACATGTATATTTAAATTATTTAAATCATGAAAAAGCATGTTTAAATAAAAATATTTAGGTAAATGTTATTATTAAATTTCTTTATTATGTAAACTAATTCATTTCTTTTTGTGTGTTCTTTATTTCTTTTGTTTGCATAGCATCATACAGGATAAAAGGCATTGATCCTCGTGTTAATTGTCTCATTGGAAAGCCTTCATCCATGGATAAAAAGTGTTCAAATCAAATAATTCTAAACTCAGAAGTAAGACAGTGGGCTGAGGACTTACAAAGACAAGAAGGAGACAGTCTGCAGGATGATTATGTATCTGACTTGGCCAGTTATGCTCCCGTTTCGCTAAAAAGAAATGATATGCAAGACTTGCGAAGTATTTGGGAAAGTTGGGATCCAAACAAAAAATTACAGTTTTACCAGACTTACGGAGACATCCCATATTTGCTCTATGTTGAAGTTGATGATGAATTACTCAGAGCCCTAATTCAATTCTAGAATCCAAGGTATCATTGCTTCACTCTCAATAAAGAGGACTTGGTCCATATTATTGAAGAGTACACAACTTTGTTACATATCGAAGGGGCTTTGGAGAATCGAATCTATTCAAAGTCAATTAAAACTCAACCCTTTCGAGTTAAATTAGCAAAGATTGCCGGTGTACGAGAAGAATGGGTGGCATCCCGTATAAAACAAAAAGGCGAAAGCGAAGGCATTGCTTGGACCAACATTAAAGAACTTATTCAGAGTCATCCAGATACTAAAGTACGATTCGATCTATTTGCTCTGGGTATGTATGGTATGGTCATCTTCCCAAAAGTATTGGGATATGTTGAAACAGCAGTGGTAGATTTGTTTGAACAGCTACCGAAAAAGATTAATCCTGCTTCTGCAATCCTAGCGGAGACTTTCAGATCGTTAAATGCTTGTAGAAAGCTAGGAGGTGGACGATTCTCAGGGTGTACCCAGTTATTATATGTTTGGATCCGTAGTCATTTCTGGAGAACAGAAAAGGTTTCATACCGACGCTTTAATACGGATTACTCACCATTAAAAGAATTTCTGGAGCAGGAATGGCCGAAAGAAATTAAGAAAGATATGTGGATTAATGCCTTTCGAAATCTGCAAAGCAATGACATTGTTTGGCGAGCCCCGTGGCAAATCCAAAGGGAATTCTTTTACAAATGTGAAGATTACAATTGGATAATGCTGCTCGGATTATGGGGAGGAATTGTATATGCACCACTTCTGGTCATAAGACAGTATGAAGGTCGTCAATTTGTACCTGTCACTGCTGGATTACAGTCATCTGAGTTCGCATTCCACAGCAAAAATTATAAAAGAAATATCATGGAAGCCGTTACAGCTTGGAAAACAACTTTTTGTATCCGAGCTAAAGCAGCAAAAGAAATGCTAACTCCTGATTATGAGGAATGGAGATCTGTCAGGAAAAATGAAAATATTCCTCTACCAGATCAAAAAGAGGATATCTCTATGGAAGATCGCATTAAGGTGGTTGCATCAGAGATTAAAATCATGAGAGCTGAGTTTAAAGCAGAAAGAGAAGGCTGGTCGAAAGAATTAGAGCAAATGAGACAAGATAAAGCTATGTTGGGTGTTGACATTGACTTTCATTCATCACAATGTGCAATGTTGAGAAAAGATAAAGAAAAAGTTGATGATGAATTCAGAGCATTACAGAAAAATTATCAGGAGTTATATAAATCCCGGAAAGCATCAGGATCAAGCCAAGCAACAATACAGATGACCAGAGAATTGAACATCGAGAAAAGACGAGTTGAAGATCTGAAAGGAAAGAATAGCCGTCAAAAGCCTTGAGAAAGGAAAGCAAAAAATGGAAAATTTTGAGGTTGACAGAAGAGAGCGAATTATAAAAAGCAAAGCTGAACACCGCAAGATCATGAATGAAATGCAAAGAGAAAGGGATCGAGCCAAAGATTTAGAAGAGATGAAGAATGACATCTTTTATAAATTTGAAGGTGAGAAAAATATCATGTTCAAGGGATTTGAATCTGAAATGAACCAGCTGATTGCTGAACTTGAAGTCAGAGGCCAAAAGATGGAAGAATCCAATATTGAAAAAGAAAAATGGGAGCTGGAAAGAAAAAATTTCAACACCAGACTTGAGGTAGAGCAGGAAGTGGCTAGCTAGCAGTTGGATGCAAAGATGCAGAAACAAGGATGTTCAAATCCAGAAGCTTAATCAAAGAACGCAAGAAGCAAGAACAAAACTTGAAGAAGATCTGGATCAGTCTAGAAACAAAAACTCAAAGTTTAACGCTTACATTTTGCAACTTGAAGAATCATTATTTCAAGAAAATGTTCGTCTAGGACCTAATGATCTCAAAGAAAGTAATGAGGACAGTGCTTCACTGCGAAGACGCATTAGAGATCTTGAAAAAATTCTGCACAATTGTCAAGTCAGAATCACTGAGTTAGAGCAAACTCTTGAAGGAACGAATGAACAATAACAAAAGTCAACTGATTTCTATGTTGAAAGAAGTGAAGAAAGAAGTAATATGGTGTTCGAGGCCATGGTACAAATGAGCGAAGTTGCTAGATATATTGGGGAATTAGCTGTTGAAGCCAAAATAATTGAGCATCACGTTGATCCAGTTTCTAAGTTCGGAAAGAAGGTGTCATGGTTAATGAAAGAAATTATAGAGCTTAATAGGAAAGCTACGCCTTATCTGTAGTTATGAACTATTATAAAGAAACTTTTGTATGCCGATGAAAGTTGTTCTATGACAGTTAACTTTTTGGGATCAATACCTTTTTGCATACATACATTTTGCATACATTCATCATTCATTTCATGATTTTCTTTATGAATATTTTTTTTATTAAGATAAAATTCATTAATTAAAATTTGAAAAAAAATAATATTAAAAGATTTTTCAATCGCAGTTATTCTGGCCAAAAGAGAAATACAACATCACTACGGTACTAGACAAGCTACTAAGAGAATTATGGAGGATAAAATACAACGTATTGAGGAACATCATAATAAAGAACAAGCAGAAATGAGAATGAAGCTGGAGAAAATTGAAGACAGTATTGCAAATTCACAAGACAGCATGATGCAGAAAATAGAGACATGTTTAAAAGGCAGGCTATCATTGGAAAATGCATGAAAATCCTGTATCTTTCGACCAAGAACCTATGTATCCTCTAGGTTTTCCACCAGAACCAATTTATCACTCTGGTACTACACCTATACAAATCAATGCTCGTACATCAGCATTTCAAGAAGCCAAACCACATGAAAATCGACAAGAAGATCCTGCATCTTCAAGCAAAAATCCACTTATATCAGATGTGAAAATAGGGGATTTTAATGCTGAGCATCTAATCCCAGATTTGAATGAGCTGAATGAGAAACAAAAAGTAAATGAAGAATGACCAGACATATCAAGAGCTTAAAGAACGAATGAAATCCGTGGAAATAACTGAATCATTCTATGGGTTTGACGCCAGTGAGTTGAGTTTGGTTCCAGACTTAATCCTCCCCATCAAGTTCAAAGCTCCCGAATTTGATAAATATGACGGTACTACATGCCCTTCATCCCACATTACTATGTTTTGTCGAAGAATGGCAGGATATGTGAAGGACGAGAAATTGTTAATTCACTGCTTTCAGGATAGTTTGACAGGACCAGCCTTAAAATGGTATACTCAATTGACCAAAGCCAACATTAGATCCTGGAAAGATCTGGCTAAAGCATTCTTAGAGCAGTACCGCCACGTAACAGACATGGTTCCTGATAGATGGACTCTCCAAAATTTGGAGAAAAAGAATAATGAAACATTCAGACAGTATGCCCAGAGATGGCGTGACACGGCAGCCCAAGTTCAACCACCTTTGTCAGAAAAAGAGGCCACAGTAATATTTGTCCATACATTGAAAGCTCCTTATTTAAATCATCTAATGGGGAATGCAACCAGAAATTTTGCTGATTTGGTCATTTCTGGAGAACTCATTGAAAATGTCTTGAAAAGTGGTAAAATTGAATCAAATGAGGGGTCTAGTTCCAAAAGACCTATGTATCGGAAAAAAGAGAATGAAGTCAACAATGCAAATTCTTACAACAAGGATTCATTGAAAAGTGTTATAATAACCCATCCAAGGGTTAAGAAAGAAGAAACAAACACTAATCGAGCAGAGTCTAGAGGATCTCGAAAGGAAAATGAAAGGTTGTCTTTTACACCTTTACCAGTACCATATGCGGAGATCTATGATTCGCTGTTAAAAGCAGATGTCATACGGCCCTATCCTTTGGTTCCCATGTAACCACCATTCCCTCCTTGGTATGATACAAAGGCACACTATGTTTACCATGAAGGAATTACGGGTCATTCTGTTGAAAACTGTTTGGCATTCAAAAGGGTGGTTCAAAATTTGATCAACACTGGAAAGTTGGAATTCAATACACCATCTGCATCAAATCATCCATTGCCAAATCATGGAGATAAAAACGTGAATGCAATTCAGGAAGAGAACAGAAAGAAAGCAAAAACTGACATTTCTGAAATTAAATCTCCTTTTGTTTGGGTATTCCAACAACTCTCTTTAGCCGGTATAATTCCACAACAATTCAGGCCAAAGCAGAATGAAGGCAAGAATTATTGTGAATATCATCAAGAGAAGGGCATAAAATTCAACTATGTCCTGAGTTTAGGGATTTGGTGCAAAATTGATGAACAACAGAGAAATAGAATTCTTTGAAGAAGAACCAGGGAAAAAAGAAGATGATGTTTGCTCATCAGAGGATTCTAAACCTAGTCAAAGAATAAATGATCCTGTGATCATTAATGTGAAATCATCTACGGTGATTCCTGCACCAATAATCCGAAAGTAGTTATCACCACTCCTCTACCATTTCCATACAAAGATACCCACAGGTACCTTGGAATTATACTACCAATGTTTCAATGGTAGGAGGATCTGTTTCTCTAAAAAACAGAAGAGAAAATACAGAGTTTGGATACAACATCGACGTCTGAAGCAATGAGCGAAGTCGGTTCTTTACAAGAAGTGGGAGATGTTACTCTCCCGAAACATCCAATGCTTCAGAACAAGTGAAAGCAAAAGGAAAAGCCATGGTAATACCTCAGAAGGTATTTGATGATGAATCCCCTCCAGCATTCAATGAGCCTGTGACAGAAAAACAAGCTCAAGAATTTTTGAAATTCCTGAAACATAGTGAGTATAGTGTAGTTGAACAACTACACAAACAACAAGCGAGAATTTCTATTCTTGATCTATTGATGAATTCAGAAGCACATAGAAATGCTTTGATGAAAATGCTCAATCAAACATTTATCCCTGAAGATATATCCCTCAATAAACTTGACAGAATTGTGGGACATATAGCCGCTGACAATTACATAACGTTCACGGATGATGAAATACCGGAAGGCGGAATGGGGTCAGTAAAAGCTTTGAATATCACGACACATTGTCATGGTCATGTGTTTCCAGGAGTATTGATTGACAATGGATCCGCTCTCAACTTGATGCCTCTAGTCACACTTCAAAGAATACCTGTGGATCAATCACACATGAAGAGTTATCAGAATGTAGTGCGAACCTTTGATGGTACTCAAAAAGAGGTGCTCGGGAAAATGGAAATCCCGTTGTTAATTGGACCAGTCGTGTACAATATTGACTTTGTGGTGATGGACATCCACCCTACATATAATTGTTTATTAGGGAGGCCATGGATTCATTCAGCAGGAGCCGTTCCTTCTTCATTACATCAGAAATTGAAATTTGTTGTTGATGGACAACTAATATGCGTAGGAGCTGAAGAAGAAATCATTGCGTCTATAACAAGTGGTGTTCCATTTATTGAAACCAATGATGATGCACTTGAATGCTCTTTCCGAGCTCTTGAATTTGTCAATGCAACCTTTATTGCAGAAGGAAGTAAAATTCCATATCCCAGATTATCTGATTGCACCAAGATGACGGTACGACAAACTTTAGGCATCGGAGCTAAAGCTGGGAAAGGTTTAGGAAAGAATCTTCAAGGGATTTCGGTTCCTGTAAATATACAGATGAAGAAAGATCGTTTTGGGCTTGGATTTAAGCCCAATTTTCAGCAAAAGAACAAAGAGATGAAAAGAAGATGTGAAGACAAAAGGAAAGTTGAAAGGGAAAGAAATCCTTTGGGAACACATGTTTTTCCCACAGTTGAAGACCATATTCAGATCAGGGGGAACAATTAATGTAGAACAACAGCTTGTGGAAGCCTTTAAAGAAGAAAAGTTGACGAAAGATCAAAGCATAGTTAAAGAAGCTATGAATGGATTATTTATCAACATGATCATGAATGACAACAAGACTAGCAAATACTTGGATAGGATTCGCCCATGTTTTCCTGGAGAAACACTCAACAATTGGACCACTGAAGATCTTCCTATAGTTTTTAATATTAACGCAGAGTAATATTCAGAACTAATCTTTATGTTTAGCTCAAAAATATGAAAACTTTTTGTTATCTTGTAAAGGAAATTATGTTAAATATAAGAAATTTTCTTTAAAATTTTCAGATGGCAATCATTCTTTACATTTTCTTACATTTATACATTTATTTATTTCATAAATTTACTATATTCTTTCAGAAATATGTCCTACTTAAATTTTCAGGTGTCACCATGTTAATAGCATGTTTATTCCTAAATTTAATCAAGAGATTAATTTAGAGCAACCCATATGTCTGGAAGAAATCAATGGGTGTGAGGATGAACTGGAATGTGATGTTCCTACTGAACTATTAAGATTGGTAGAAAAAGAAGACAAACAAATTCTACCCCACAAAGAAGAGATTGAGACTGTGAATTTGGGAACAGATGAAGAAATGAAAGAGGTGAAAATTGGTACTACTCTGACAGTCCAGATAAAACAAGAATTGACAAATCTCCTTCAAGAGTTCAAAGATATCTTTGCCTGGTCTTATCAAGATATGCCTGGTTTAAGCACAGATATAGTGATGCACAAGCTTCCAATCAATCCAGAATATAAACCGGTCCAACAAAAGCTCAGACGAATGAGGCCAGAAATGTTGTTGCAAATCAAAGAAGAAGTGATGAAACAGATCAATGCAGGTTTCCTACAGGCAGCCAAATACCCAGAATGGGTAGCCAACATTGTTCCCGTACCAAAGAAAAATGGGAAAGTTCGAATGTGTGTGGATTACAGAGATCTCAACAAAGCTAGTCCGAAAGATAGCTTTCCATTACCCCACATAGACACATTGGTAGATAATACTGCAGGACACGCATGGTTTTCATTTATGGATGGCTTTTCAGGATATAATCAGATAAAAATGAATCCTGAAGACATGGAAAAAACAACATTTGTAACCATGTGGGGCACATTCTGTTATAAAGTGATGCCATTTGGATTGAAAAATGCAGGGGCAACGTATCAAAGAGCCATGGTAACTTTGTTTCATGACATGATGCATAAAGAGATTGAAGTATATGTAGATGACATGATTGCCAAATCCCGAACTGAAGAAGAACATATTCAAAATCTGAGAAAGCTTTTCCAGAGATTGAGGAAATATCAATTAAAGCTCAACCCCACAAAATGCACTTTCGGGGTAACTTCTGGAAAACTTTTGGGATTTGTGGTCAGCAAAAAAGGAATCGAGATTGATCCAGATAAAGTAAAAGCAATTCAAGATCTTCCACCACCCAATACAAAAAAAGAAGTTCGAGGCTTTTTGGGAAGATTAAATTATATTTCTCGGTTCATTTCTCAATTAACTGACAAATATGATCCAGTGTTTAAATTACTTCGAAAGAATAATCCTGAAGTCTGGAATGAAGAATGTCAAGAAACTTTGGATATTATTAAGAAATATTTATCCAATGCCCCATTTTAGTATCACCAATGCTGATAACCGTTAATTCTCTACTTGACGGTCTTCGAAAATTCGATGGGATGTGTACTAGGACAGCATGATGAATCTGGAAGGAAAGAAAAAGCTATTTATTATCTGAGCAAGAAATTTAATGATTGTGAAATTCGATATCCACCAATACAAAAATTATGTTGTGCCTTGGTGTGGGCTACTCGAAGACTCAGACAATATATGTTATACCATACTACTTGGTTGATATCCAAACATGATCCTTTAAAATTCTTAATGGAATCACCAGCTTTGACAGGCAGAATGGCTAGATGGCAAATGTTATTATCTGAGTTTGATATTGTATATGTCAACCAAAAAGCAATAAAAGGAAGTGTCATAGCTGATTTTCTGGCTAGGCGTGTATCAAATGATTATCAGCCTTTGAGTTTCAATTTTCCCGATGAAGATTTGTTGTGCATATCCATGAATGAAGAAGTCAGGACAAATGATGCATCTGCATCTTGGAAGCTTTACTTTGACAGAGCATCCAATGCTTTGGGACGAGGAATCGGGGCAGTGTTAATTTCTCCAGAAAATGTTTATTATCCCTTTACAAGTAGACTGGAGTTCTTTTGCACCAATAACATGGCGGAATACGAAGCTTGTGCCATGGGATTGAAAGCAGCTATAGAAAGAAAAATCAAATGTCTCAAAATATATGTAGATTCATCTTTAGTGGTGTATCAATTACGAGGAGAATGGGAAACAAAAGATCCCAAATTGTTGGAATACCGAAATTTTACCCTCGAATTAGTGAAAGAATTTGAGAGAGTCACCTTCAATTATCTCCCTCGAGAAGAAAATCAAATGGCAGATGCTTTGGCTACATTAGCTGCTATGTTTCAAGCAACTAAGAAAGTTGATATGATGCCAATCAAAATGCAAGTATATGAAATTCCTGCACATTGTTATAGTGTGGAAGAAGAGGTAGATGGTAAACCATGGTATCATGATATCCTGCAATATATCAAAAATCAAAGTTATCCACTAAATGCATCGGAAATTGATAAAAGAACCTTAAGAAGAATGGCTGCTGGATATTTTCTTGATGGCGAGATTATGTATAGAATAAGCAATGATCAAATGCTATTGAGATGTTTAAATACCAGCGAAGCTAGAAGCATCATTGAAGAAGTACACAGTGGAATATGTGGAACACATGCAAATGGTCTTTCCATGGCCAGAAAAATAATGAGATATGGATACTATTGGGCTACCATGCACACAGATTGCATTGATTATGCAAGGAAATGTCATAAATGCCAGATATATGCAGATAAGATTCATGTACCCCCATCTCCTTTACATGTAATGACAGCACCCTGGCCATTTTCTATGTGGGGAATAGATGTCATTGGAGCAATCACACCAAAAGCATTGAATGGACATTGCTTCATCCTTGTGGCAATTGATTATTTTACCAAATGGGTTGAAGCTGCTTCATATACCAATATTAAGAGGTCCACAGTCTGTAAATTCATAAAGAAAGAGATAGTTTGCCGGTATGGCCTACCAGAAAGGATCATTACAGATAATGATCTGAACCTGAACAACAAAATGATGACCGAACTTTGTGCACAGTTTAAGATCAAACATGCAAACTCAGTGGCATATCGTCCAAAGATGAATGGGGCAGTTGAAGCAGCAAATAAGAACATCAAGAGAATCATTACAAAGACCACTGAAACTTACAAAGATTGGCACGAGAAGTTACCTTTTGCTTTATATGCATACCGAACTACTGTTCGAACATCTACTGGGGCAACACCGTTTTCTTTAGTCTACGGGATGGAAGCAGTCTTACCAATTGAAGTTGAGATTCCATCGCTTCGAATATTGAGAGAAACAAAATTGGATGAATCTGAATGGATCCAAGCTAGAGTTGATCAATTGAACCTGGTTGAGGAGAAAAGATTGAAAGTTATTTGTCATGGACAGATGTATCAAAAACGGATGATGAAGTCTCATGACAAAAAAGTACATCCAAGAGAGTTCCAAGAGGGTGATCTAGTACTAAAAAAGATCTTGCCTATACATAAAGATTTCCGTGGGAAATGGATGCCTAATTGGGAAGGGCCATACGCTGTGAAAAAGGCCTTTTCCGGAGGAGCGTTGATCTTGGCAGAAATGGATGGAAAAATTCTAAGAAATCCAATAAACTCAGATTCTATCAAGAAATATTATGCTTGAAGAAAAGAAGAAAAAGAGAAAAAAGAAAGAAAAAAAAAAGAGAGAAAAGAAAAAAGAAAAAGAAAAAGGGGTGTCAAGATGAAAACCCGCAAAGGGCATTTTGTAACCAAAGGAAGGATTTGAGTTGAAAACCTGAATGGGCGGCTCAAATGCATGTTGATATTAGGCATCTGGCAATTGAACCCTCTTAAGATTTTGACAGTTTAGGAGAAACTTCACATCTACAAGCATTTCGACAACATTTGAGATCTTCCAGACAAAAGCTTACATCATTACTCTAAATTGTGTCAATTTGATTAATTTAGAAATACTTATGCTAATAATTTGTTGAGACATTTGAATTTTTATCAATCTTATGCTTGTCATAACTTTGAATACAATTCTATCTATTTTAAGTTCAATTTATTTATTTTCGAAAATTCAATTTATTCTTTTATTGAATTAACATAATTTTGAAATAAGTTAAAGATTTCTGAATATCACTTTATGTTAATACCTTTTAAAAGCATGGAATACAAAGTAAGCAAATCATCACCATCTTAAAGCCATGAACAATAAGGTTGTTATGCTGGATGCCACTGACAACAAGGTCGAGTCCATTAAAACTACTCATCAATTGCTCCAACCGATCATCATTCAGTTCTTGCACATCTGTTTTCAAAAGTATGCCAAGATAGTAAAAGACAACCTCTGTATCATTGATCCCAGAGAAAAGAGACAGGACACTAATACCACCAGGAAACATATCTCTAGCAGATCCTTCTCCTCGTGTATGGTTTTTAGGGAAACTTAGAAGCATTTCCACCTCATCAGGTTCAAGTGGAGCAACTTTATTCCTTCCAACCCATACTAGATTCCATTTTTAGCACTCATCAAGAACATACTTTTGGACATTCGAATGTGATTCATTGTCATAAGCTTCAAAAGCCTTACAGATCCTTTCTATCAATTTGGCACTTTCTGTACATGTTTATAAACAGTTCAACTTTGTTCTTGGATCCCAGGAAGGCCATCATTTCTTTGTCAATGGAAAAGCATCAGCACATGGAGGAAGCAGAATAAAGAGAAAATATGTTCTTAATTGGCAGAATTATGAATATAGCCCTTTTCAGTGTAGTAGCATGAAAATACTTCGAATCTACAAATTCTGGCTTTACATCGAATAAGTACTGTGATATCCCAGTCCAAACATTAAATGGAACAAATGCCATGTGCTCATAGCATCTTCTGGAAGTGTTCTTTGAGTTATCTGATCTGATTTGGTAAAATCAATCATTGAATTTGGAAGAATAATGTGCTCATAGCATCTTCTGGAAGTGTTCTTTGAGTTATCTGATCTGGTTTGGTAAAATCAATCATTGAATTTGGAAGAATAATGTGCTCATAGCATCTTCTGGAAGTGTTCTTTGAGTTATCTGATCTGGTTTGGTAAAATCAATCATTGAATTTGGAAGAATAATGTGCTCATAGCATCTTCTGGAAGTGTTCTTTGAGTTATCTGATCTGATTTGGTAAAATCAATCATTGAATTTGGAAGAATAATGTGCTCATAGCATCTTCTAGAAATGTTCTTTGAGTTATCTGATCTGGTTTGGTAAAATCAATCATTGAATTTGGAAGGAATGTGCTCATAGCATCTTCTGGAAATGTTCTTTGAGTTATCTGATCTGATTTGGTAAAATCAATCATTGAATTTGGAATAGGAATGTGCTCATAGCATCTTCTGGAAGTGTTCTTTGAGTTATCTAGTTTGGTAAAATCAATCATTGAATTTGGAATAGGAATGTGCTCATAGCATCTTCTGGAAGTGTTCTTTGAGTTATCTGATTTGGTAAAATCAATCATTGAATTTGGAAGAGGAATGTGCTCATAGCATCTTCTGGAAGTGTTCTTTAAGTTATTTGATCTGGTTTGGTAAAATCAGTTATTGAATTTGAAAGAGGAATGTGCTAATAGCATCTTCTGGAAGTGTTTTTTGAGTTATATGATTTGGTAAAATCAATCATTGAATTTGGAAGAGGAATGTGCTCATAGCATCTTCTGGAAGTGTTCTTTGAGTTATCTGATCTGGTTTGGTATGAACCCCAAAACCAATCATTGGATTTAAAAGATGAATTTGCTCATAGTAGAAATAAGGAGACCCAATAGCATCTTCTGAAAGTGTTCTTTGAGTTTATCTGATCTGATTCGGTATGAACCCCAGAACCGATCATTGGAATTGAAAGATGAACTGCATGATCATCTTCATTAAGAAGCTTCTTTTCAAGCTTCCTCTGCTTCTTCCTTTTCCACAAATCATAGCCCAAGTTTCGCCTTTGCTTGTAATTGGGATCATTGCATAATGGCTTCCCATCTTTTACCGGAAGAAATGTGTCAGCAGCCTTAACCATTTGAGTAGCACATATAAAATTTGTCAATTTTGCAATTGATGAATCTGGATCACATCTCTCCATGGCTATTGAAGCTTCAGCCTCTGAGAATCCCATTTTTGTCAAGTATAACAGTTTATTCTCCTCATCAGAATCAGAATTCAAGATTTCTCGGTATTAAAAGAACTATCGATATCTGTGAAATCATCTTGAAAAGTCACTTCATAATCAGGTGAGTTGTTATCAGAATTAACATGTTGCATGAATGCAAGCTTTTCAAGAGCCTATACTATTGAGTTTTATTCTCAAGAGGTTTTGTGACATTATATCTACATCTACATTTGTCAAAGATGATAGATTATCTGATTTGAAGAAGAAAGATTTATTGGGTTTCTACAACTGAAGAAATATTCAGTTCACCAATCTGAAATCAAATAACTTAACATTCATGCATCATATTTAGGTGTTTGCAAAAATAGGTGCATTTTCATTCATTTTCATCCATGTTGAATTTTTAACAGGAATTTCAAAGATTTTAGCAAAGATTTAAATCCATCATTCAATGGATCAACAGTGTCAGTTCAAGTTCATAATGAGAAGAACTCATCTGAAGAAGGAAGAAGAAGTTCATAATGAGAAGAATTTGTTCAACCTTTTGCTCAAATCCATCACTTGATGGATCAACTTTTCCAGTTCGAGTTCATAATGAGAAGAACTCATCTGAAGAAGGAAGAAGAAGTTCATAATGAGAAGAATTTGTTCAACCTTTTGCTCAAATCCATCACTTGATGGATCAGCTTTTCCAGTTCGAGTTCATAATGAGAAGAACTCATCTGAAAAAGAAAGAAGAAGTTCATAATAAGAAGAACTTGTTCAACTTTTGCTTGAATTCATCATTTGATGGATTAGCTCTTCCAGAAAGAGTTCATAATGAGAAGAATTCATCTGAAGAAGAGAAAGTTCATAATAAGAAGAGCTTATTCAACCTTTTGAATGACTCTATCACAGAAGGAAAGAGGTCAACATCATCCCCAGCGGAAAGTTCATAATGAGAAGAACTCATCTGAAGAAAGAGAAGAATTTATTCAACATCTCCATACTAATCAAGTGAAGTCAAATGAAAAAAAAACTCATTATCTTTTCGTCTTTGCTCTATTCTTATTAAGAATAAGAAAAGAGGGGCAGCTGAAGATATTCATTTTTTTCATTTTAATGTTATTTATATAATTATTATTATTATTATTATAATTATAATTATTATTATTATTATTATATATTATTTAATATTACAAAACCCAAAATGGAGGCCCAATTACAAATGGTGGCCCAAATTCAGAAGCCCAATAGAAACCCTAAACCAGATTAGGGTTTCCCTCTTCCCCAGCCGCCTCAGCCTGCTACCGTTGGATCTGGCAAGATCCAACAGTCCAGATGGTTCCAGCAGGAAACCCTAGGGTTATGATACCCTAGGGCCACGACGCCGGCCGCCTCTCTGACCCGTCCATCAGCTGCTGCCACGCTTCAACAGAAACATCCAGAGGAAGCAGGGAACGCCGTCCACGTTCCAACCATGGGGTGAGTCACCACCTACGGTTTGGTGACTCACCGAACTCTTCCCTTCGGACTGGTCCGAGATGAGCACTGGTGATGGCTATAAAGCCATCACCCAACCTGAAAAAAGAAAAGACAACAGAGGGGGAGAGACAGAAAACAGAGAGCAAAGATACAAAAACGAAGAACAAACAACCCACAACCAGCAGTAAACCAAAACAGAAACAAAAAGAAAGGAAAGAAGCTTACCGAGGAAGCCACCGGACCTTTCAAACGTCACCAAAACCTTCGGAAACCGAAGGTATTTCTTTAGATTTGCTCCGATCAAGAGCTATTTAGGAGAAAAAAGCACCGGAACCGTCCTTAGGACGGTCCGATCTACATAATGATAAAAAAATAAAATTTTCCGGCCACCGGATGCGGTGGCCGGCGATGACGGTCACGGCGGCAGACGGCTGCCGTCTGGTGACCGGCTTCCCTCCGATGAGGGAAGCTAGAGAGAGGGGAGAGCGTTTATTTCTCTCTCAGTTAGAGAGAGAAATAAAAAAAAAGAAATGAAATATGGCCCGAAGGGCCAGCTAAATTCGGCTTTAAATAGTCCTTCCCGAACGACGTCGTTTCGGGGAGGGCTATTCGTGTAATTAAATAATAATTAAATCATTTCCGCAGTCAGCCTAATTTTGTAACATTCCATTTTAGTCACTAAATCAATTTATAATCCTTTTAATTCGGTTCTTTAATTTTAATTTTATTTATTTTAGTCCTTTGTATTAAAATAATATATTTAGGGTAAATAACAGATTTAATCCCTTAATTTTAATAATTAATATTTTAATCCTGAGTTTATATTTTTAATTTATTTTAATCTGATATTCGAATTTTAGATAAGTTTTATTTTAGTCACTAAATTAATAAAATAAGAAAATAGCATGTTTAATCCCTATAATTTTGATTAATTATGAATTAGGTTTTTAATTTTAATTTTACTATAATTTAGTCACTAATTTTAAATGTTTTCATTTATATTTTACTGCTTTTAAATATATCGTTCTAATTGTATTTTTATTGTTTTAATTTTACTTGTTTATATATTTAAATATTTTTATGTATTCATAAATATATATAATAAATAATAATTTATATTTTTTCAATAAATTATTTTAATATTTATTTTTCAATATCGAAGAAAAGGGCAGTCTTAATACAACTGGATGTCCTATTCTGGTATTTTAAAATTAAAAATTATAAAAAATATTATTTAATTTTATGTAAATTAATATTTATTAATATCAAAGAAAAGAGCTGTCTTAAGGCACCTAGAAGTCCTTTTCCGATATTTTTAAATAAATAAATATTTTTTATATAATTTTGAAATAATAGGATTATAAATTAAATATATTTTGAATTTTTAAAATTTTAATAATAGAGACAATTTATAATTAAAAAAAGTACCAATTTTGGGCGTTGTAGGGGTGCTAATCCTTCCCTAAACGTAACTGACCACGAATCCCTTTTTATTATTAAAAAGAACGAATTTTTGGTTATAAACGCAGATCAGTTCATTTTTTATTTGATGTTTTCTTAAAACTCTTTTAAAAAAATAATTTTTAGGTATTCGACCTACCTGACCTAAAAGGCCGATGGCGACTTCCAAATTATTTTCAAAACCATTTATTCACATCAATTTTCCCGCCAAATAAATATTTCGTGTCCGGACGAAAACCGGTTACGACAGATCCAACTTAACTTTTTTTCATGGCAAGGTTTAGATTGGCAGTGTGGTTCTTTGCTAAAAGTCCTGAAATCACAATTTCGATGGATTCTCTAATTGGTGACCCGTCATTGTAGGACTCCCAGACATCGTTAAGGAAATAGACTTATCATCACATCATGTGGTCCCCTCCTCCCGAGGGTTTCTTCAAAATCAACGTTGATGGAGTTGTGACTAAAGATTGCAATGCGGGTGGGGTTGGAGGTATTCTGAGGGATGCTTCAAGGAAGGTTTTAGGGTCGTTCTCGGAATGAACAGGAGCCAGCCCTCCAGCTATGGTGGAATTAGTGGCAATTAAAACCGGCTTACTTTTCTTCGGGTCTTCAGCATGAAATTCTAAGGGGTGTCTCATTATAGAAAGTGATTGTAAAAACTGTGTCGAGTGGATCAATGATTCATCTTCATGCCCTGTTTTATACTTATCTATTGTAAGGGATATGGTTAAGTGGATAAGCGGCAGAGAGACTATTATTGATGTAATTCCTAGGAGTGCAAATTGCGAGGCTGCCACACTAGCGAAGGATGGAATAGGCTGATGATAGGTTCCTTGGTGGAGCAGTAAACTGGGGGTTGGGTTGAGTAGTTTTTTCATTAGTTTGGGGCTTTGGCTGTATTCAAAACTGCTCTAAATATTTATTAATAAATCTTGAGGTACTCTTTTTCTCCTTCGCTACTTGTTGGTTTACCATAAGATAAACCGACAATTATGAAGTTTTAACGAGACCTCCAATTCTTATAAAAAAAAATCTTGGTCTAAGATTTGCCTACCAGACCTGCAAAATGTAGACCAGCGTTTCTGCATGCAACAGCAGTCATCATCATGTGAGAACCATCAAGTGAGTGGACAAAATTTGGAGGGAATGCAGTTCTCTGTTTTCTAACATCGACCTAGAATTGACAAATTATTAGTTCTCCTACTTGCTTATGAAAAAACCAAGCAGAAACAAGAACTCAAAACAAGGGCCAGAATAAGGAACTTTCTGAGCTGCCCTCCCGCTGCAAGGCTAATACTTGTAGAGAAGTTCTTATCTGAAAAGCAGCAGTGAATTTTTTACTCTAATGCCAATATTTTTAATTGAAAGATCAAATGAGTATGGCTAATATTCTATTAAAGTGTATCCTAATCCAACTGCAATCCTGAAGCCTGAAGTATGAGCACTTTAAGAAAGACAAAGCTTTAGCCCATGCAATATTGACAAAAAGAACAGTTTTTCTTTTCCTCCTAGTAATTCAAAAACACTGGCTAAGAACATGAGTTTATTGAGAGTATGAAGAAACACTCCTCTAGCTCTAGTGCTTCATCTTTGTTCCTCAAAGTTATTGCGGTTACGGATATAATAAAATGTGTTCGTAGGTATTTTAATGTAAGGGAACCTTCCACAAATCACTTGACTTGGCTGGACGGACGAACCAGAAAGCCAGTCCTTTAAGTGGACAATTTTCCCATTGGATTGTTTGAGATTAAAATTCAGGCTTAATAACCCAGTACATTGCAATTATAACACTTACAAGATGTCGTTCACTTTTATAATAGGGCTGCACAATAGGGAGACCAAGAGGTGTTGTCCATCGCACCGGTTGATTCTCTGAAGCAACAATCTACCATACAAGGATTTCACAGACTAATAAGTTGATAGTACTAAAAGTCAGTGCTCCACAATTACCATATGGTAGTTTGTATCACGTTTCTTGTAATATAACAATTCACACCTTTGCACAGTCACCTAACCAACCCATTATGTTGAGTGCTGCTTGGAATAATTCTCCAAGGTCAGCCAATGTCACCTGATAATGTATCAAAATAGGCAAGTTAAATTACTTTAATTCAACAAAAAATATTGATAGCGCAATCTTCTATTGATCTATCTTATTCATCCTTTTCACAAGGTTATACGCAAGCAGACACACCAACAAATATGCATACACCCATGCACACATAAAAATAGAGCATTTCTTCCATCCTCCAAATGCTGATGTAACCGTTCTAGGAAACAATACCCTTCTAAATTAGAAAAGAAAACAATCTAGAATACTCCCACTTTATATCATCTAACAACAATTTTCAAAGTGTAAGATTCCTATGTCAAGAAATTGAGAGAAGCCACCGAGCACATGAAGAGAGAAATCTAATTGGATGCTTGTGATTAGAAACCCAGTCTAACGTATTAATAGTACAGAGATTATCACAATTAGTGCTTGCATACGTATATAAAATTAAATGGGTTGCTTACTTTAACAGTATAGCAAGCTGCAGAAAATAGCAGTCTATCATCAGTTATATGGCCCGTCTCCGCCAATCTTCGTTTTATTTGTTCACGTGCCCCAACAAATGTTACATCATACACTGAGGTCATTACCGTTTGCCATACTAATTTCCGATCCACCTGAACATTTTCAACATTTTAATCTGTTAGCTTAAAAGGAGGAAAGTCCTAATTCAAAATCAATTGTAAATAGTTTAGATGTTAATGTTCAAGGAAATCTAGTAATTTGAATTTCAATAAAACCAAGTCCAACCTGATCAATTAAGAGCTTTGCCAATAAAGCATTAGGATTTGTCGCAGGATCCTTGCTACTGTCCCCCTTCATTATATTGTGCACCCTGCGAAGCCCCAGAAGATTAAAAGTGACATGGGATAAGGATAAATGTCATTCTCATTTCTGAGTACTATATTTCAGGATACATACAAAAGACAAGTTTTCCAGAAACTAAAGCAAGCTGACATAACACTGAAAGATAAGGCTCCAAAGTTCACTCTTATGAAGCATGGATATGAACACAAGCTACGGGAAAGATAGCAACCCAGAACTGAGTATCTCCTCCTGGGCCCTTACAACTTTGTAACCGTCCTTAAGGCTTAAACTCTTGTGTTGCTGCAGCTCAAATAATCTTCCAACCATTATATTATCTGTTCTTCAAGTTTGAAAGGCTAGTTCATTTGAGTTAATTATAAGATTTATCATGACTTTCCTTCTAAAATTCCTTTTATCTACACCTCAAACAATTACAAAATTATATTAACAGGTACTCTGATTTTGGTCTACCAAAGCAAATACATCTGCACCATAATTGAATTCCCGCATCGTCTAGGCATCCCTTCTATCAAGTGTAAATTTCTTAGTTAAAGCAGCACTTCCTATATCCAACAGTTTTCATCCCGATGAAAAAGGCTCCATTCAATTGTTGATATTTCCGCACATAATTTTGCTATCCAAAGCAAAGCACTTTGGATGCCAAAGAAAACATTTTTACAGGACTAACATTAAAGTTTGAATTTTCCTCTTTTTTTTTTTACTTCAATAAAGAAGCAGTACAGTTACGGTCTGGTTGCTTTTTACTCTTTCCTAAGTTTTAAGCAACAACTAAATGCAGCCAATAATATCAGAGAAGGTTAACTCTAAATGGAGAACGGAAAGTAGAGGTGCAGCAAGCTTTTTATCCCATCACTGGTTTACCAGATAATAACTAAAAGGAATTTAATATATATATACCTCACAGCAATCTCTGAATAAACATCAGCAGGTTTCTCTCCAGCGACCAAGTTAACTGCTGCGGCTTCCAACTCTGAGAACGGATAAAAGATGTGAGACCACAGAAGCACTTCTAATAACATAACAGAAAAGAGTGGCTAATGATAAACTCATAATTAGTGGGTAATAATTTTGTAACCAAAATGGGTGTACAGGAAACAAGTTCAGATTCTCAAAAATATATTAAGAAAATATATTTTATACATACGCGTGTGTAAAACCCAGGCATGAGAGTATGGCTTGTAGATTATTTAGAACAAGGAAAAGTGCTTATCTACAACCAGAAAACATACATTGTCTCTTCCCAAGGCTACATAGTGCTGTAAGCCATTGCAGGAACCATCCTGTATTAAAGTTTTTAAGAGAAGAAAAAGAAAGGAGAGTAAGGCAGATGAAGCAGTTGGGGGTGGGGTGGGGAGGGGATGAAATGCGAAACAAGAAACAATAAAGCTAATTAAAAAGCTGAAAGAAGATAAATTATAAATAACCATTTAAAGAAAATCAAAGAGGAATAAGGTTCAGATGTGTGTAAGTAAAACTGATAAACAATGCCCTTTAAACAGGGAGAACAGAATCAAAATAATGCAGGTATTTTCTAACCAGCCATTCATAAAACCTACTATCCTAAATGCGGTAGCAATACAAGCAATGGACATGTCATCTCATTCACATAATCAAGACTTACAACAGATGTCTAGCAGAATGATAATGGTGCTCTATCACTATGAGCTCTCTTGGAATATTCACAATGCTAGAAATCTATCCAATTGAGTAGTTCAAACTATCTTATTATTTTAAGATACATATTCCTATTTTATTACGTTTAACAAGATTAAATAGACAGTATAACTTGACCGAGTACACTACGACGATAGATGCTTTTTCTCTTCTTCAAGGACCCTAATGAAGGTTTACCTGATGAATTGGCAGGTTGGATACGGTACCATGTGGCGATGAGCTCTTTAAGGCTTCTGACAAATTAAAACAAGCAGCTAAGCACTGAAAAGGATCCTCAGCTGTTAACCACCATCGGTTACCATTAATAGGGTTTTCTGCTGAGTTAAATATTTCATCCAAATAGTTATCAACAAATGCCAGACGCCCATCATGTGAAAGCTTTTCAACGCCTCCGGCATACAGATTTGCTAAATGTATTTTCAGCCAATGTAACCCCGAACTCCTCGACAGAGATCGGAACATAGATGATTCAAGTGTGGATGCATGGGGTATGCACGGCCTCGAAAATCAAGATTGTGAGGATAATAAAAGCCTTCCTCATTTCCCATTCTCCGAGCCACCTATCATATGAGAACACATGCACAGACAGGCAAATGCATCAAAATAAAAACCATCAGCAATGCACACACTGATACACTTTTCTTCTGGGGGTAGGGATATGTTACCGAAAGCTTAAGTTAAGTGTCACATCGTTGAGAATGTCTCTCACGGTTAACCTTGTTTGCCTTTCTCACGCTCCATTTCCACTCTTGAATTTCAGTTGAATCCTCCGAATGAGGTTTGTCTGGTATAGGAATCTAACAAACCCATTGAAGGTACATTTCAGGGAGAGAAGTATATAGTGGTAAATATTCACCCCACTTGAAACTGGCTACATATTATTTGGCATGCGGTATAAGTAAAAAGCAGATCATAAGCTTCTTAGAATCTTGAATTGTTATAATGTAGATTCAGTTCACAGTGATTGTTTATGCCACATAGTAATATAATCATATAAAAAATAGAGAGGATTAGTTGCCCAAAATGTAAGGGCGTTTAATTTGGTGGAATAGAGTTTAAAGAGGTTCATGCATGCTAGACTAGTTGTCAACTGAGATTCCAATTCCATGTAAAAATCACCAGAAAGGCAACTGGATGGAAATAACCAGCAGTAAACTGGTATGGTGGAAATCTTGGCATGATTTTAAAATAAACAAGCATGAAGAGAGGTAGATAGTGACCTTTTCATTAAAAGAGTGCTTTCATAATCAAAAAATATATTAATAATTAATACTAGTTTCCAAAGGATTTCAAGTCAGAACCATTAGGATGTGGATACCGTTATCTAGCAAGCATCAAAGCTCTAGGTAGAGTATCATTCAAGCTGCGTTGGATAGCAAGGGCGGGGGAGAAAAATAATATAAGCAGAAGTTCATGATGTGCTCACATCATTTCGATCAACCAAGCCCGCAATGTTGCCACCAGTAGCCCAAATACTCTCTACCACAGCAAGTACCTTATTGTTCACCCTCGATTTGGTGATTCCAAGCGTGTCAAGGGCCTGCATGCATACCATTTCGGAAAGTCAAGCAGCACTAGCAAATATATTAAGACTACTGGCAATAACTAGAAGTTCATGGCAAGCTTTCAATTGCACAAAAGAGTATATTTGTAACAAATCCTCACAGTTCCAGTTCATTGCTTTTATCATATAACATTGAAATAGATTAGATATATAAACTCAACTATAGTCTTATAAGAAATTGGTGCAGAAGAATTTCTCAATTTTTCCTTTTCATCACGAAGGTATTTTAGAATACTCTTAAGAATTTAAGGGGGATATAAATGAACACAAAATTTTCTTTTCTTTTTAAGATAGGGAACATGTGTTTTGTACTTCCTGCTATGTAAGAGAAGGGCAAACCTTTGAATTGAACAATAGAAAATCAGTTAAACATAGAGCTGCAAAATTTATTACATGACATGTCACTAAAGAATTTATGTCGGGCCAACGAATATCTTTGGCCACATATCCTTGGTCCATACATTACTAATCTTGCTCCTCGTATTGCCAATTTTGATATTATGGGTTTCACTTACACATTTTTATGGATGGCCTAGATGAGCACTGCTTGGATTTGATGGGTCTGCTTGCCAGTACCCCTATCACGCCTTACTTCGTTCCCCCATGAGTGATGACACCTTGAGGCGAATGAGTCTTCGTCTGCCGCAATGCGCCTTGACCACTGCTACAAGATCCGTGCTCGGATGTGCAAAAACAAATGCATGATGTCAATGATCGTCTCCACACCATCAAGATGAACATCACTGAGATTCTATCCTATCTTCACCCAAGTCGCGGTCGTGGTCACGGTCGCGGTCACGATCGCCAATGAACACGAGGAGTTTTTCTATCCTTTCTCCCGTACTTTAAATGTTACGTATTGGGACAATACGACTTAAGTAAGGGGTAGAGAATTTGTTGAATTTCACCTTGCTTATCTATGTGCTTTGATCTTAGTTTGCATTGCTTGAATTGATTTTAGTTTTTGTTGAAGTTCTTCGTTTTTGTTGAAGTTCTTCGTTTTGTTGAATGTTTTAGTATGTCATGCTTGCTTGAGATTATATGATTGTTTGAGTTCGGATATTCATGATAACGGATTGCATGAGTAGAGATTTGAGTAAACTTTATTGTGATTATCCATGACTTTGTTGATTGAAATAAAGCCTAACTCAATGCATGTACACACTTTGGTAAGATTTGAGCCTTAATGAGCATGTTCTTTATATTTTTGCTCTTATTCTTGTTTGAGTGTGTCGAACTAACCATTGACAATCTAGAACTTGTAGTACAATGCATGCCGAGATTATATAATGAATTGATGCTTTGAAGTGATTTGGGCACTTAAGATTCACCAACTTTTCACCCAAAATGCCTACCATTTTCCCATTAGTTAACCATGTTTGAGCATATTCCCATTCTTTACTCTCACCACAACTTTAAACTCGAGCCTTTTTCATTTTTCTTCTCTTCAATCCTTGTCAAGACAAAGAGTATGTGTTGAAGGTTGCACGATCATGTCCCATGAAGAATAGAAAGAAAAAAGGTAAAATTTGAAAGCAAAGAAAACAGAAAAAAGAAATAAAAACATAGTATGTTTGATGCTTTGTTTGATTTAATTTTTGTTACTTATGTTTACTTTGCTTGTGGACTTTATTTAGTTACTTTGAATAAATCTCTTGTCTTGAATTTTATCCACATTTTTAGCTTTATTCCCTATCTTTACGTAAGTCCTGTTACAACCCTTTTTAAAGACCCAATTATTGCACCTCATTCTAATTAAGTAGTGGAGATTTTATTGTATTAAAACCTTATGGAAATGTCATGTTTGGTTCCAAATTTGAACGTTCTTGCACCCAAAAACTCGTTGATTAAATCGAGTGAACCTTTGTAAGTTGTTGAGTTAGGTAGCGTTGAGATTAATAAATCATTGGATGTTATGATTTTTTTAACTTAATCTAACTTAAGTTTTCCAATTGATTGATATCTTGACAATTTTTTATGAACTTGACTTTGCATGACTTAATTTGCTAAGAGACGAGACAGAAGAAGGTAAATTAAGTTTTAACTTGTTTGATTGATGCATGCTTGAGGCCAAAGCATGAGATAAGAGGGGGAATTTGATGAGTGTTCTAGATTGACACTATTTACTTGTAAAATTTCTCGTGTTAGCAATTTATCACTACTGATTTGGGTTTGTTATGCTTATTTTCGTGCAAAGATTTGTTTTTCAGAACCAATAATAAAATGGTTTTTTTTGTATTTTTTTATTATCCGATCGCAGTCGAAGACATGGGCACGAAACTAGGCACGATGCGGTCTGACATGATAGCTTCTAGAAGGTCTAGTCAGCATTGATAAGATTCTGGAAGCAGCCTAGTCAGTGCAATCCGAGGAGATTTTTTAGAAAATCTAGTTTTAAGTTTGAATTCAAAACACTCGGAATTATCTTTAGGATTATTTTGCATTTGAATTTATTTGCTATTTTAGGGATTTGGAAATATATAAATACCCCTCTTAGGGTATGGCTTGGATAACTAGAATTTACTTTTGTTATTTTATTCTATTTTTATAAAAAGGTTTCCTTTTCATCTTTTCTTTACTTACTTTAAGCTTTTATTGTTTTCGTAAAATATTCTAAGTATGATTTCATGCTTAGCTAATTTTCTCATTTAGCCGAGACCTAGCGATGACTCAATTCCAAATGTGAGAATTGAACAACACTTAATATCTTCGGATTACATTCTCAATTTTCTGTAAACATTGATTGACAATAGGTATTTTCTTTAAAAATCAAAATGCTTTCATTTCAAAAAGTCGACGTTGGTATTGTAACACCCATAACTCTAATACGTAAACCAATGCAAGTTACAGATGCCACATCAGAAATTCAAAACATTTCTCATTTAAACTGAGTAAAATTTTGTTTCATTCATAAATCTCAAGTTTCTTAACTTGAACAATTACTATAAAATATTTAATCAGAGAAAAATCATAATATTTATTCATACTATTAATTATATTTAATACTAACTATTTTAAGAAATTTCATACATTTCATTTTCGTATACATGCCAGCTAAGACTTTTAGAACACAGTAGGATGTCATCATTGTTACATGTATATAATTCCTTGGTGATTGATGCCAAGCGCAGCTCCGTACTCCTTTTCTTCCCTTTTTCCCACGCGTGAAAATCATCACACGCTAAGTATACACTTAGTGAGACAATCATATAATATTTAAAGCAATGCAACAATAAATTTAAATAAATAACCATATTTAATTCCATACGATCACTTTACCTGTATTCCAACCATGTTACCATATATTAACATGATATAACCGGATATCAAGTTTCTTACCAATATACTTTCCATTTATCCCATAAGCTCGCAAGCTTATCTGCATGTTTACCATTTATTAACCAATAAACCATAGCACAATTTAAACCCTGAGGGCACTGGGTATTCGAGTCAAATATATGCACCATAGTGCTTACATATAAGGTCATGCCCACCATATGCACCAAAGTGCTACACATATGGTCGTGCCCACCATATGCGTCGAAGTGTTACACATAAGGTCGTGCCCACCATATGCACCGAAGTGCTACACATAAGGTCGTGCCCATCATTTTCACCGAAGTGATTAATTGATATGTAGCTGCTAGACTCTATGGCACGTCAACTATACCCTGTCCTTGAATGACTTACTTGGGCATATAGTCTATTTTTTCCATCCATGGCAAAGTATATTATCATAGTTTAACATTGGGCACAATTCATGCTTGAAATATCATTCATGATAAATATCATTTATGTTCATGATAACATCATATGTAATGATCAGTGATCAATGGATTTTATATTCAACCTTTGACATATTTAGAATATGTCAAATATATGATAAATGACATAAATATCATGTCAATATAAACAAGGTAGACTTATTGCAAGTCTTACCCAATGATGTATAAAACATCCATGTATAATGTTATGTATGCATTGCACTCACTTTGACATTATATACAAGTCAAAATGTAAGCCTCAGTAAGCTTTAACTTGGTCATTTGCTTCTAATTTGGTTAAAACCAAAATTTATCATAATTTCATATCCTGACAGTTTGCACTACCTTTAAACAAATATTATTCTATATTAATCTGCACATTTAAAAATTATTTGTTTATACCAATGGAAACTATACTCAAATAAAACTATATCCATATAAGTCACTCCTTATAGTTCAATGTTTACAATTTATAGTGAATTTTCAAAGTTGACCGTCAGAATATGTTTTGAGCAGAATCTGCTGCCCCATTTTCTGACCTATCATCTGTTAAAAATTCATATCTTTTTGTATACACCTCCAAATCAATTTCCGTTTGTTCTAAACAAAACTAGAATGGTATAAGAATCCAATGGTATAAAATTTATCCTATAATAATTTTTTTAGAATTTATGGTGATTTTCTACAGTTACTGCCCATAACATAAATTCTAAGCAAATTTTACCAATTTGCAGTTTCAACTTGTTCACTAATTCTATTATCTCACCAAATACACATATGTGCATGTATAAAAAATAAATAATGTTTTAGGAGTCACTTCTTACCATAGTAACTCTGTAACTGGCTCATCATAAGCCAATGTTTGTTCGATAACATAAGTACAAATTAAAATTGCACTCACCTGGTGTCTTTAGCTTGCATAATTCCATGGAATTTCTCATTTCATCCTTATGCTTCTCCTTAGCTTTAATAATATTTGATCTTGTTTTCAAGCACTCAATCTCTATGAACATCATTACCAAACATATACAAATTCAAACCAAATGTTAGAATCTTACTAACATAGGCATACTTTGGAAAATAAATTCTTAATAAAGCTTCTGATGCTTATTCGATACAATTTCCATGTCACAACATAAATATTGACCTCAACACTTCTAATTGACCACTCAAGTTCCATTTAATCCAAATTCACATTACATTTTCACTTGAGCTCCCAAACTTTCATATTTGTGATTTAAAATTCAACTTTTACAAGCTTTCCAAAATAATCCAATTTCACATTCTAATATCAATTTTAACTCTCAAACATTAATTTTCCACCATAGTATATCAAAATTTGAACAATTACACAACATCCACATTTTTTCCAAAATTACTGATTAGGTCCCCTAACTTTTCAAAAATTACAAAATGGTCCCCAAATTTTTTTAAGGCTTGTAGAATACTTCCTACATCATTTCCAGACCTTACATAATTTTTGCAGAATTTTTTTCATCCTTTAAGACCAAGGCCGAGTGGTTCAAAGTTCCAAAATTAGGTTTTTTTCATTATTTTGCTCGATTTTGATTCGATTCAAGCATGTAATCAACTTCTATCCAACCTTAAATCATCTCTACTACCAAATCTCTAATCAAATTTCATCAAAACACAAAGTTTCATAACTCAGTAATTTGGCTGAATTTTAAAGAACAATTTCTAGGAAGATTGAACATGTTTTAATTATCAAACAAGCTTGAAAATGAATCTACAACCTCAAAAACATCAAGATTCATCATCAATTCCATAATCCCTAATGCGAACACAAATCCTAGGATTTTGGATCTTTGAAATCAAGCAATATTAGCAAGCATAAATGGTACCAAAAGATAGTGTTTCTCGAGTAGAACAATTTTCTATTTCACGGCATAACCCGAAATCCAAAGAAATTGCTCAAAACTTTTTCTTACCTTTAGGAGGAGCTCACGACTTGCTGGTGAAAATGAAGAAATATCCTTGATAATTCTTCATCTTTTTTTATAAATTAATGAATTAAAAATTCATTAAATGTTAAATTACCAATTTACCCTTAAAATTAAAACATCTTTACTAATTTACCCTTAATGAAACTCGATATTTACCTTAACACCAAGCCTCATAAACCTTATCATCTTCCAAAGTCAAAGATGAACAAAATATTTCCCACTTTACCATTTTGCCCTTGTAATTTCCAAAAATTACAATCTTGCCACTTTAATCTAACAGTTCAAATTTAACATGGAATTAAATCCTCAAATCCAATGGTTTATATTATTTTCTATCATTTTAAAATGTGGAAATACTATTTTTTAAGCCTAATTTATCATCCTTCAAACTTTCCAAAATTTCTATTCGATTTACCAAATTTTTACCGAACTTTATCACTTTATAGCTTTTAATATCAAATCCGTGTGAAAAATATAATTCACACAGAAACATCATTCTTGGGTGTAAAGTATTCATTTACAGGGCTGGATTACATAACTTCTTTTTTTAAATTACACTTTAGTCCCTAAATTTTTCCAAAATTTATACTTTGACACTTAACTTTCAAAATTTACATTTTGGTCATTAACCAAATTCATTTATGGAATAAAAATTCTTTTTGGGAAAATTTCCACTTTGGTCCTTAAACTTTTCTTAATTTTCTACTTTGACCATCAAACTTTCAAAATTTATATTTTGGTCACTAACCAAAATTTTGGAGTATTACAGGTATAGATGTTGTTTTGATAACATTGAGAGGAAGGATCGACTTGTAGCACATTCGACTTCCTGTGAACACACTTAGCGGTAAGGGTGTTCAAAACTGAGTACCCGTATTTTCGGGTACCTCAAATTTTCAAGTACTAAAATCTCGGCTAGTGTCCCAACCCATTACATATGGGTACCCATATTTTCATGTCACATGTACCCGATTCATAAAGTTATTTATTTATTTTCCCTTAAATTATATTGCTTTTAAAAAAATTATATAGAAAAATTCTAAAATTTAAAGGTCTATAATATATAATTCACATAAAGTTTAAAGATTCAAATTAAATAATTGAAAGAAAATTTATTAAAAATTAAATTAAAATAAAAAAATATAATGAGATTTTAAATGTTTCGAAGTTAAAATAAATAATTTAAAAAATAATTTTGAATGTTAATATGAATAATTTAAGAAATTAATAATTTAGAATGTTATGGGGGTAAAATTTAAGAAATTAGGAATTTTGAATGTTAGAGTGAAATAATTTGAGAATTATAAAATAAAAATTTAATATAAAATAATATATATATATATATATATATAATAAATCGGGTACTGGGTCGGCAGGTACTCGGTTAAGTAAGATTTTGTGACCCAAGCCCGACCTGTAAACCCAAAAAAATTAGTGGGTCGAGTACCCAACCCAAAAAATCGGGTATTTTTGAAATAAATAACCTATATCTTTTAACTGGGTCAGTGGGTCGGGTCAACTAGGTCAGGTATTTTTGAACACCCTTACATAGTGGTGATCCGTGAAGGAAAATTGAGATCGGATTCGTTCTCATTAAGAGACAACATAATCTGGGTCGAACTTTTACAAAACTTAATCTGATTTGTTCTAACGACATAGTCGTAGTAGTCTATTATAGTACCAAATTTCAGAGGTTGACTTCGGAAGATCGGTTTATCAAAGAGAAAAGCAAGTTACAAGGGTTAAACCTTGTAGACTATAACTGACATGAATCACGAAGCAAAATCCATTTCGATGATCAAAGTGAATTGTGTCAAAACGATGCTTGAGGCTATTTTCTCCATAATTGTTTTTGAATATTTTATTTTTATTATTTTTCATTTAGTTAATTTAATTTAATTATTATTCCATCAAACCCTTTTTTGTTTATTTTCTTGTTACAATTTACTTGGTTCAGAATAAAAGCATTCAACATCAGAAATTTCTAAATTGTTGTGGATCGACTTTTTTCTTATCTATACTACGTTCATTCCTATTTTATTTATTTTGAGAAAAAGGAATTTATTTGACAGACACTTGTCAACGATCATATTCTAGGAGTAGAAAATAAGATTGATCAGCTGGGATTGTCCCTCAAAATTTAGTGTAGGATCTCCTCAAGTGAGGCGAAAACAACTTTTATAGCAAGGTTTACATAGGAAAATGTAGAACCAAATTCGTTTATCCCTCAATTGTTGGATCTCTTCTTAATTGGAGAGGTTCTAGAAAATTCTAGAGCTTTTTGGAGAAGTGTAGAATTTTCTAGAACATTCTGGAGAACTCTAGAGAAGTATAGAACTCTCTAGAAGCTTGTGGAAGAGTGTGAAATCTGCTGAAATATTATGGAGATGTGTGGAACCTTATGGAAGAGTATGGAAGAATATGGAAGGAAGTGGAAGAGTGTAGAGCTTATTAGAGTGTGTGGAGTATTCTAGATAATTAATCTCCACCCTTGGATGTAAGAAATCTCCATCATTCATTGTGGAGGTGAAGTAGTATAAATAGGGATGAGAGACTTCATTCCTAACCATCCAAGAAATCCAAGCTTGAGAAACTAGAGAAACTAGAGAGTTAGAGAGCCTTTTTTAGAGAGAAGAGAGATAGTTTGGGAAGTTTTTATCCTCAAGCTTGAGTGAGCCACCAAGTATGAGTCAAATTTGTGAACATATCCTTGTAATCCTACTATTCTTTTGTATAGTAGAAGAATCTCCAAATTGGAGAATTATACTCTTGTGCTCTCGTTATTATCCTTAATATCTAAGTGCCTATCTTAACTTCATGAAGCAGGAAAGACCGTTCAAGGAAGGTGTGGGTGTGCACCTTTTAAAATCAAATGAAGTGCTTGACGCATTCAAAGAATTCCATGTCCTAGTGGAGCGTGAGATCAGATGGAAGATCAAGTGTGTAAGATCTGACAATGGAGGTGAGTATAGAGGTCCCTTTGAAGAATATTGCAAGAAATATGTTATCAGACTAGAGATGACTCCACCCAAGACACCACAATTGAACGGACTAGCTAAGAGAATGAATATAACTATTTAATAAATAGTTCGATGTGTGCTCTCTCATGCTAAGTTACCCAGGACTCATCAGTTCCCTTGAACGGGGGAATCCCAGAAGAAGTCTGGACAGGAAAAAGGGCTTCATACAATCATCTCAAAGTATTCGGGTGCAGGGCATTTGTTCACATACCCAAAGATGAGAGAGCCAAGCTTGACGTAAAGATGAAGGAATGCATCTACCTTCGTTCATCTAAGGATGAATACGGTTATCGGATTGGGATCCAGTCAAGAAGAAGGTTATCCGCAACAGATATGTTTTTTCTTCGAAGACCAAACAATCGAAGATATAAAAAATTCAAAGAGGCTAAGATTGAGAAGCAGCAAGAACACTGAACCTACTCCAGTTCGACGTGAGGATGATAATATACAAGAAAACAATGATGCTGAAGATCATGAACCTATGTTAGAGAAAAAAAACCAGGAGACTCATGATGAAGCAGCTCAGGAAGAGTCTCAATCTAGCTCTCCAACAACACCAGAGTCAAGACGATCCTCGAGAGATTGAAGACCATCTACTTGGTATAATACAGATGAGTACATAATGCTCACTGATTAGGGGGAGCCTTAAAGCTATAAAGAACCAATGAGTGATAGTCATAAAAAAGAATGGAGAAGAGCCATGCAAGAAGAGATGCAATCCTTGCATGAGAATCATACTTATGAACTTGTGGAGCTACCGAAAGGGAGAAGAGCCTTGAAGAATAAGTGGGTGTATCGGATCAAGACCGAATATAGCAGCTCAAAGCCTTTGAAGGAATATTCTCTCCCGTGGTAAAGATGTCATCCATCTGAATGGTCCTTGGCTTAGAAGCCGTGCAAGGTTTCGAGATTGAACAGCTCGATGTCAAGACGGCGTTCCTACATGGAGATCTAGAGGAAGAAATTTACATGGAGCAGCCTGAGGGATTCAAAGTTCTAGGCAAAGAAAATCTAGTGTATTGTCTAACTAAGAGTCTATACGGGTTTAAGCAAGCACCAAGGAAATGGTACAAAAAGTTCGAAGATTGTTGTCAAGGTGTTGACTTGTTACTACCTCCAATTAAGTCGAGAGGGGGAGATTTGTTGGATCTCTCCTTAATTGGATAGGTTATAGAAAATTCTAGAGCTTTTTGGAGAAGTATAGAATTTTCTAGAACATTCCGGAGAACTCTAGAGAAGTGTAGAACTCTCTAAAAGCTTGTGGAAGAGTGTGGAATCCTCTGGAATATTATGGAGATGTGTGGAACCTTATGGATGAGTATGGAAGAATATGGAAGGGAGTAGAAGAATGTAGAGCTTCTTAGAGTGTGTGGAGTATTCTAGATAATTAATCTCCACCCTTGGATGTAAGTAATCTCCACCATTCATTGTGGAGGTGGAATTGTATAAATAGGGCTGAGAAACTTCATTCCTAACCATCCAAGAAATTCAAGCTTGAAAAACTAGAGAAACTAGAGAGTTAGAGAGCCTCTTTGAGAGAGAACAGAGATCGCTTGAGAAGTCTTTATCCTCAAGCTTGAGTGAGCTACCAAGTGTGAGTCAAATTTTGTGAACACATCCTTGTAATCTTACTATTCTTTTGTGTTGAAAACATTTTGATGTTTTGATATAACAAACTAAGTATAAATGAATTTTAAGATTTTACAAAGATTTTTGTATAAGTATATTCGATTCAATTAATTGAATATCAAAATATTACTCCAAGTCTTTCAAGATCAATTTCAAACCTTACTAAATGTGCAAAATTGTGTTTTATACTTAATACATTTTTTAAACAATTTTCACAAAGTATTTTGAACCAAAATATGCCTAAAATCAATTTTTTTCAAAGGCATGCACCGATGCACTGATCCATGCATCGATGCACCAATAAATAAATTGAACATCGAATGCAGTTCATGCATCGATGCACTCTCCATGCATCGATGCACTCAGGTTTTTATGAAAACATCGAATGCATTTGATGCATCGATGCACAAGACATGCATCAATGCACTCAGGCTATTTTGAAACATCGAATGCATTTTATGCATCGATGCACACTTAGTGCACCGATGCACTAAGTGTTCCAACGGTTAAAATATTTGAATTTTACACTTGATGCACCGATGCACCTTGTGTATGTATCGATGCACTGACTCTGCCAACTGATTTTATTAATTGTTTTCACTCTTAAATGACTCTATTGACTCCACTAATCATCCCCAACATTCAGAATCAATTGAAGGAGTTTTTAAACAAGCTTAGAAGTCATTGATAAAAAACAAGAAACAAGAATCAAGAGAGAATCAAAGAGAAAGCATCAAACTCATTGTTTGAGCATTTCAAGCCTATTTTTTATTTAATATTCATTTTGCTTTCAAGAACACTACTTGTACTCAATTGTATTCATTTTTAGTGTTCTTTTCTTTGTTCTAGAATTGTGCTAACAATCTACCTTGTGAGGATTTCCTTGTAAGGTTACAAATTTTTAATCTTCTCTTTGAGAAAGAGTGTTCTCAAGAATTGGGGTATATTCTTGAGGGAATTGTAAGGTTATCTCTTTGGCCTCAAAAGAAAGAACAAATTAGTGAATTTGTTGGAAAATCCTTAGTGTGGATAGCTAAGGTAGTGGACGTAGACTTTGGTTGAGAAAGTTGAACCACTCTAAATCGCTGTGCAATTACTTTCAATTTTCTTCAAAAGCTTCCACCAAAATTTTAATTGCCAATTCACCCCCTTCTTGGCCGATTCCATCAATCGATTAACTTAACAATTGGTATTAGAGCCTCACTCATTTGAAGGTTTAATCACCTCTTGAGTCAATTCGGAAAGAGTTACATCAATAATCAAGTCATCAATGGCCTCTACTTCAAACTTCGACTCCGATCTAGATTCGGTGCCCGTCAACAAGCCTCATTTCTTCAATGGAGCTAACTATGCTTATTGAAAGAATAAGATGATGTATTTCATTCAAGCAAGTGACATGGGAGCATGAAATGCTGTAGAAGATGGATATATCAAGCCTCTCACTCATCCAAGATTTAGAGTGAAGGAAAGACAAGAATGTTCCAGCTCAACTCCAAATCCATTCATATTATATTTTGTGTTCTTGGTCCAGATGAATATGGAAGAGTTTCATCTTGTACAACCACCAAAGAAATATGGGATAAACTACAAGTCACTCATGAAGGCACGGAGGAGGTAAAAGAATCTAAAATCAATCTTCTAACACATAGCTATGAAAATTTCAGGATGAAACCAAATGAAGATATCAAAGCTATAACGGATAGATTCTCAACGATTGTCAATGGTCTCAAATCATATGGAGAGATCATTCCAAATGTAAAGCTTGTGAGTAAGTTAGTGTACTCACTTCCAAAATCGTGGCAATCAAAGAAAACGACAATCATCGAGGCTAAGAACCTAAAGTCCTTAACTCTTAAAGAGCTAATCGGTTCTCTCCTCACTCATGAAATGATGCTTGAAGATGAGATGGACCTCGATAAGATTGATGAGACACCAAAGGAGAAGGAGAAGAAGAAAAACATTGGAGTTGCTCTCAAATCCATAAAAGATGAGAGTGATTCGGATGATGACGATGACGATGACGAGGAAATGACATTGTTTACCAAACGGTTCGTAGAAATGATGAGACCTTACCGAGGAAGAAAATTCAAACGAAATGAAGGCTTCAAAAATGAACCAAAAGAGAAGGACCCGATTATTTGCTATGAATGCAAAAAGTTGGGGCATGTCAAATATGATTTCCCACAATTGAAGAGAAAGGGTCAATCAAAGAATAAGCACAATGCTCATGTGGCTACATGGAGAGATGAAGAAGGTTCCGATGAAGAGGAACAAGAAGTAGCAAACTTATGCTTGATGACATTCGGGGAAGATTCTAAGGTAACCTCTAACTCATTTGATTTAGATGATTTATCTTATGAAGAGTTATTAGAGGAATATACTGGGTTAACTTCGGATTATGAGAAATTGTTTTAAAATATAAAAATGATATTTCAAAATTGAAAAAAGAAAACAATCTCATATCGAAGACCAACAATGATCTTGAAAGTAAAATCAGTGATTTAAAAATCAAACTAGAAAAGTTTGAAAAGAAAAATTCGGATTTGCAAAATTTACTTTCAAAGGTCAATGATGATCATTAAAAGAAAATTGATGATCTTAAAACTTGTTTTGATAAAGTTGGAACAAAACGTTTTAAAAAAGGAGAAAATTCAAAAACCAACTTTGTTCAAAAAAGTTTTAAAAACTACAATCATAGATGTCCCCAAAGAACCTCTAATAGAAAAATTGTTAGAAGTATATGGGTTCCTAAAGGACTCATTACTACTAAAGTAAGGATATCCTACACAAATGGATACTTAAGGGGACTAGGATTTTGGAAACTAATGAATATGGACCCAAAAGAATTTGGGTATCAAAAATTAGAAATTAATCTATATTTGTAGGAAAATGAACATTACTACAAGGCACGAGAAACAAACTCAAACTCATGGTACCTTGATAGTGGATGCTCAAGACACATGACCGGAGACAAAAGCCGGTTCATAGAGCTCAATGCCAAAAATGGAGGAGAGGTGACTTTTGGTGATAAATCAAAAGGTCACATTGAAGGTATAGGCACTATAGGTAATACCTCTTCTATACAAATTAAGAATGTTTTATATGTGAATGGATTAAAGCATAATCTTTTGAGTATTAGTCAATTTTGTGATAAGGGATTCAATGTCATGTTTGAAACTAATGGTTGTAAAATTATTGACATTGCATCTAATCGGATTATGCTTGTTAGTCATAGAATAGGAAGCATTTACATGTTGCATTTAGATTCTATAGATATGACTAATTTTTGCCTAGTTGCTAAGGATGATCATGATAGTTGGTTATGGCATAGGAGACTAGGACATGCTAGTATGAGTTTTTTGCAACGGCTAATTCAAGGAGATTTAGTAAGAGGGTTGCCTAAACAAAAACTTGATAATGATAAAATATGTGATGCTTGTGCTAAAGGAAAACAAAAGCGGTTTCTTTTACATCCATTAATGATGTATCAACTAGTAGAGTATTACAATTGATCCATATAAATCTTTTTTGGGCCAACTAAAACTACTAGCTTCGGTGGAAAACAATATGCATTTGTCTTGGTAGATGACTATTCTAGATATACTTGGGTTCTATTTTTAAGTACTAAATATGAAGCATTAGAACATTTCATCACATTTTCAAAAATAATCCAAAATGAAAAAGGTTACTCTATAACTAGTATTAGGAGTGATCATGGCACTGAATTTGAAAATCTTGGATTTACTGAGTTTTGTAATTCTAATGGTATTAGCCATAATTTTTCAGCACCTAGAACTCCTCAACAAAATGGAGTTATTGAGAGAAAAATCGAACTTTAGAAGAAATGGCTAGAACCATGCTTTGTGAAAATATTTTTGGGCAGAAGCCACAAATACCGCTTGTTATGTTGTAAATCGAGTAATGATTAGGCCAATTTTAAAGAAAACTCCATATGAAATTTTTAAAAATAAAAAGCCTAACATTAGCTATTTTCATCCTTTTGGATGTAAATGTTTTGTTTTAAACAACGGTAAAGACAATCTTGTCAAATTTGATGCTAAAAGTGATGAAGGAATTTTCTGGGTTATTCCTTAAATTCTAAAGCTTATCGAGTAATTAATAAAAGAATTTTAGTTGTAGAAGAGTCTATACATGTTGTTTTCGATGATAATCCTCTTCCGAGGAAGGATTCTTGTGTGAATGATGATGTAGGCATTATAAATATAAATGACGTTGGACATGATGTTGGAGAACCATTATAAAAGGAAGAAACAAAAGATGAGGAAACTCAAGATCCTCTCGAGAATCCAACCATTGAAGAAAGGGAAGTCTTTTACCCAAGGGAATACAACTATATCAAGGATGGTGAAATAATAGGTGATCCATGCAAAGGGGTAACAACTCGATCTTCTCTTAGAAATATTTGTAAGAGATGAACATTAGTTGAAAGGCCTAGTAATAAATCTACTGTAGGTACTAGATAGGTATTTAGGAATAAGCTTGATGAAAGTGGTAATATAGTGAGAAACAAGGCTAGACTTGTTGCTCAAGGATACACTCAAGAAGAGGGCATAGACTATGATGAAACATACGCTCCGGTAGCTAGGATGGAAGCAATTAGAATGTTATTAGCATTTGCATGTTTTCATGAATTTAAATTATATCAAATGAATGTTAAAAGTTCATTTTAAATGGTTTTATAAAAGAAGTGTATGTGGAACAACCTCCTGGTTCTGAAGATTTAAAATTTCTAAATCATGTTCTTAAATTGACAAAAGCTCTTTATGGTTTAAAACAACCTCATAGATCTTGGTATGAAAGATTGTCAAATTTTTTAATTGAGAAATGTTTTTCAAAAGGGAAGGTTGACACTACATTGTTTTTAAAGCATAAAGGTAAAGATTTATTAGTAGTTTAAATTTATGTTGATGATATAATATTTGGTTCTACTAATGATATTCTTTGCCAAGAATTTTCTAAGCTAATGCAAAGTGAATTCGAGATGAGCATGATGGGGGAGCTCTCATTTTTCTTGGGACTCCAAATCAAGTAAAGAAAAGATAGCATCTTTATCAATCAAGCTAAGTGCGTCAAAGATATGCTCAAGAAGTTTGGACTGGAAAATGGGAAACCTCATGACACTCCAATGAGCTCATCAACAAAGCTTGACATAGACGAAGGAGGTAAATGTGTGGATGTTAAATTATATAGGTCAATGATTAGCTCTTTGCTTTATCTAACTGCAAGTAGACCGAACATTATGTTTAGTGTTTACTTATGTGCTAGATTTCAATCATGTCCTAAGGAATCACATTTACTAGCTGTTAAGAGAATCTTTAGATACCTTAAGGACACTCCTAGTTTAGGACTTTGGTATAAAGACTAGCTTTAGCTTGCATGCCTTCTCTGATGCGATTATGGAGGTTGCAAATTAGATAGGAAAAGCACCTCCGGTACTTGCCAATTCCTTGGAAATATGTTGATTTCTTGGTTTTCAAATAAACAAAATTGTGTTGCATTATCTACCACTGAAGCAGAATACATTTCAGCCTGTAGTTGTTGTGCACAAGTTTTATGGATGAAACAACAACTTTTTGATTATGGAATTGAAGTAGGTACCATTCCTATCAAGTGTGACAATACTAGTGCTATTTGTCTCACTAAAAATCCCATCCAACACTCTAGAACTAAGCATATTGAAATTAGACATCACTTCATTAGAGACCATGTCTCTAAGGAAGATGTAGTTCTAGAATTTGTTGATACTTTGCACCAATTAGCGGACATTTTTACAAAACCTTTAGACAAAGAAAGATTTTGGACACTTAGAAGATAATTAGGTTTAACTGACCTATCTTCACTTACTGTTTAAATTAATTTTAGCACTTTTAAGAATAAATGAAAATGCTTATAATAATAATTTTTTATTGCATTCTTTGCTATTAGTTAAGGGGAATTTGTGATTTTTAGTGAAAATTAATTTTATGTTCAAATGTAGTTTAAGGATTAAAATGATTGATTGAACATGATTAATTTTCAATATATGAGTTGCCAAATACCACTAAAGCTTATTAATTTAGCATTTTGAATGTTTAAAATGAATTTTTGACATTTTGTGCTTAATGCATCGATACACTTAACAGTGCATCGATGCATCCATTTGAATGTGCATCGATACATCATGAAGATGCACCGATGCACTCCTTGAATGTGCATCGATGCAAAAGGACATGCATCAATGCATCCGTCGGGTTTTGGTTAAAAGCCCTGTTTCTCTTCTTTGTCTCAAAACCCTCAAAAAACTTCTTTGCCATCTCTCTCTCTCAACTCTCTTTTTGTCTCAAATCAATGAATTTTTTACGGATTTCAATCGTTCTTCAACTCCAAATCCTGCTTATATCATTAATTCGTGCAAAACAACATCACATTCCTCTCAAATTCGAAATTTTCAAGGTAATATTTCAAAACCTCTGTTTTATTGATTTTTGAACTTAGAACTAGTTTTGATTAGTTCTAAGATGAACATTATATCGGGAATTGACTATATTATGGTTCTAAACTAGATTTTACAATCAATTTTGTCAAAAACAAGCAATTTTTAAACACTGTCTTTGAATTTTCAAAATAAAAAAAATAAAAAAAATTGCTATTTTCGAAAATCATTGTTTTTGATTCAATTGTATTATTTTCATGAAAAATATATGAATTATGATGTTTCTAAATGTTATTTTCAAATAGTTTTCTAAAACTTTGCCCATTAGGACTCGATTTAGAGAACCTTGAATTATTGCGGACTCAATTGAGTTTTTGGATTGATTATTTTTGCATACATGTGTTTCAAAATTGTAGGCTACATTTCTAACTTCGTTTCCTAAGTCATGTCAAACCCAAAACGCCCTAGGTCTTTATCGAGTCGTTCAAACCGACCTCCCATTCCTTCTCAACCTCAAAATCCAAACCCGAATAACCAAAACATTATAAGTTCCTGTTTTAAAATGCCTGAACGTCTTAGAGAAGAATTGTACCTTAGGTACATGAATTCTTTCCAATCTTATAGAATCCGGGAAGAGCGTATTCCTTCTATTCAAGCCATGATTGATATTGACTTCGAATACCTTTTGATTCACAAAACATGGAAGTTTGATAAACTGTTTTCCCTAAACCTATCGTCTATCATTAGTTAGTTTGTATTTTCTACTCTAATGCGGTATGTATTCAAAACGAGACTCAATGTGGGACTATAGGAATTAGATCCTACCTCTTAGTACAATATATTCATATTGACTTCGAGTCTAACGCTAGACAATTTGGGTTAGATGATAATGGGTTATATAATGAGAAAAAACTGTGGAATATCCCTATGTTCCAAATGCTAGTGTTAGTACTCTACGATCTCATCACGATCGTTTTCTTCATTTGATGATCTCTTGGTGGTTTAGACCATCCGGAGGTAGGTACTTCACTCTTCGTATTAGGGATTTATGGTGGATGCACTGTATCAAGAATAGGAACAAAATAAATCTGCCACACATTATATTTAGTGAGCTAGTGGATACCATAAACATTATTCCTTCAAAACATGTCGAAACATTAGTTTATGGATGTCTTCTTAGTAATATTTTTATCAAACTCGATCTTAACGTCTCTCTTGGGAATCCCATTCCTCTCCAAAACCAAATTAATCTAACCTCGTTGAAGAAAGCTGATTAGAAAAAGGACGATGAAACTGGTATATGGGTCTTTCGACCCAATAAGCAAACTCCGGGAGCTAGTTCTTCACGAGCTGCTCCTAGCTCTTCTCGTGCTCCTCCTCCTTCGGCACCAGTTACAGACGATGATCCAGAACTTCAGCAACTCATGCAAGATATTGATGAGGAAGTACCTGAAGATGTTCCTCCAACACTGGAACCAGCACGGTAAGAAGATCAAACGCCACCATATTTTCGATCTTTCTTAGAGTCGTTTGATCTGAGGTTTGCTTCCATGGAATCTCAGATAACTGAGTTTCAGTGGGAGATGCATGAACGTATGGATTCTCTCACTCTTGAAGTACGAGCTCATTATCCTCCTCCTCCCGACCCTCCGATGGAGTAGATTCTTCCTTGTTATGCTTTCTTGGATTTAAAACTTAGATTGATAAACATTTTGATGTGTTTGGATTTTTAAATGTTTGAATTTGTTTGGAGTTATGATTTGGATGATTGGATGTTTGAACTTATTTTATATATATTTGGTTTGGTTTAAATTTTCGTTTTGAGCTTAAAAGTTTATTAATTTTTGCATCATTTACATATTAGTTGCATTATGACCAATTATGCCATTCCACATTCAATATGAATATTGATTATGAAACTAATGGCTAATCTCTCTTTTGATTGTGATCTTATCATCTTAAACTTTAAATTCATAAATCAATTGGCTAAGTTTTTTAAAACCTTGTTTAAAAACGTTTTAGGGTCTTTTTGTTATATCAAAAAGGGGGAGATTGTTGAAAACATTTTGATGTTTCGATATAACAAATTAAATTAAATGAATTTTAAGATTTTACAAAAGATTTTTTATAAGTATATTCGACTTAATTAATCGAATATCAATTTATTACTCCAAGTCTTTCAAGATCAATTTCAAACCTTACTAAATAAGTAAAATTATGTTTTATACTTAATATATTTTTGAAACAATTTTCACAAAGTATTTTGAACCAAAATCAAGCTTAAAATCAATTTTTCAAAGTGATGCACCGATGCACCAATCCATGCATCGATGAACCATGGAATAAATTGAACATCGAATGCATTTCATGCATCGATGCACATACTATGCATCGATGCACTCAGGGTTTTATGAAAACATCGAATGCATTTGATGCATGGATGCACACAAGCTATTTTGAAACATCGAATGCATTTTATGCATCGATGCACTCTTAGTGCACCTAGAATATGCATCGATGCACTGACGCTCCCAACTAATTTTATTAATTGTTTTCACACTTAAACAGCTCTATTGACTCCACTAATCATCCCCAACATTCAGAATCAATTGAAGGAGTATTTAAACAAGCTTAGAAGCAATTGATCAACAACAAGAAAACACAAGAAACAAGAATCAAGAGATAATCAAAGAGAAAGCATCAAACCTCAAGTTTGAGCATTTCAAGCCTATTTTTCATTCAATATTCATTTTGCTTTCAAGAACACTACTTGTACTCAATTGTATTCATTTTTTAGTGTTCTTTTCTTTGTTCTAGAATTGTGCAAAGAATCTACCTTGTGATAATTTCCTTGTAAGTTTGCAAATTTGTAATATTCTCTTTAAGAAAGAGTGTTCTCAAGAATTGGGGTATATTCTTGAGGGAGTTGTAAGGTTATATCTTTGGCCTCAAAAGAATGAACAAAGTAGTGAATTTGTTGGAAAATCCTTAGTGTGGATAGCTAAGGTAGTGGACGTAGACTTTGGATGAGAAAGTCGAACCATTCTAAATCACTGTACAAATCTTTTCAATTTTCTGCAAAAGCTTCCACCAAAATTTTAATTTCCAAGTCTTTCAAGATCAATTTCAAACCTTACTAAATGTGAAAAATTGTTCTTTATACTTAATACATTTTTGAAACAATTTTCACAAAGTATTTTGAACCAAAATCAAGCCTAAAATCAATTTTTTCAAAGGAATGCATCGGTGCACCGATCCATGCATCGATGCACCAATGAATAAATTGAACATCGAATGTAGTTCATGCATCGATGCACTCTCCATGCATCGATGCACTCTCCATGCATCGATGCACTCAGGTTTTTATGAAAACATCAAATGTATTTGATGCATCGATGCACAAGACATACATCGATGCACTCAGGCTATTTTGAAACATCGAATGCATTTTATGTATTGATGCACAATTAGTGCACCGGTGTGCACCGATGCACTAAGTGTTCCAACGGTCAAAATATTTGAATTTTACACTTGATGCACCGATTTACCATGTGTATGTACCGATGCACCTTGTGTATGCATCGATGCACTGACGCTCCCAACTAATTTTATTAATTGTTTTCACACTTAAACGACTCTATTGACTCCACTAATCATCCCTAATGTTCAGAATCAATTGAAGGAGTATTTAAACAAGATTAGAAGCCATTGATCAAAAACAAGAAACAAGAATCAAGAGAGAATCAAAGAGAAAGCATCAAACTCATTGTTTGAGCATTTCAAGTCTATTTTTCATTCAATATTCATTTTGCTTTCAAGAACACTACTTGTTCTCAATTGTATTCATTTTTGAGTGTTCTTTTCTTTGTTTTAGAATTGTACAAACAATCTACCTTGTGAGGATTTCCTTGTAAGTTTGTAAATTTGTAATCTTCTCTTTGAGAAAGAGTGTTCTCAAGAATTGGGGTATATTCTTGAGGGAATTGTAAGGTTATCTCTTTGGCCTCAAAAGAAAGAACAAATTAGTGAATTTGTTGGAAAATCCGTAGTGTGGATAGCTAAGGTAGTGGACGTAGACTTTGGTTGAGAAAGTCGAACCACTCTAAATCGCTGTGCAGATACTTTCAATTTTTTGCAAAAGCTTCCACCAAAATTTTAATTGACAATTCACCCCCTCTTGGCCGATTCCATCAATCGATTAACTCAACATTTTGTATAGTAGAATAATCTCCAAATTGGAGAATTATACTCTTGTGCTCTTGTTTCTATCCTTAATATCTAAGTGCCTATCTTAACTTCACGAAGCGGGAAAGACTGTGATTCCCAACATCAACTAGGTAAATAACAATTTGATCCCTTCTAATTCCTCTAATTCTTCTTTAGAAGTTTATGAGGAAACATTAGCTACTTGGGAAGTGAGTAGGTTGATTAAAATTTCTTTCGATGTAGGAATACAGTTCCATTGAAAAGGCCGTGAACTTGGAAAAGGAGAGTAACGATGGGGTTTGATAAATGTTGGGTTTTTTCATTTAGGTTTTCTTTACAGTTTAAATGATGGGTCTCTGAATTATCTCATGGGATAATAGGGTTTTAGGGAAAAAGAAAAGATGTGGGTGGTTTGTAGATTATTTTTCAAAAGGAAGCCACACATCTTATTTTTACAAGAAACTAAAATAGAATTCTCTAGTTTGTCCCTCCTAAGGAGCCTATGAGGTAATGTTCTTAAGGGGAATCTTTTTCATCTTCACAAGGTGCCTCAGGATGTTTATTATGTTATTATGATGATAATTATTTTAAGGTTGTGGATAGTTACACTTTCAGAAGATTTATTGTGTTCATAGGGAAGATTAAGCAAAATTAGTTCCTCTGTGGATTTACTAATATTTAGGGCCCTTATATAGAGGCAGAGAATGAATCTTTTTCCTAGAATTTTTAGCTTTCGTGGAAAAATACAAGGTCCCATTATGCTTGGGAGGCGATTTCAACACATTTCTCAGTTTAATCGAGAAGAAAGGACTAACGTCGATCATGCCCTTTGCTAAATGTTTTAGAAATTTTATTCAGCAGGCTACGCTTATTGATCTACCTTTTCAAGGTGGATCCTTTACCTGGACTAATAACATAGGCATTTCTACTTTTTTTAGATTGGATATATTCTTAGTTGATATCATATCCAATTCTCTTCAGCGCTTCCAGATATTGTTCAAGTTCTACTTCTGAAGTCATTCTCAGACCACAACACAATCCTTATTGAGAATACTAAAAGTAATTAGGGGCCGAAACCATTTAGATTCCATAATTATCTATTGAAATAAGATGGATTTATAGAAATGATGGTTAATTCCATTTAGGGTATGAAAAGGAGAAATAATCGAATGGGCTTGATAGGGATCCTTAAGTGCTCTAAAACTGCTAAAAAAATGGTCTAGAAATTGATATGTGCAGATGTCCAAGACGATCGTAGATTTAGAGGATAAAATTCATAGATTGGATATCTTAATGCAATATTGGCTCCCAATATCTAATTTGATGGTGGTTTTATTATATCACAAAGAGGAATTTCGGAAACTATTAAGGATAAAGGAGTGAACTTGGTTGCAAAATTCTAGGATAAAATGGTTTAAGGAGGGTGATCAAAACTCTAGGTTTTTTCATTTATGTGCATTGAACCTGAGAAGGATTTATTCAATATAGGACTTTAAACATAATGATGTATTCACCACTAAGTCAGGTTTGATTAAGACTTGTGTGAAAGAATTTTTTTTCAAAAGTTGTCTACACCAGATCCACCATTGAAGTTGATAATTTCAATATGAATTTCTCGAAATTGTCCACTGCTCAATAATCTTCTCTTGAATGTCAATTCTAAGAGAAAGAAGTATGGGAAGTTATATCATCCACTAACAGTAATAAGGCACCTGGGTCGTATAAATTCAACATGAGTTTATTCAAAAATATTCTGGTTAAATTTAAAAGATAAAGTGATGAAAGTTTTCAAAAACTTCTTTAAGGGAAAAAGAAGGGCGACCAAAGTGAATTACTCATTTATAACACTTATTTCGAAGAAAGACAATCTGGAGACTTTGGAGAATTATTGAACCATAAGCTTGGTGGGGGATGTATAAGATGCTTTCCAAATCGTCTTGATAATCTTTGTGGCTTGTGCCGATGTACTTCAATGGCTCCCGTTTCTTTACCCTCGAGAGTGTCACATGGCTAGACTTCTGCTAGTCGATTCGTGCGACACTTAGATGATTTCCAGGTCGAAATGACACCTAAGTCAGCGTTATCCATGTCCTTGTGAGTCTCTGGCTCACTAAGAGACAAACAAACCCTCAAGGGTTAAACAATAATGCGGAAGCAAAACTCAATTGGGGCTAATCAAAACCACCTGGGTTGAAGCGGATCTCCGAAGCACGAGCACTGTGGGAACTTTCTAAGATACCAAGACTTAGATCACTTTGGCACTTTGAAAGAACTTATAAAGGAACACTCTCGAGGCTATCTCAACCCTCACGCTCGGCAACACTAGCCACAAAGGCTTCAGAACAAAGGAGAACAAGCCGACAAGGCTAGAAAGCTAGAAAGCTAGCAAGCTAGAAACACAAGAACTTAGAGAGTGTAAGAGTAAATGCCTGAGTTTTATTACTCTGAAGAGAATGGAATAGATGAAATTTGATGGAATGATTACAAATGAGGGGAGGAGCTCTCTATTTATAGTTGAGGCCCTCAAGATCCAACGTTCTAGATCAAAGTACATCGACGTCTTATATTGAATCCTACCTTATTTAGAACTCTATCTCTAAGGTATTTGAATTCAAATAAGAAATTATCAATAATTAAATCCTTAATTATTGGATAATATTATCCTTTCTAGAATCTTCCAAGGAACGGGCAAGGTCTGATGGTTCTGAGCAAGCACGACAATCTGTATTATTCTCCTACAGAAATCTACGCATACATGTCTCGGTTCGAATCCACGAGCCTTGACAAAATGGCCCCCATTGAACATGTAACACCCTCGTCGCTTCTCTAGGACGCCTCAGACTTGATCCTTCACTTACTCATAATCATTCTCTAAGACCATGGCTAACTCATCATGCCCATCAAGCCCAAGTCTGTGCAATAGAACCCCTCTTGTGAACGTTTGTACCAATGTCAATGGACCCGAAAGTTTAGTACGTGACAATCTCCCCCACTTGATCTAGCGACGCCCTCGTCGCTAGGTGAGAACACTTAGTCTTGATCACCTTGGACGCTTTACTAAAACACATTGGCTTGCTCGCCTTGGTTACCAACATCATGTCTTATCACCATCTAACACACCGCGGCATTCATCTTGAACGTAGGAAGTCCATCATACCCGTTTTCATTCACCCAAATAAGGATATTTTTGATCAAACGACAAAGACTTGGATACTCCAACAACATACAACACGACAACTCAGATTTTTCAACAACAATCACTTGTCCCTAAGAACTTTGAAAGTCTTAGATGTCCATTCTAACCTTTGATAACTCCGTAAAAGATGGTTAGGTCCTCGACCTATGCTCATCAGAAATGGTGAATCAAACTCAACACTTGGAATGTGTTTGAGATGTATATCGATTTCCCTCAGCACATTTACTCTATGTGTCAGCCCATCTTACTCCACGAAGTCTGGCACTCCACACACCAACACTTCTATCCGGAATTCTGGTGCTTCTACTCGCATCGACACTTCCTCCCTTGAAGTCCAGTGCGACTTCCACCCTCTTACATGGGTAGCAAGCTCTCGTCCATCATGTCTCTGAAAGGCTTGGACTTCATCAAGCACTTATTGGTTATCTCTTCAATGGTAGTCCCCAAAATAATGTTCATCTCCCTTGCAACATCATCAACAAACTGAATGGCCGTCATGGTCTTAGTCGCTCCCTGACTGTCTCGAAACAAAGGCACAATACATTTCCGTCGGGAGTCCAAGATACACATGACATCGACAAAAGGAAAGACAAAAGCCTTCACACAGTCAAGGAAACCCAACCCGATGACAAAGTCAAAGTCATCTAATGGGATCACCCTAAAGTCCTCATTACCGCTCTAGTCACCAATCTGCAGCTCTATCTTCCTGGACACTCGTAATCTCTTTAGAATTGACAGTCTTGATCACCCCCTTCGATGGCTCGACTTTCAAACCAAGATTGTCGGTAGCCTTCTTTGACATGAATAAATCGGTTTCCCCTGTGTCTACTAAGGCAATTCTCAATTATCCCGTAACATTGATGTTCACATATATCAACCCATTCTGCTTTCGTCCTCCACTTGTCTTGGTAGAACTCAAAATCATTGAGCCAAGTCTCACAGCCTCATTGACCCTGTATTCACTCCTGTTCTTGGGTAACTCAATCCTGGGTTGGTCCATCTTCTCGGACGACTCAGCTTTATCCAGGCAAGCTTGCAACTTCTGTGGCCCCTTACTTCGGTGACCCTCCGTTTGCTCATTTCTTTCCATCGTCTTAAGGCACCTTACATCTTTGCTTGTGCCAACTTCACACATGTCTTACCCAAACTTGTTTTCACCACTTGAACGATCAGTGCTCAAATGCTCATCATTCAAACAAACTTTACTTGAACAAGAATCACTCGAAGAGCCTTGCTCCTCATCATTTGACCGACCCTCATCTCGAATTCTTTGGCTACTACCCATGGCTTTCAACTTCGATTTGGATGTCTTTTTTACTCCAAGTTCTATGATGGACTCAGTGGCTATCAAGGCTTTAGACAACTCCTTGATTCCTCCTTTCTCCATCGTTGTCTTTGTCCATGGCTTCAATCCATTTATGAAGGTAAAGAATGCTTCTTCTTCAGTCAACTTTGGGACTTGGAGCAACATTGGGTTTGGGCAACTCATCCTGCTTCTGGTTCTGACTAACCTTGGTAGAAGTAAACACCACTGAACCAAGCGTGGAAGGGTTGCTACTCTCGGCCTTGTCTATTCCCTTGGTCTGCTTGATTCAGTTTGGGTATTCCCGCACTATGTATGGACCTTTGCACTAGAAAAACTCCATTTGCTCTTGTTTCTTTACCCTCAGCTTTCTTGCTTGGCCCTTGGCTTTCGCACCGAGCTTTACTTCGTTGGTGTAATCTCGCACCTTGTGTTTTCCTCTATACTGGAAACACTTCAATGGCTCTCGCTTCTTTACCCTCGGCTTCCCAGCTTCGTCACTAGTATTGACACTGAGCTTTTCTACATTTGGGCAACTCCTGGCCCTATGTGCTCCTTGACATAGGAAACACTTCAGTGGATCTCGCTTGTTTACCCTCGGCTTTTTTGCCCTACTAGCATACACACCGAGCCTCGCTCCTAGCTTGACTGCTTTGACTCCTACAGTCACACCATCTTTGGCTACTTCCCCTTCTGACTTGTCTTCTCCTCTGACAATGGCAGCAAGGCGATTCTTCTTGGGAAATCCTCTTATCATGTGAGGACCATCACAGAAATAGCATTTAAGAGGCTTGCTACTCACCTTCTTCTTTGATACGGACTTGGCCTTGCCATGATTCCCCGATGGATTTATCTGACCACAATCAGTAGATGCCACTTCTTGGCTACTCGAAGAGCTTTCTCTGCTATATATCCACTGTCCATTGTCATGGACTCCCCCATTTTCACCACTATCTTCAAGCATGGGTTTAGACGACTCATATTTGGTTGGCTTGACTTCTCCAAGCTAACACCTTGACTCGGCTACAGCTCCGGCTTCCAAACAACTCTGGGCATCACCTTGTTCACTAGAAATCATCACCCCTAGTCTAAGTCCTTCGATAAAGGTCTTGAGCACACCGCCATCACTCATTTCTCCCTTTCACATGAGTAGCTCACTCTTGAGCCCATCCATCTCTTCCCTCAAGGCCATCACCTCGACCTTGAGTGAATTACTTATCTCTATTAATGTCCAATCGTAGAGACTCTGTTATGCCACATCCTTGAATCCATCCCTCATAGATTCTAGCTGTTCAAGACAGGACTCCATAACTCCTTGGACCTCATTAGCTTCCTCCGCGAAGCTTTCAAGGTTCTTGATCTTCATCTCCAACGATCTTGGGATAACTCCCGCGCTTTGTTTCACTATCTCAATCCCAACACCATGGCTCTCCACGCCATTCTCTGTGGGAACAGCTCATCTTTGTTGTGCCACCATGCTTTCTTTCCACAAACTTAACTGGAACACTCGTTGAATCCACAACAGCTTCCTTTAACTCGCTAAGATGTTTCTTGTAACAAGACAAGATCGGATCACTGTTGAATCTACAACACCTACACTCTGACTTGTTCTGACTCACTTTTACCAAACATGTACAAAATGATTGTTGTCTACCTGTAACGACTTGCTCTGTCACTTCTTACCACAAAATCTAATTGGTACACTCGTTGTTACACCAACAACTCGTTCTGACACCACTTGAGGTGGGGCTACGGCTACAGCTACAACTACAGCTACAACTACAGCTACAGCTACACTCTGATACCACCTGTCACAGGGCTAGACATCTGCTAGTCGATTCGTGTGGCACTTAGATGATTTTCAGGTCGAAATCAAACCTAAGTCAGCCTTATCCACGTCCTTATGAGTCTTTGGCTCACTAAGCGACGAACAAACCACAAAGGCACCTGGGTTAAAGTGGATCTCCAAAACACGATCACTGTGGGAACTTTCTAAGTTACCAAGACTTGGATCACTTTGGCACTTTGAAAGAACTCGAAAGGAACACTCTCGAGGCTATCTCAACCCTCACGCTCGGTAACACAAGCCACAAAGGCTTCAGCTCAAAGGAGAACAAGCCGACAAGGCTAGAAAGCTAGCAAGCTAGAAACTAAAGAACTCAGAGAGTGTAAGAGTAAATGCCTGAGTTTTATTACTCTGAAGAGAATGGAATAGATGGAATTTGATGGAATGATTACAAATGAGGGGAGGAGCTCTCTATTTATAGTTGAGGCCCTCAAGATCTAACGGTCTAGATCAAAGTACATTGATGAATTATATTGAATCCTACTTTATTCAGAACTCTATCTCTAAGTTATTTGAATTCAAATAAGACATTATCCATAATTAAATCCTTAATTATTGGATAATATTATCCTTTCTAGAATCTTCCAAGGAACGAGTCGGGTCTGATGGTTCTAGGCAAGCCCGACTCTCTGTATTATTCTCCTACAGAAATCTGTGCATACATGTCTCGATTCGAATCCATGAGCCTTGACAAAATTGCTCCCATCAAACATGTAACACCCTCGTCACTTCTCTCAGACGCCTCGGATTTGATCCTTCATTGACTTGTAAGCATTCTCCAAGAACAAGGCCAACTCATCATGCCCAATAAGACCAAGTCTGCACAATAGAACCCCTCTTATGAACATTTACGCCATTGTCAGTGGGCCCAAAAGTTTAGTACGTGACACTTGACTACTCTTTCATTAAAAATGAAGGGATAAACTATATGCGTAAAAGAGGTTTGAAAAGGGTTGTATTTTAAATCAACTTTAAGAGGGCCTATGATACTGTCGATTGGCATCTCCTGATAAGGGTGATGAAGGAAATGGGCTTTGGGTAAAGGTGGTGCTCCTGGACATCAAAATGTATCTCTTCTGCCTCGATATAGGTTCTTGTGAATGATTCTCCTTCAGAGAGTATTTCGATGGCTAGAGGAATTTATCAAGGGTGCTCCCTAACACCACTATTATTTAATGTTATTGGTGAATTACTTAATCGCATGCTCTCGAATGCAGTGGAGTTGATACTGTTCAGCGAATTTTTTATCGGTAGGAAGGACAATTCAATTATGTTATCTCATCTACAATTTGCGGATGATTTAATCATTTTCTGTAGTGCGTCACTTGGCCAGATCAAGAATGTCAAAAGAATTCTTTTTGTCTTCGAAGTTGCCTCGGGTTTACAGTTAAACCTCACAAAAAGTACGCTCTTTGAAATTAATATTGAAAAAACAATCTTGGATCTTTGGGTAACGACTATTGGGTGCGAGGTAGGTTCTTTCCCCACAACATACCTCGACCTCTAGCTTGGCCCCAAGAAAAATTCTCTCTCGATATGGGAGCCTATGATTCAAAAATTTCATACAAGATTGTCGAGTTGTAAAGCAAGCACCCTTTCTATAGTTGTTAGACTCGTTCTCGTTAAATATGTTTTTAAATACTTGCCGATATGTTTACTTTCTTTGTTTAGAATGTCACAGAAGGTTACTAGGAAGTTGTATTCCTTGATGACAATTTTTTATTGAATAGTTTTGAGGCGAGGAGTAGGACCCATTAGATAAAATGGTCATCGATATATACACCAAAGGTGAGTGAAGGATTAGGCATTTTGAATTTCCTAAACTGTGCCTTGCCTGGTAAATGGGTTTGAAAATTCACAAATGAAAGAGAAAGCTTGTGGAAGGGTGCAATTTATTCAAAATACAATATGGATGTTGGGGCTATTTTTTCGAAGAATTCACAACCTTATTATGTTTATTGGTTATAGAGGGATATCACTAAATATTTTTTCAAGAGTATGTAATAGGGTGTTGTCTTAAAGACAATTTCCAATTCAGGTGGGTAATGGAGATTCAATTGTGTTTTGGTTTGACTATTGGTTATGCAATGTCCCATTAAAAACAAAATTCCCAATTTTTGCTCTTTCCAGAAGTAAGAATGGTAAAATTTTTGAGTTTGGAGTTAAGAATTTGTCGGGCGGGGAATGGATCATTCCCTTACACAGAAGATTATTCGATTGGGAAGTAATTCAATGGAAGGATTTATATTCACTGGTGAATGGCTTCAAATCAAGCAATTCGAAGTCTGACTGACTTTCTTGGTTCTCTTTTTTTCAAAGTTGAATATCAATCCACCCTCTAGAGCAAGTTTATATGGTTGAGATTGACCCTACCAAGGGTGAAAATTTTTGTTTAGAAAGTGGTGCATATGAGAGTCATTGTCAAATCCGAGTTGTTAAAGTGAGGAGTCACTGTCATCACGGGTTCTATTTGCCCTTTGTGTAGGTCTGAACCATAAACCATTATTCATCTCTTTATCAGTTGCAAGGTTGCTTTAGATCTATGAAACATGTTCTTTTGATTCTAGAATATTTCATCGGCTATCCCAGGTGACATTCCCACCTTCTTAATTTCATGGTTTGTTACTGCCCCTCCATCGGAATCAATATGGTATTTTGTTATGTATGTTGTCTTTTGGTCGATTTTGGAATTATAAAAATGAAATATTTTTCGTCAATCGCTCCTAACCAAGTTCAAGCTTGTTTCTTGGTTCAAAGCCAAAGTTCCATCATCTTCTATCCAGTTTGATTGCCTTGCGTGTGATCCATCGCTGGCTGATTCAATCTCATTCAAAAGTTCTTCGAGTTCTATCCCAACGCCTTGGTCTCCCCCATTTCCTGATTTTTTAAGAGTCAATGTTGACGAAGCAATGAAACGTGATTGGAGTTTTGGGGGAATATGGAACATTCTTCGTGATTCAGATAGTAAATGTTTGACTTCATTCTCTAAAGTTGTCGGAAAATGACCCCCGTTCTGGCAGAGCTTCTAGCAATTAAGCTCGACCTTATGTTTATTTGGAATTCAGATGTTAGTAAGAAGTTTAGGTTGATTTTGAAATGTCCTTGCAAGATAGTTCTAGATTGGATTGCCCACCCTTCTTTAAGCCCTGGCCGTTTCATTAATCTTGTACGGGATATTGAAGTTGTTGCTAAGGCTCGAGCTGTTATTCTTCACCATGTTAGTCGGTGTACTAATTTCAGGGCAGATGGGTTAGCCAAGCTAGGAATTGGATAGTGGGTTTAGTTTTCACTACAGAAAAATGGGTCTTTAACGACAGTTTTTGCGGCGTTTACAGCTGAAACGCCATAAAATGGTAACAGTAACGGCTTTGTTGAACAAACGCAGCTATAATATCGTACTTTAGTGGCATTTTTTCTAACATGTCCGATATAAACTCGTACTTTAGTGGCGTTTTTCAAAAAACACCGCAATAGGATATATAAATAATGGCATCTTTAGAAAAACGCCACTAAAGACTCGTACTTTAGGCATTTTAAAATAAATGCCGTAATTTTTTAGTACATTAGCAACATTTGTATGGTAAGCGCCACTATATCGCGTACTTTAGTGGTGTTTGTTTAGTAAACGCCGTGGTTTCACTGTACTTTAGTGGCGTTTGTTTATGAAACACTTCAATTGTTCATTCGTTTATCTCCCCCGATTCCAAATCCTTAATTTTTCATCCCCTTTCTTTTAATTTTACTCCCTAACTCACGACCATCGACACCGCCCAACCAAGCCAAGATCTTCCGTGACAAGGTCAGGTGGTGTTACTGCATCGAAGGTGTCAACCATCTCCAGAAGTGTCTCCACCTCGTCCGCCAGTACCTCGACGCCACCCGCGACATCGATTGGGGCAAGGATGGAAGCCTTCCTTCACTCCACGGTCCCTTCATTCTCTTTAAAATTCATTTACAACTTTTAGTTTATATATTTTCAACTCGATTAACTGTCATTTTTGTTATTTTCTCTTCGCTTCCTCGATTCTAAAAAAGATCAATGTTTTCGCATTGTATGATATATAGTTTTTCTATTATTTGTGAGGATTGTTTCTTTTCTAAAAGTTTTTAATTTGAGTGTAGACACCCGTTTTTGTCCGGGTCTTTTTTATTAGTAATAATTATTATTATATTGTTATTATTTTATTATTATTATTATTATTATTATTATTATTATATTATTAATATTACATTTACATTTTTGTTGTAGGCCAACCCAGCAGCCCCAATCTACAGGCCCAATCCTGGAGCCCAATTACAACATCCAGCTTAACCCGACCCAGTACTAGGCCAAAACAAAGGACCCAACTCAGCTAGGGTTTCACCCTATTCTCCCTAGCCGCCTTTAACCCCATCCATTAGATCTGGAGGAAGATCAACGGCCCAGATCATCCTAGATTAGGGTTTTTTAACCCTAATATATCAACATCAGCTGCCAACACCAGCTTAGCCACCAACGCCAGCTCAGCCGCCACTCAAGATGAACCTCTCCATCATCGACCGCCTCTGACGCTGCCGTCGACAGTTTTGACCGAATAGTGACATAATAAGCACTAATCAGTCACAGATCAAAGCAAGTCAATTTGAAATCATAAAAACCCAATAAATAATGAAAAAAAAATCTAAATAATATCCTAAAGTACATCTAGCCTCTGTCGACCCTATATTATCTGGCAACAAAACCATTAGTCACGCATCAACATAAAAGAGAGAAGCAACGATGGAAGGAGCATTCGGTTGGGCTTGAAAAAAAAACAGAAAATAGAGAGAAAATACGGAGGCATTCGGGTTTGGGGAAAACAAAAGCAAATAAGAAAAAAAAAGGAAGGTAAAAGAAAATAGAAACATACCTTATAGATCCGACTGTGGAGGCTTCATCGGAGCCAAACGTCCCTCACCGAAGGTAAAAAAGAACTTTTCTCTGTTTTGGGGCTTGTTGGGTTCGAAACTAAAGGGTTTCTCTGGGTTTAGGTCAGCAAAGAGGGTAGCTCTAGGGGCGAGAGAACCTTCTCTAGGTATGGGTTATTCCCCGTGGCCACCGTTCTACTGTGGCAGGGGAGTTAGGGCCTCTGTTTTAGGCAAAGGGAAGAAGGAAATATGAGAAGGGGGAGGGGTATCCAAACGGTTAAGAAAGAGAGAAATGAAATATTAGGGTTTTCTAAACCCTTAAGTTGGTTTATAAATGCTCAGCTGAACGACATCGTTTGTAAGGAGAGGGTTTTAGCATGTTTAGGTTTGGGGTTTACTACAAGAATAGTCCTTGTAACTTTGTAACCTCACACCCTTGTTCTTGATGTTTGGGGGTAAATCACATTTTGGTCCCTGCCTTTTGTAATCTTACCCATATTTATCATTTATTTTCAGGGTAAATCACGGTTTAAGTCATTCTCTGTTTGTATTATTTTATTCTAGTAATTAATGAAATTGTGTGATATTTTATCTCGAGCACTTACATTTCAGCATTTATATTTAAGCCACTAGTTTGTTTATTTTACCATGTTTGTTTATATCAGACATTGGTCATATTAATTGTGATTACTTCATTCTAGTCACTGATTTAATGTGTTATCATATTTTCTTAATATTTGAATTTAGCTATGGTATTTGTAAATTTATTATTTTAGTCACTATCCATGTTTTATATAATTTTTGTCTATATTTGATTCTGGATTTAATATTTTCGAATATTTTAATTTGATCATTAATTCCATGTATTTTATAATATGTCATTCGAATTTGGCCACCATATTTGTAAATATTTTATTTTAGTCACTGTTTTAGCATTTTTGGTGTAATTACTTTTTAATCCTCCATGTTTTTGTGAAATTTCATTTTAGTCCTTTAACTTTCTATTTTTGCTATTGTAGTCCCTTATTTTCTTATTTTTACTTTTTAGTCCTTAGGTTTCTGTTTTTTGCTAGTTTAGCCTCTAAGTTTCTGTAATTACTATAATAGACCTCTAATTTTCTATTTTTGTTGTTTTAGCTCTTTAAGTTGTTATTATTACCATGTTAGTCCTTGTAATTATAAATATTTACTTTTTGATCATTTTATTGGGTAATTATAATATTGATTTGGGTTTATGTCAATCCCTTTTGTTTGTACATATTTTTACATTATGTATTTATTTACATCATATGTGAATAAATATGTTTAACTTTATTAGTTATAAATATTTTGTTTCGCATATTTTATTTATATTTGTTTCCATTGTATTTCTTTATTTAAATATTGTATGAATATGTTTCCAGATTGGTATTTGTAGAACGGGCATAGAAAGTATCACTTGATCGAAGTGGTACAATCTAATACGACGTTCGAACTAAATGTAACTTGAAATAAATCATTTTTTAGTTTTTTAATTGTTAATTCATTTTTATTTTACACTAAACAATGCAAGTTATGTATTTTATTTTATTTTATTTTGCACAACTGTCAAATTGCAATTTATATTCGATATGCATCTTTTACATATTCGATGATAGAATATTCTTTAAGAATGAAAAATAGTTGAAATAGTTTTCCCGACGGAGGATTGCTAATTTCAAGATTTTTTATCGAGTTAAAAGATTTTCTTTAAATAATTAATTTGAAGCAAATTAATCAATATTCGATAAATAAATTGTATTTTAACTTTATATTCGATTTTTAATTTCCACCATTTACGACAATGTGTAAGCAATTTCAGTACCAATTTTGGGCATTGTTGGGGTGCTTATCCTTCCCCACACGTAACCGACTCCCGAATCGTTTTTAATCGAATCTTTAGTAAACGCGTACCATTTTTGTCTTAAAAAATGATTTTTCTTAAAATTGTTTTAAAAGACGTTTTTAGGTATTTGACCTACCTAACCCAAAGGTCGATGGCGACTCTATTCATTTTAATTCAAATTAATTCCAAATCACCAATTTTTCCAAATTAAAGTCATAATCATTTTTTAAAACAATAATTAATTGTATTACCTCAAAGAAATGGTTATGACAGCTTGGCTACTCTGCTGGGGACCTTTTTAGAGAGTCAAGCTGTAGGTCGCTTACACATTGTCGTTGTGATCGAAATTATGAGTTTGAGTCTTTAGTTAACTTCTGATTCGTTTATTGAAGTTTTTAATTACTTCATTTTTATCTGTCATACTAACAATTTAATCTTTGTTTTCAGATTCGTCAAGGTTTTATCAAGTTTTTTTCCTTGTTTCGTTTTCCTTTTAAGTCGACGGTAGGTACGTTCCTCATCACACACATCACGTGCATTTGCATAGTATAAGCTCTAGACACGAGCTTCGATCCAAATTAGTTGGGGTGATTGCTTTACTCTCATAAGAATTTATTCTTCGTACGAGTTTTAGCAAATAACCCATGGGATACATACCTTATACCTTCGTAGGGATTTATTCCTCGTATGGGTATAAGGAAATGAATCCCCTAGAATTAAACTCGTTCCGTTCGAAACCTATAATGGGTGAGGATCGAGGGTCTAGCAGTCCAAGGGGGCACCGACATCAAGGACAATTCGAGTACCCTTTTTTTCTGTTAGAGCTGAAACCATACATATAGTGAACCTTAGAACTGTCACCATAGGTATAGTCATACCGAACCTCTGTCCGTCAGTAGGTACCCAACTTAGGTGTACACAAAGAAGGAGCATTTCTGAACATTTCCTTTTTACTTTAAATTTTGTTGAATAAAAGCATGCGAACTAGATACCATGCGGTTAGGATTATTTTCTTGAATTAATCATTGTGGGTAGAAAGCATGTCCGGGGTAGGATTGCTATTTAATTAAAGCATGTTCGGGTAGATATCATGATAAGGTAGGTGTTATATTCATCTTTGAATAACATTTTTATCTATATCTATTGTCTTACCTGTACTAACTGATTTTTTTGTTTGTGTGCACTAATTTATTTCTTCTCTTTTGTTTGTGTCATTTTTAATCATTCTTTGCATTGCATTGCATGGTCATGACATAATGCGAAAGGGTTAATCCACAAGGTTATATCCATGAGAAAATCTTCTCAATAACAGATACAAGTTTTCAATCAAGCAGTCACATATAAAGACATGTATCGAGGGCTTAAAGAAGTTTAGAGTACCAAAATAGGACTTGCTCGATGATCGTGCAACATTCCAGACTGAAATAATGATCTATTGATCTGATGTGTAATCCAACAGTAGATTTTTTATCTACGATCCTACCAATACAAACCACTAAAGAGTGACGCACTAATTTCAGCACCTCTGTGGCATTAACGGAGTTTAGTTTACCAAGCATTGATGGGCATCAATTCCAAATACAAAGATCCAAGATGAAGTAGTGAGCTCGAAGATTGTGCAACATTTGAGATTGAAACGATGATCCATTGAGCCAAGGAGTAATCCTACAGTAGATTCTCATCTACGAACATTCTATCCCTAACCATCAAGGAGCGACGTATTGAATTCACCACCGTTGGGGCAGTAACGGAGTTAGATTACAAAACGCTTAAGGGGCATCATTTTCGAGGACGAAGATCCAAGACGAGGCAGTGATCCACTTCAGGCTCAACATCTAAGCGAAGGCATGTTTGTGAAGTGGAATGTCTTGTAATGTGAAGGCTTTTATTTCTTGTGAAAATTATTCTATGATATTCATCGTTGGGATAAACATTTTTGCATCTGCATTTGTATCTTTGCATTTTGCATATACATTTCATTATTCATAAAAACATGGAATTAATCAGTGGAGGATTCGATGAAGTGGTCCTAACCACGTGACACTACATAGAAGCAAGATTATAATAAATCAATACAATGGAAGCATATTTACTTGGTTGTATGACTGAGCCTCCTTCCAGGATGATCTGAGAAAGAATCCCCCATATCCTGAGGTCTATGATGTTTATATAACGTAGGAAGCTCCAGATATTCAGCTGAAAACTGTAAGGCACTAAAGTGCAAGATCCATAACATTATGGATTCAAGAGCATGGACAATCGAAGAAAGATGGGGGCATTGTATCTACTATTTGCATCCTTAAAGATCATTTTGTTTGAACTCATTTTTTTTCTATCTTTAATATTTTTAATCTTAATGATTGAATTTATGCTGCTTTCTAAGGTGGAATAATTGAACATTAGTTCTTTGAATATCAAATGAATTACGGATTCTTTTAATTCTTCAAGAATTATGGATTTTTGACATATGGCAAGATTAGACCTTTCTTATAATGTCTAAAAACCCCAAAATAAAATTTCTCGATTCTTTATCCGAAATAATTCCTGGTCACTACCAAAGAACTATTTTTTTGACATTCCCTCTCTTTGATACATTGAAACATTCTTTTCAAATTTGAAACATTGTATATATCCTTTCGATATACAAAAATCATACCCATATATTTTTTTGAGCCAATAAATTCACATCATCGTCTTCTTAGACGTCAAACCAACATTTTTCTACCGATAAGACCTACAGACATTGAGTACAAGGTTGTTCACTTGAACATGAAGCTTCCTATAAAAAGACAACATGGGGCATATCACATCAAGTTTATGAAGATGAGTTTGTAAAATTGAGGCATACTGGGAGCAAGAAGAAGAAAAAGAAATAATTTTATCATGCATTAATTATTTTTTATGTGAATATACAATTAATCCTGAAAATCTATCCCCCTGGGGATACCTCTTCTGTAAAGACTTCTGTGTATGAGATGATGAACAGCTTTCTTTCTTTATCCCTTCACAACAGGAGAAAATATATATCCCTTGTGTCCCCCTTTAAGCCTAAATTTTATTTTCTTTTGATTCAACCCTAATCAAGGATCACCCTCCACACTAGGGGGTAAAATGGAGGAAATATGCTCGTATGAGTGAAGACATTGATTCAGATGAGATACCGAAAGTTGAACCAAATGCCAAGTGCAAAGATCAAATCAAAACAAAGAAATACAAAGAGCAAAGAGAAAAAGAATAAAAGAAAAAAAAAGATGACACAGAGCACAGACAATGAGTCCCTCGACTCAAATGATGCATCGAGCTTCAAATCGTGAGATTGATCAAGCACAATCACTCCAGAATCACTTCACTCGAAGATCATGAAACATCAAGAGAAAATAAAGAACTCATACGAGCAGATCCAAATCGAGCAATACCATATTAAAGGCATCAGAATGAATTGATCATTGGTTCAATTACCCTGAAACACTTATTTGGGCTTATTTATCACTTTCTTTCATAACCATGAACCATGGCCTACATTACGTGCCTAAAAATTCCCTTCTAATCATACATGGATTTCTAAACAGAAGAGACTATCTTTAGATTTCATCCCGCTCATCAGGATTAATCTTTTATTTTCAAAAGGTTTTCTAAAATCTTTAATGCGTGGTAGATAAACAATAATAAATGGGGGGTTCAAGACGTAAATTCTGAGTAACGTCTTGAAACCAAAGGAGGATTCGAGTTGAAAACCTAAAAAGACGGCTCGAATATGAAGACAGTGCAACTGTTGCATAGGAGGCGATCACACAAATCCCTTGATAAGGCATCGTACAACCAAAATAAGATCATGAAAATATATGAGAACACCATACCTTTGACCAAAGACAAAAACCTGAGACTTTTTTATCCTTTTCTTACTTAACCATTTCTCAAAAATAGCAATAATCTTGACACTTGTCAAATAACTATAAATTATTGAAGGATTAACAGTGTAATTAATTCTTTGATATCCGATGAACTTTTGTTTTATGATATGTCAATTATAAAACCTCGAAAGAGGCAATATTTTGATTAAATATTTTTTGCAAAACTCTTTTAATTGATATTTTCATACTTTTGAAAATAAAATAAGAAAAACGTTTTTCAAACAAGACAATCTCTGGAGTGGATCTTGATAGTTGACATATGGCTCTCAGACACAAAGCTCATGCTTAGAATCAGTGCTGAAGCAAGAAACATTAAATGTTGGGGCATCTTTGGAGATTCACATCGAATATTGGAGGCATATCTTGGAATTCAACGAAGATTTCTCTGAAGTTCAAGATTGAAGCTGGGGAAAGAAAAGACAAATTTAAGGGGTAAATTTTGATGGGGCAATGAAAATAAATTGTCTCAGGTTGAGGTTTGCAAGAGTACACCATAGTGGAAATACAAACAAACTGAATCAATTATACAGTGAAGACTGCTCTCGCAACCATTCTCCTTTTAGATCGAGAAAATCATACATCAATACATACATACATATATACATACATACATGATACATAAAATTTGCATCAAACATTTATCATCACGTGTATTAAAAACATTTTTCGCCTCACTTGAGGACAAATCAAATGAATTTCATCTTGACATCCATCATAATATTAAAGATTAGTCATCCATAAATAAATCATTTTGATCTTTCAGGAAATAAAAGCTCGAAAATGACCAGATGTCTCTAACTTGAAGAAGCAATTATTTGACTTCATGAAGTCAACAATCAAGACATTTCCTCAACATGCAGGAACAAGCAGACTTTCTATCACCTTTGAGGGCGTTTTTCATTCGAAAACAAATTATGTCTCCCTTGAGATATTTTTCCACAAATTTTGAGAAGTTTAAAACAATTTTTTGTCTCTCTTGAGACAATTTCTTTTGGAAAATCATTGATTTTGTTTCTTTTGAAATAAAATTTTGTCTCATTTGAGATAGTTTCATTCGAAAACAAATTCTGTCTCGCTTGAGATATTTTTCCACAAATTTTGAGAAGTTTAAAACAAATTTTTGTCTCTCTTGAGACAATTTCTTTTGGAAAATCTTTGATTTTGTTTCTTTTGAAATAAAATTTTGTCTCATTTGAGACAGTTTCATTCGAAAACAAATTTTGTCTCGCTTGAGACATTTTCCCTTTGAGATACAAATTTTGAGTTCATTTCACATTAAACAAAGTTGATCTCACTTGAGACAATTACTTTAAAAACAAATTTTGTCTCGCTTGAGACAATTTCTAAAAACAAATTTTGTTTCGCTTGAGACAATTTCTATCAAAACAAATTTTGTCTCGCTTGAGACATTTTTTTTCTTTCTCTAATATACAAATTTAAATTTGTTGTACTTGAAACAAAATTATTTCTCACTTGATATCGCTTTCTCAAAAAAAAAAAAAAACTTCGTCTCATTTGAGACATTTTTTTTCTATGAAATAAAAATTTAAATTTGTTGTACTTGAAACAAAATTAATCTCACTTGAGATTTTAAAATGATTCATCTCGTGTGATACAATTTCCCCTTTAAACACAAACACCTTGAAATTGTTTCCCTGGAAACAAAATAGACAATCTTTGAATCTTTTTCTCTTGAAACAAATTTTGTCTCTCTTGAAACAATTTCTCTAAAAGCAAACATTATAAATGTTGTCTCATTTGAGACACTTTTCCAAATTATGAATTTGTTTCACTAGAAACAAACCATCATCTTTGAGTTGTTTCTTTTGAAACAAAGAATCTTTGAGTCATTTCTTTTGAAACCAAAATCTTTGAGTTTGTTTCTTTTGAAATAAAGTTTTGTCTCTCTTGAGACAGTTTTTCTTAAGAAAAATCTTTGAGTCTGTTCCTTTTGAAAAATCTTTGAGACTGTGTTTCTTAACAAAATCATCTATGATTCTATTTTTTTAAAAACAAATTTTGTCTCCTGAGACAATTTTTAATGAAAAAACCAACCTTTGAGATTGTTTCTTTTGAGAAAAATCCTTGAGTCTGTTTCTTTGGAAACAAAATTTACAATCTTTGAGTCTGTTTCTTTTGAAACATCATCTTTGAGTCGGTTTCTTTTGAAATCATTATCCCTAAAGATGGCCATAACTCTTCATCACGTATGAGCAGTGTCATCTCCTGACCATATCTCTTCATCACTTAGGAGTCGTGTCACCCCTAGATAACCAGCCGTCCTCATCGCGTAGGAACCGAGTTATCACCCTTCCTAAAGATGTCCAAGAACTCTTCATCACGTATGAGCCATGTCATCCCCTGACCATACTCCTCATCACGTAGGAGTCGTGTCACCTATAGATAACCAGTAGTCCTCATTGCGTAGGAACTGAGTTATCACCCTTCATAAAGATGACCAAGAACTCTTCATCACGTATGAGAAGTGTCATCCCTCGACCAGATTTCCTCATCACGTAGGAACCGTGTCACCCTTAGACGACCCGAACTCTTCATCACATATGAGTAATGTCGTCCCCAACAACTAACATTATCCAATTTCTAAGTTTAAAAGGGAGAGAACCAGACAAAAACGTGATGTTTTTTCGTCTTTGCCCTATTCTTGTTAACACAAGAATATGCAAAGAGGGGCAGCTGTAGACACCCGTTTTTGTCCGAGCCTTTTTATTAGTAATATTATTATATTATTATTATTATTTCATTATTATTATTATTATTAATTTATATTTACATTTTTGTTATAGGCCAACCCAGCAGCCCCAATCTACAGGCCCAATCTCGGAGCCCAATTACAACATCCAGCTTAACCTGACCCAGTACCAAACCCAAACAAAGGACCCAACTCAGCTAGGGTTTCACCCTATTCACCCTAGCCGCCTTTAACCCAATCGTTAGATCTGGAGAAAGATCAATGGCCCAGATCATCCTAGATTAGGGTTTTCTAACCCTAATATATCAACATCAGCTGCCAACACCATCTTAGCCACCAACGCCAACTCTGCTGCCACTCAAGCTGAACCTCTCCATTATCGACCGCCTCTGACGCCACCGTCGATAGTTCTGACCGAATAGTGACATAACAAGCACCAATCAGTCACATAGAAAAGCAAGTCAATTCGAAATCATAAAAACCCAATAAATAATGAAAAAAATCTAAATGATATCCTAAAGTACATCTAGCCTCTGTTGACCCTATGTTATCTGGCAACAAAACCATCAGTCACGCATCAACATAAAAGAGAGAAGCAACGATGGAAGGAGCATTCAGTTGGGTTTGAAAAAAAATAGAAAATAAAGAGAAAATAAGGAGGCATTCGAGTTTTGGGGAAAACAAAAAGCAAAATAAGAAGAAGAAAAAGAAATGAGGTAAAAGAAAATAGAAACATACCTTATAGATTCGATTGTGGAGGCTTCATCGGAGCCAAACGTCCCTCACCGAAGGTAGAAAAAACTTGTCTCTGTTCTAGGGCTTGTTGGGTTCGAAACTAAAGGGTTTCTCTGGGTTTAGGTCAGCGAGGGTAGCTCTAGGGGCGAGAGAACCTTCTCTGGGTATGGGTTACTCCCCGTGGCCACCGTTCTACGGTGGTCGAGGAGTTAGGGCCTCTGTTTTAGGCAGAGGGGAGAAGGAAAGATGAGAAGGGGAGGGGTAGCCAAATGGCTGAGAAAGAGAGAAATGAAATATTAGGGTTTTCTAAACCCTTAAGTTGGTTTATAAATGCTCAGTCGAACGACGTCGTTTGTAGGGAGAGGGTTTCAGCATGTTTAGGTTTGGGGTTTATTGTAGGAATAGTCCTTGTAACTTTGTAACCTCACACGCGTGTTCTTGATGTTTGGGGGTAAATCACATTTTGGTCCCTACCTTTTGTAATCTTACCCATATTTATTATTTATTTTCAGGGTAAATCACGGTTTAAGTCATTCTCTGTTTGTATTATTTTATTCTAGTAATTAATGAAATTGTGTGATATTTTATCTCGAGCACTTACATTTCAGCATTTATATTTAAGCATTTATATTTAAGCCACTAGTTTGTTTAGTTTACCATGTTTGTTTAAATCTGACATTGGTCATATTAATTGTGATTACTTCATTCTAGTCACTGATTTAATGTGTTATATTTTCTTAATATTTGAATTTAGCCATGGTTTTGTAAATTTATTATTTTAGTCACTATCCATGTTTATATAATTTTTGTCTATATTTGATTCTGGATTTAATATTTTCGAATATTTTAATTTGATCACTGATTCCATGTATTTTATAATCTGTGTCATTCGAATTTGGCCACCATATTTGTAAATATTTTATTTTAGTCATTGTTTTAGCATTTTTGGTGTAATTACTTTTTAATCCTCCAAGTTTCTGTGAAATTTTATTTTAGTCCTTTAACTTTCTGTTTTTGCTATTGTAGTCCCTTATTTTCCTATTTTCACTTTTTAGTCCTTAGGTTTCTGTTTTGTGCTGGTTTAGCCTCTAAGTTTCTGTAATTACTATTTTAGACCTCTAATTTTCTATTTTTGCTATTTTAGCTCTTTAAGTTGTTATTATTACCATGTTAGTCCTTGTAATTATAAATATTTACTTTTTGATCATTTTATTGGGTAATTATAATATTGATTTGGGTTTATGTCAATCCCTTTCGTATGTACATATTTTTACGTTATGTATTTATTTACATCATATGTGAATAAATATGTTTAACTTTATTTGTTATAAATATTTTGTTTCGCATATTTTATTTATATTTGTTTCCATTGTATTTCTTTATTTAAATATTGTATGAATATGTTTCGAGATTGGTATTTGTAGAACGGGCATAGAAAGTATCACTTGATCGAAGTGGTATAATGTAATACGACGTTCGAACTAAATGGAACTTGAAATAAATCATTTTTTTTTGTTTTTTAATTGTTAATTCATTTTTATTTTGCACTAAACAATGCAAGTTATGTATTTTATTTTATTTTGCACAACTGTCAAATTGCAATTTATATTCGATATGCATCTTTTACAAATTCGATGATAGAATATTCTTTAACAATGAAAAATAGTTGAAATAGTTTTCCCGAAGGAGGATTGCTAATTTCAAGATTTTTTATCGAGTTAAAGGATTTTCTTTAAATAATTAATTTGAAGCAAATTAATCAATGTTCGATAAATAGATCGTATTTTAACTTTATATTCGATTTTTAATTTCTACCATTTATGACAATGTGTAAGCGATTTCAGTACCAATTTTGGGCGTTGTGGGGGTGCTTATCCTTCCCCATGCATAACCAACTCCCGAACCGTTTTTAATCGAATCTTTGGTAAACGCAGACCATTTTCGTCTTCAAAATGATTTTTTTTAAAATTGTTTTAAAAGACGTTTTTAGGTATTCGACCTACCTAACCCAAAGGTCGATGGCGACTCTATTCAATTTAATTCCAAATCACCAATTTTTCCAAATTAAAGTCATAATCATTTTTTTTAAATAATAATTAATTGTATTACCTAAAAGAAATGGTTATGACATTTCGTCTATGTTTGTTTTATTAGCTACATTCTGTTACTTGATAATTAGCAAAGCGAGTTGTAGAAGTAACAAAAAAGTTGAGCGTTGAATAGTTTTATTAACTTCTAGTTATTTGCGGGAAAGAATGGCTAACTGTCCAATCAATTTGGAATGGGCTATATATGCAATGACGTGTGCACTAGGAGCAGAAAATATATTTATAAAAGAGCAACTTCAACAAATACAGTTTTACTTGTGTTCAATATTTATAGATTAGATTTGTGCTGGTGGGTCAGATAAGTTAGTTTATTGTCTTAAGTGTTAGGTTTAAGGCTGATTTCCAATCTTAGGTTAGTTGAATTTAAAGGAAGAATAAATAAGTTGCATTTCTGGATCATGAGATTCAAGATATAAGCTACTAAACTAAACTTCACACTTCTGGCTGAAGTTCCTGGTTTGACATGATATAAGCTAGTTTCAGTCTCTCTTGGGTTGTGTCATTAATAGTCAAAATTTGCTGCTCACGAGTTATGTATGCTTTGATACTAGTTTAAGTACTCTTTTTCTCCTTCTATTGATTAAGGGATTTGTAATGTTTCATTAATCTTAAAGGTAATTTTAATGAGGTCTTCTCTTCTTATAAAAAAAAAACTCAGGAGCTCTAGGCTCTATGTTGTGCTTCTTGCAAAAGGCGCCCACTTCCTTGCAAACTCTGCAATTTCAGAGAGGGCTTCAAAAGTCAACATAGTTGAACCATCATCTGAAACATAGCAGGTTACTTTGTCCACGGGATAACCGACTGCAAGGATTGACAAGACGGTGTTTGCAGTGACAAGGGGAGGCTCTTTGACTGGATCTACAGTACTGACAAAAACATCTACAGGGGCTAGTTGTGATGGTTCCCCATCTCGGTCATATCTAGAAAATAGAGCCAATCACTATTAATAGTGTGATAACAGACAGCATAACAAACACACACAAGCAGACAGAGAGGGAGCAAGGTAGTTTGCCAGCCTCAAAAGAAATAATCCATCAATGAAATAACAGAACTGACCTCAAAGCTAGCCTGTCAAGGTAGGTCTCACGATTTATGGGATACCATTTTGGAAACTGATCTAGTAGCCATGATAAGGCAAACCAAATCTCACAGATAACAGATGTTAGCCACAATGGATATGCATCTTTCACTGGATGTGTTGCACGATATTGCAAGAAAAAACCCAAAATGATGAGACGAAGAATGATGACAACACGCTAAGGGTGCATTTGGTTCACGGAATGAAAGATTATCAGTGGGAATGTAAGATTACCAGGGAATAGGATCACTGGGAATGTTGTATTTTGTGTTTGGTTAGTTTAGCAGGAATGTAAGATTACTGTGTTTGGTTAAAAGAATAAATGATTATTGAAATGAATATTTGACCAAATTATTCTTATTATATATTTTTTAACAAGTTGAAAAATATTTATATATTTTCTTTAAAAAATTTAAATTTATAAAATTTATATAATTTTTTTACAAAATTAAAAATATAAAAAAGTTTAATGAAAGGGTAAAAAAATTTTTAACCCCTGAACTTCATATAAAATTTTAATTATAGAATTTTTTTGTAAATCTAAAATAGTTTAAGGATAAATTTGTAATTTAACATCGTAGAATTTTTATTATTCAATGACAGAAAAATGATATTTAAAAAAAATTTAAGGGTATTTTAGTCCAAAAATAATACCTAAAGAAATGGAGGTAATGACATTCCCGGTAATATACCCCAAAAATCCACTATTGGTAATCTTACATTACCGGGAATGAGATTCTCGAGCAAATCAAACGGGGGAATGTGGATTTCATTCCCATGAAAATCCCACGTTCTCCCATCCAAACACACCCTAAGGGGTCAGGTGAGAGGAAGAAATTGGCACCACACGAATCAAAGGTTGACGAGCATCGTCAGCTCTGCAGAACAAGAACTGTTAAACTTGAAAAAGAAATGAAAATGTGAAATGCATAGATGACATCAACTGAGCAAAAAAACATATCAATGATGTCTAGTCAAAATGAATTAACACAATTTGCATCTAGAGAAATATGACACTGACAATACACCAAAATCAAATTTAACCAAAAAATATGAGTTAAAAAAAACAAAATTGAAGATGAAAAATATAAACTTAATGAAATTTATAAGGTCCTAAAGATATATACAAGCACTCAAAGGAACATAGTAAACTGATTTAGGTCTTATTCTAGTCAAGATAAACTTACATTTGCAGTTCCTCTCCATTTGAACCAGTTCCTCTCCATTTGAACCAGTTCCTTCTAGATCTCCCTTCTCTTCAGTGTATTTATTGTTCATATGCAACACATTTTTATCCTGTTTGAGTTTCCAACTTTCAACCCTTTCCTTCCAATCAACATTCCCAAGGCCATAAGAATTCAAGTCCTTTGTTGGATCCACAATTCTCACAGGAACTACAAGAACAGATGCATTAGCAATTCAATAAACCCTTCAGGGGGTGTCTTCTAAACAAACACAATAACGTAATTACCTGGTTGCCTTGGGTCAACATAAGGTGACGAACTAACATTCTTTTCAGAAGGGTCCAAAGGACCCGATGTCATTCGCACGGATTGATTATCAGGTGTAGCAATTTCTCCAAAAACCTGAAAATGTTGACCTATCAGTTAGAAAGAAATGACCATTTAAGTAACAGAAAGCATAAATCACCAGAGACTATTAGCAAAAGCTAGTTACTTTCCATAATACAAAAAGCTTTTCTTATGATTTAACCAAAACATGTGGGGCTATACATAAGAGTTAAGTAGCTAACAAGCAAAAGAAATAGCAAGATTGCAATGCATATAACTGTTGTGAACATATGAAACGTTTTAAATGAAATTTAACAAGAGGTTAATAAATCCTACAAAACCAACCAAGCATGAAATGGTTTTATCAATTAAATATGATTAGAATAACCTCCAATGGATAACTTGATTTTTCCAACTTTGACATTGAAACTCAGGAATTGAACAACACTGCTCGATCACCCAATAGACAGATGAAAGGGTATTAAAAGAATAAAAAAATAATCACATCATGGTAAAGTTCATGCAAACTTCTTAGCATGAATAGGTACATAATAACATAAAATGCCTACCGTACAACCATTGGTTAGAAGGGGAATTGGTTGTTGAGATTCATGTCTTGAGGATGAAGAAAGATCCACATATTCACCCTGCCATTGACGCTTTGCCTTACCGTGCCCGTGAGGATAGTCAAACTTATTTTCCAAATCATCAACATTTTGTTACGGAAAAAAGTTGTTGGATAGAGCAAAATCGCAACTGATAATTTGAAAAAATAAAACTGAAGATAAAGAATACACAAAATTTACGTGCAAAACCCCTAAAAAATATAGGGTAAAAACCACGGGCAAAGGTAGAAGAATTTCACTATGAGAAAATAAAAATTACAACTTCTCTCTATATAACAAGGAGAAAACAATGATAATTATCTCTTGATAAAAAAGAGAAAACAACTTTCAAGAAACTCTCTAAATTCTCTAGTATTGGGAGAAAGCTAGAATGATTTGGGATGATTTTGAATTTAAATGGGTTAGGGTATTTATAGTTGAAGCTTAAGGGTTAATCTTATAAATATCCTAAAGTTCAGGGACTAAATGAGTAATTTCCCTATTACTCAAATTCAACAAAAATCAGCTACTTTTCGGTGGGATTTTTTTTTCAACTTTCCACAGAAAGTTTTGCACCGAAAGCAATTGGCAACTTGCTGGACTTTTCAACAATCTCTCACTTGAAGATTTGATTGGAATAATCATATCTTCACACCATTCTTTCTACCTTGTACCATTCATGTTGCTTATGTCTCTAACAGGCCACAAGAGGATCAACACCAAGTAAATTTATTAGTATTGATCGCCTTTGTTATGAAATTTGTTATGTTGTCTTTTGTATGGATTTTCTGCATATCTATCGTCCCTTCTTTCACCTTTTCACGAATGATGGTACTGAACTCGTATGTGCTTTGTCCTTGAATGAAATGTTGGATTCCTTGTTAGATGCAAGGCGCTTTGACTGTCATAAAACAGAGAGACATACTCTTGATTGAGTCCAAGCTCCTCCAATAGCATCTTTAACCAAATTGCTTCTATATTGGCTTGTGTAACTACTATATATTCTGCCTCTGTTGTGGATGTAGCCACAACTGACTGCAATTTTGAAACCCATCTTACAGCTCCACCAGCAACTTTGAACACATATCCTGTAGTAGATTTACTTTTATCCAAATCTCCTGCATAGTCAAAATCGACATACCATTTGATAAGTAAGTTTGATCCTCCGTAACATAATGCAACATTTGAGGTCCCTTTGATGTATCTCAAGATCCTCTTTACTGTATTCCAATGTTCTTTTTCTGGATTCGCCATGTACCGACTAACCACTCCCACTGCTTGTGTAATGTATGGTCTTGTGCATATCATAGCTAATATTAAAATTCTCACTACCGATGCATAAGGCACTCGAGACATCTTCATCCTCTCTTCTTCACTACTAGGACTCATACTGGAGGATAATTTAAAGTTAATAGGAAGAGGGGTAGAAATTGACTTACAATTTTTCGTGTTGAATCTTGACAAGATATTATTCAAATAAATCTTTTGTGAAAGCCAAATCTTCATATTACTTCTGTCTCGGTGAATTTGCATCCCTATAATCTTGTTTGTTGATCCCAAGTCCTTCATTTCAAATTCCCTAGCCAATTGTGCCTTTAATTCTTCAATATGATTTTTGTTGGGTCCTACAACTTACATGTCATCCACATACAACATCAATATAACAAAATCGTTATCACCAAACCTCTTGAAATAAGCACAAAGGTCTGTGTTAAGTCTGTTGTATCCAAGACACATAATGAAGGAATCAAATCTCTTATACCAACATCTTGGCGCCTGCTTTATATCGTACAGAAATTTGTTCAACCTGCAAACCAAGTTCTTCTTTTCTTTTTCTTCAAAACCTTCAGGCTGAAGCATGTAAATCTCTTCTTCAAGATTTTCATGAAGAAAATCTATTTTAACATCTTGATGCTCTAGATATAAGTTCAATGTAGCACACATTGCCAAGACTACCCTAGCTTTTGTTAATAAAACCACATGAGAAAAGATTTCATTGAAATTAATACATTCTTTTTAAGTATATCCATTGACCACCAGTCATGCACGATACTTCTCCACTTGATCGTTACCATTTCGCTTGATTTTGAAGATCCATTTGTTACCAATTGGCTTCCTTCCTTGTGGCAGTGGCAAAAGGTCCCATGTAATATTTTTATGAAGGGCTTCAATTTCTTCTTGCATCACCATCATCCACAGTGAAACATTTGAGTTGTTTATTGCCTCCTGGTATGTTGATGGCTCACCGTCCTCTGTTAAAAGGCAGTATGCAATATTTCCTTCTATAACATAATCTGAGTGTCATTAGGACGTCTTCTCACACAATCTGATTGACGAGTTGTTGGAGCTTCAGAACTCTCTGGTTCTTGTTCATCATGTGATGGTTCTGCTTTAGAAGAATCTCCTTGCTCAAACTCTTTTTCCACATGTATATGTGTAGTCTCTGTCTTTTCAGCGCTGCCATCATCTTCTTTTCTTTGTTGTTTATATTCTACAAAGATAACATCCATACTGATGATTACTTTGCGAGCAGTGGGATCCCACAAGCGATACCCCTTTACTCCATCAATATACCCCAAGAATTTACATTTCCTGGATTTTGGATCCAACTTTGAAAGTTCTTGTGAGTTGTACATCACTTACACAATACTTCTAAATACATGGAAGTTTGAATAATTAGCTGGTTTACCAGTCCACATCTCCATTGGCATCTTCAACTCTTTTGCAGTTGATGGAGCTCGATTCACCAAATAACAAGCGGTATTGATTGTTTCTGCCCAAAATGACTTTTTAGGTTTGCAGCCCTCAACATTGCTCTTGTTCTTTCTAACAAGGTTTTGTTCATCCGCTCTGCCACTCCATTTTGTTGAGGAGTGTTCGTCACTATTAACTGTCTTTTGATGCATTCTTTCCTACAAAAGTCATCAAATTCTTCACTTGTGTATTCTCCTCCATTATCTGTTCTGAAACACTTGATCTTATTTCCATAATCAAGTTCCACCCATGCTTTGAAGTTTTTGAAAGTTTAAAACACGTCTGAATTCTTCTTAATAGGGTACACCCAACATCTCCTGGAGTAGTCATCAATAAATGAGACAAAGTATTTTACTCCGCCTAGGGATGTAAATGGTGCTTGCCATACGTCAGAGTGAACCAATTCTAGAATACTTTTGTCTCTATAATTTGACGTGTTGAATTTCAACCGTTGCTGCTTACTTGTTATGCAATGCTCACACAAAGTAAGTGATATCTTTGTTAAGTCTGGAAGTAGCTTTTACTCCACAAGAACTTTCATTCCTTGTTCTGACTTGTGTCCAAGTTTCTGATGCCATAGTATTGCAGAATCTGAACTACATGAGGCAACAGAGGCTTCTGCTTCTAGCAAAGTTTCTCCCTTCAGCATGTACAAGTTTGTTGTTATCTTTTCGCCTTTCATCACCACAAGCGCTCCACAGAACACCTTCATGATTCCTTTCCGTGTTTTAATCTTGCTTGTATTATTATCCAACAATCCGTAGGATAATAAATTTTTCTTCAGGCCTTTCACGTGCCGTACATCTCGAACAACTTTAATTGTCCTATCATGTATCTTCAATTTGATGATTCCCACGCCAACGATATCTGAGGCATGATCATTGCAACTATACATACTGACTATAGGAAGTTGCTTTGTTGAGTCCCTTGGCTATTTAAAGTTATAAAATGGTCACTTGACTATTAATTATATTCTAATTTCGTCTTTTGCTGTTAAAATTTTGACGACAATATGAATTGTATGTTAACCTCCTGAATGAAATATGATAAAATTTGATCTTATAATCTCAAACGATTATCATAATTCAGTCAACATATAAATAACCAATTAAATGACCGTTAAATTTTTAATGACAAATGATGAGTTTGGAACATAATAAATAGTCGAGTGACCATTTAATAACTTTTAATAATCGATAGACTCAATAAAACAACTTCTTATAATCAATAGACTATTTTATAACTTTTATTAATCAAAGAATTTAATTAATCCTGGTGAAAGGTGAGGTTGCTTTATTGAACCTTATTAATTTATTTTGCAATATGTATTTGAGTACAAACAATATCAAAATTAATTATGTTAGTCGGTAACGATATTGGGTATAAAAAGAAAAGGTCAATCATGGCGTTCGTTAAGCAAGTGGACAAAGTTTGTAGGGGTGGGTACAAGATTTGAAGGGCCATTTATGTTGTATAAAGCCCAAGGCCCATATAAGGTAAACATTTGTTTGTTTGTAGATGGGTTCTGCCTTGGACCGAACGCCATCTCATCAAACATGTCCCCTTGTTTTTAGTTATTCAAGTCCAAGAGAACGGACCCCCCAATACGGCAACCCAAAAATATAATTAGAAAATAGAATAGTAAGATTTTTAATTTGGGATCTACAATATTTTTTTATAATATACGAAACTAAATGACGACCCAATAATTTATTTTAAAAATTTTTTATTCATGATATGATAAAAATTAATAAAAAATTATATTTTATTGAAATTTGTTACCTTGAGATAATAAGTTTAAATAAATAATATATATTGAGATTAATTTGTCACCTCAACATGACGAATTCCTTAAATCATATAACAAATACCGTAGATCTCAAATTAAAAATATGATAATCCTATTTTGGCATTTATATTTTAGCATAGGAACTAAAAAGCCCAAGAACACAGTGTTGCGTTCTCTTACTTTATTCCAAATATGTTGTGAATCCACTTGTACCACAAATGTCAAAGCCTCTTCATTTATAAAATATTTAAACATTAATTAATCGAATTATATATAAAACGGTTAATCCATTGAATTAATTGAAATTATTTTACTCGTTAAGAGGAATAGTTTGATTCAATATATTGGGTAAACTATGAATTTAGCCATCCAGCTATTCGCATGGTTATGTTTTGGTCACTCAACTATCTTTTTTGTCAAATCATATCTAATGTTACGTTATGGTTTTATTTTGGTCATCTACAGTTAAAAAATTGACGACATTTGCTTTGGTTTTCGTACAAAGACCCTCATAACATTTATTTTCTAATTGCTTTATTGGTGGTCAAGTATTGTCAGATCCCTTATTTACTAAAATATTGTTTGTCGATATAATCATAATGTGTAGTGAAGCAGTTTGCCAAATAGTTTGGTTCACTCACCACTCATTTATTATTTTGTAAAGTGTTTCGTTTGACAGAGACAATGAGTTTTTATGAAGGTTATTGAGTTTTTTTATTTTGGTTGTTGTTTTCAAGGGAATGTTTCATTTTTCTTTGTATCTTTGGGTCTAATATTTTTATTTTTTTATGAATTTTTTGGTGACTATTATCTCCATTTTTATCTCTATGCTTGTAACAACCTAAACCCGAATGGGACTAAGGTGCCACATTGGATGCCGATACAACCCCTTATTTTCAAAACCTGTTTATTTTTCTTTCAAACATATTGAAGGGTATCAATAATAAACATAAATAACAGTTATAAAACTAGAGCTCCATGACAGATAATTTTAATCAAAATAATACAAACTTTGTCTCATAAGTCTGAATACATAAGTAAGGTCCTATGAATGCATATGCCCACTAAGCTATGGTACAATACACTGAAGGAAATGGAATTGATGCTGCGACGAAGCTCCACGAACTGCTCATCTACTGACCTACCAACGGAAAACATTCGAAGGTTGAGCTTACAAAGCCTAGTAGTATAATCTCTAATCTAGAGTAGCATTATGAGTTCCATAAACATAACCACGCTAAAGACATGGTACTAACTAATAGCCAGGTACATGCATGATCTTGATCAAGTGCTGCTTACCTAGGGCTTAACTGTTCTATCACTAGGTGGGAGTCTCATGCTTCCCTTAATTCTATGTTAAAGGCCTCTCCATGAGTACACCACTAAAGGGTCTTTAACCCTAATGGTTGTAATTGCTATGTATTATCTGAATGCGACACTGATTCTATGCATTATCTGAATGCCATACTGACTAATATTTTGGTCTCACATTGCCATTAGATACTAGTTAACAGAGGGAACCCGATGCCACACAGCATCAATACAATTCCCACTAACTGATGAATGATCTTCTGGTCCTCGCATATCCATCAAGTAGATCATTGAGGGGGAATCCGATGTCACATAGCAATCGGTAATTCCAGCTCTACCAAAGCATTGACTAGGTCTCACACAACCATCAAGCCAAGCTTTAAGGATTCTATTGTACTGGACTGATGCAACTATACATGCATACCTAAGGACCAAAGGCTACACAACACTGACATCGCTAACCCACTCCTCAAGAGTGTTTTGGCCTCGCGCACTAGTTAGCTCCTGAAGTGCCTCGCACATTGACAATGGTTCACTAGGGCCTCATCTAGAACGTTATACGAAGGTTTATTAGTATGTTAATGTTGTTAATTATTAAATTGTTCTATTCTGGTCGTTCGCTGCTTAAAGGCATTTTAGTTATTTATGTCTCTAGATAAGTCTTTATGTGTTTCATGAGTTCACGACGATTACTATGTTGATCATTCGCTATCTGTAACATAAGTTGGCCCGATAACTGGCTCGACTTCAAAATTAGGTAGCAACTCCCTAATCGCTCCTATTGCGTTTTCATTCACCCTCGAATTGAAGGGACAACTGTACATTCACTGACATTCTTGATATACTTAACCTCGTTATTTCGTAATCTGATTATCTCATCATATCGTTTTTCGGTACACCCTCTGTAATGATCCTTCTCTTTTAGATGTTTAATATGTGGTCTATAAGTGTAATTTGGTAATTTTGGCTCTCAAGGGCATTTTAGTAACCTTCCACACCCATGTTAGATTCTTGATCTCAATTGATATTAAACTCCTCACTCTTGAGTCTATTTGACATCTTGAAGTCACTCAACCTCTCTAGGTATTGATATCAAGCCTTCGGTATGGATACTCAATTTTTTGGGTATGGAGACCAGTCCTTCGGTATAGAGACTAGCGGTCGTGAGATCGATCATTCAGTATAGATACTACAACCCTCAATATCGATACTATGTTATTGGTATCGATACTCCTCCCCTCGATATCAATACTCCCTACCTAAAATCCCTAATTTTTGCCCTAAATCATCTAGTATCGATATTGTTCATCCCAATATCGATACTCGAACCCATAAATGGTTTATTTAGACTCGAGAAAATACCTAAAATACTCCTAAGGCTATAGTTTGGTTTCTAATCGTGTGCTGAAACTTTAGGGAGCCAAGTAGGGTCATAAAATGTCTTAAGAACACATATTTTACATCAAAATCGTCATATATGGCTTAAATCAAGTATAAACCCTAAAATACTTAAATACTCAAGTCCTATCAAATCTTTACATTTAAGAAAGCCTTAACACCACAAAGGATTAAAAAGACTCTACCTTGATGCTAGGATCCAAAAATGAAGCTCCTTGCTTAGTGAAACTCATTTTCTTGGTGATTTGGATGAAAACCCCCATTTTCCTCTAGCTAGGAAATAAACCAAGACTTGATTCATTAAAAGTTATTGGAGGAATTTTGAATGAATTTGAAGCATGAAAAATGGCTCAAGATCTTACCTTTATGCTATGGAAATTTGGAGAGAAAGTGGGAGAAGGAAAATGAGAAAGGAAGAAGAATGAAGAAAATAGGAAGATGAAAAGAAATAAAAGTCTTCATTTTTAAAAAATGGAAAATTACAACTTTTGCTATCCCACAACTTCCATTATTCAAAAATCTCCATGTTGGTTAATTGGGCCCGATTCCAACCCAATTAAGCCCAATGCCTTAAATTATTAAATCCACGAGGCCCATTTACATATCGAATAGACTCGAAATTACTAGCCCGAAATTTGGGGTGTTACAATGCCTGAATGCGTTGTAATTATGATTAATTCATTTGTTTTTATTAATGAAATCAATTGTCATGTTTAAAAAAATTAACATAATTGTTGACATGGCATCTTTTTTATTTTTTTAATGATAACATGACATTACATTATTGTGATATGCTAACGTCACCATTAATTTTTTAATGACAGGTGACAAAAATAAAACCAAAACGTAATGTTAGGTACAATTTTGAAAAAAAACAAATAGTTGGATGGATAAAATAAAAGCACACAAATAGTTAGATGACTAAATACATAATTTACCTATTAAATTAAAACCAAAATGTACATACCCCTAGTTTTAACATAGACTTATATTATAGGTTTATTGCTTTTTCCTCTCTCTCGTAAGGATTTTTTTTTCTATAGAGGAAATGATTTCAAACGTTGAAAACCTATTAAAAATACTAAGTATGGAGAAAAGATGCATGTGAATGAATTATTTATATTTAACAAGAAAATAAAAAGAAGAATGAAAAGAAAAGAAAGATTAAGGCAGAAATTAAAGCAATTCCACTGTGAAAAAACGCATAAGAAGAACGCCCCCGTTTTAAATAGCGTTCGTGGTCACGTTTTCGATCGCATCGCGTTTATCACGGTTGCGAATATAACGTATGCTATTGCAGTCATTGCGGATATCGCGGTCGTGAATTTTTTTCGAAGGAGCTGATTTTTTTAATAAAAAAACTTTAAAAAAAAAATTAAAATAACGGAATAGCAGTCCACTATTTCAGCGATTGGTCGTGATCCGTTAAATTACGCCCGCGATCTGCCACTATTGGTATGATCCCGCTTAACACCGTTATTTTTCGTGATAGCAGTTTCGGACACCGTTGCGACCGCAATATAACGTCCGCGATACCACTATTCGACTGCTATTTGAAATCCTGTCCCTAATTAAGCTTTTGCAAAACAGTGCAGTTGCCAACTGTGAAAATGGTTTTTTTTAAGGATTAAAAAGTCATAAACTTTAACCAGTTTCAACATTCTTGGTTTTCGAAAGTTATTACTTAAAAAAAACCCAATAGAATCAAAAGTTTTTAATATTTTTATATTTGAATTCTAACTTATTTTTTTTATATATAAAAAGGTTTTGATCTTTTGTCATTGCTTTTAATATTGACCATCACAGATTTGATTTTTTTTTTAAAAAATAATTTATCAACTCAAAGTAAACCAAATTTCTTCGATCTTCAAGGGCTTTGGAGGGGCCCTAAAGGATGCTTTAAAATCATGATTATGCTCTTCTTTCATCTACCAACATACCCCATAAATGGTCCTTTTCTTTTCTTTGTTACTTTTTGCCTATTCAATATCCTTCACCTTAATAGGTTTAATACTAATGAAGTAATTTACAAAATTCAATTTCATTTGATAATTGATTGATGTTAATATATTTGAGACGGATAAATATAATAATTAATATTAGTGTTACAATTTACTTTTTCTTTGATTTGGACGAAAAATCACTCATAATAATGATCGAAGGAGTCCGAATATGATGAGCGCTCTTGGAGACTTCTATGGGAGAATGAAACCCCTAGAGAGGAGGAAGAGCAAGGAACAAGGCTCACGCAATAATTGACGAAAGAAATTATTTTTGTTTGGGGGAAAAGGGTAAAAGAGTTTTTTATCTCTAAAATTATAATTTCTTATGCATTTAATGTATTTAAAATTATAATGAAGTTCATAAAAATAAATACATTATTAAAATATTTTTAATATCCATTGATACAATAAGCTATCTATTCGAGATCATTCAATGATCAGTACGAGGAAAATGTTAAAATCATCCAAGAAACTCGAACAAAAGACAGATACAAACAAATCTGACTGCATCGACAAACGAACCACAACAGAAGATTAAGCTATTGAAAGACAATGACTTCTGCAAATTAGGATCGAGCGTTCTGAGAAAACTATCTACGAACACAAACCGTGTATCCAAGTCCAATTCGAGGGTGCAAACCAGGGAAGATCAACATGATAACAAATAAACGTCATTTTATCAGACAAGATGACGTCAAATCTAACCTTAAAAAAATAATCAAACGACCGAAAGTGTGCCATAAAAATATATCATAAAGGTAGAATCATTAGAAACTAAAAAACACGAAAAATAAATATGCATATAAAAAATAAATAAAAAATGAATATATTTTGATTTATTAATAAAAACTCGAATAATTTGGCTTATATATTATTATGAGCCTAGCAATCTTAACAAATAATGTTAAAATTGATAAATATTCAATATTTGAAACAGGTTATTGATTTTATTTTGTTAATGGTCTTTTTTTTGGGGTGATTGGTAGACCAATCATGGGTCCTTCTACATCTGAATAGAGCCAACAAACATCTCTCGTATTCCTTTCATTGTTGAACAATGTTTGCAGCAGGTGCACTGAAAACGGGGGCAAAAACACAGATAAGCACGTACAAACTATAGCTCCGGAAAAATCAAAAGTTGATTGATTTGAATGGTAAAATATTTGGATTTTATATATATAAGTTATAGAATTTAAATTAGTTGTTGATCTTAAATTTTAAATAAATAAATTATGTTTCTTAGTTCTATATGAATTTTTATCATTAGAAACTAACTTATAAAACTGTTTAAAATGCAAAATACCTAGAAATTTAGTCAAATTGACCTTTGTTTTCTGGGGGTTAAATTCATCTATGATCTTAAAAAATTGGATGAAATTGACTCATGAGTTTGAAAATTTTAATCAATTTAACTTTTTTTACGGTTTATAAATTTTACGAGATTCTTTGATCTTCTAAAAATTTAAGGATTAATTCAAATTTTTTTATTAAATTTTAAAACTAATTTGATTAAAACAGTTAAAACCTGATTTAATTAGATTTAGAGATTAATCTAACAAAAAATTTAGCGAATGTTTTTATGTTAAAAACTCAATATTTACCCATGTTAGTTAAGGTGGTATTTATAAGAAAAAGGAAAGTGTATTATTTTAAAATTGATTAAAATTTTCAAACTCATGAGTCAAGGTCAATTTGAATAAATTTCTAGGTATTTTACATTTTATACAGTTTTATAAGTTGCGTTACGGTGATCATCTTCAATATTCTAGAGTATCTTCATCATCAAGGTTTGAGGTTGATATTTGATAAATATGGTGAGGTGGTTGATTCTTTCATCCCTAATAAAAGAAACAAGGGAGGAAGTAGGTTTGGCTTTGTACGCTTCACCAGATTGGAGGATGCGAGGAAGGCTATCATCTATGCTGATAAATATACGATTCATGGTAATAAAGTTAGAGTTTTCATGGTGAGATTTCAACCCCGTGAAGCTTTTTGGAGGAAGAAGTATTCTGGTCCAGAATCAGCCAAGACCAAGAGTAGAGTGGAGGAAGATAGTCATTCAAAGACTCCCATTGTCGGTTTTTTTGATAAGGATAAGCTATTAATCCTTAGAGACTGCTTGGTTGGTTGGTGCAGAAAATTTATAAAAATGAAAGATTTAGCTGCTATTATATGCACAAGGAAGACATATTTGGTTCAAAAATTATGAGGTTAAGCAAGTTAGCAATTTTAATCATATTTGAAGATGAAGAGAGTATGGATTTTACTCTAAATAACCAGATGGGGGCATTGAAAAACTGCTTTGACAGAGTGGAAGTGTGGTCGGAAAATTTTCAGTGCATCAGCCGTCGGGCATGGCTATCGTGCAAAGGGATCCCACCGTTTGTGTAGAGTCATTCCACCTTCAGAAATATTGCAGGAAAATGGGGATAACTTATCTCCATTGAGGAAGGGACCTTAAATCCCGACTCGTTTGATAGGGTTTTGTTTCAGATTATTACGAACCGCCAAGCTCGTGTGGAAGAAACTTTTGATTTGAAAGTCGGGGAGAGGATTTTTACAATATATGTTTTTAAGTTTGAATCTTGTTTCAGCCCAGAATCTGTCTGGTAGATTCGTCTTGATGGAAAAGTAGTTGTATACCCGGTGTCCACGGTGTGGAGCAAGGTGGTGTCTCGCCAGTTAAGTCTCCCGTGATGGATGAGACAAGATTGTTCATTGATGGCTCACTGGCAGGGGGGCGGAGCATGGTGCGCTGACGTTGTGGAAGCGGCTGATGTTTCATTGATTGAAGAAATACAAGCTGTAGGCATAGGTCCCGAGGAAGACTTTAATTTGGCTGCTCCGCATGCGTCGTTCTGCCAGAGGAGCGTTTTTGTCAATGAAAGGGAGACAATAATTATGGGGCTAGTGGATTGTTAGGTGGAAAGGAGGGTTGTTGTAAAAGAGTTTACGCACGATGTCCCTATTGTTGATTCTATTGGACCAAAGATCAATGATAGTGGATGTTTATAGCACTAAATAGAGACTTGGAAATGGCTCAATCCCAGATGCCTAACCACGTTAGTCCCAATACACATGATAATATTTTTTATAAAAAGTTGTAAAAGGGTCGTTCGTGGTATGCACTCCCAACGTTTTGAAAAGAAAGTTGAAGTTTATGAGGAGGCGAAAGGTAATTCAAGCTATCAGAAGAGGTGCGGCTGACCGAGGTATCTCTACAAGGGTGAACTCTGCACATCAGAAGGAGCTTGAATTCAGTTGATCAGATTTTCGAATCAACTTTGTTTATGATAGGAGTTTGGGCATTTGTTTTGGTCCTCGATGTATCCAAATGTTTCCAGTCTTCTGCTCGTAGCACAGAAACATTTACAGATTGTGGGTGGTGATAGGGTTTTGATCTAACCATTTTCATTACTGTTTTTCTGCTTAGATTCTTCTGCTTTTTCTTCTTTTTGCGGGTGGTCTAGCTTGAAGCTGTTGTTTCCTTGTCTGGAACCTGTTTTCTAGTAGCTCTGGTGGTTTACATCGCTTATCTTTGTGGAGATTCCTTAATTAGGGAGGATCCACAAAAAATAAGCAACAAGATGCTTCAGTTATGCTGGATGGTATCGTGTAGCCTTTAACCTTTGGGATTATGCTTCGGTCCTTGGATGAGTCCGTTGGCAGCTACAGTAAGTTGGGAGCTGTGTTCTTATTATTCTGCTAGTTATTGATGGCCACTTTTCTTAAGGTTGCATGGTTCTTCAGAACATCGAGATTCTTGTCCTTAATTCATCATTGGTACAATTTTTGTAAGTGTGGTTCTCTAAGACTTAGGGTTAGGCTTCGCACAAGCTCTGGTTGCGGGTGATTTATGTTTGATGTTTTGGTTTGTTACTTTGGTCATGTTGTCGGTGTCCGATCTCCTTTTAGTTCTTAGTTCATTTTTATAGTTTGTTTGTGTTGAATTTCTTAAAATGGTTTGGGGTGTTGTAGGGCTGGAGTATGGTTCGTGTGATGTTACAGTTTTGTGTCTTTTTATTCTTACAACCTCAAGGCACACTTTTTTTCTTCTATTTAGGATTAGAGAATTTTTTAATGAGGTCCTCGAGGTGATGTACTTTGTAAACGTTCTTAATACAAAGTACCCTCTTTAAAAAAAATTAAAAAGCTTTTTAAAAAATAGTAATTAAATGAGTTTGAATGTTAATGGCAAAACGACAATATAGAAAACTTGAGAAGATTGTGCAATGGGAAGTACTTTTACTTCACAATCACAAACATCAACAAAAGCAAATGAGGATTGGAGAGTGAAGTAAGGTAAAGCTAAGCTTAAAGTGAAACAAAGAATCTCACTAAAAGCTAAATCATGGAGTGTAGTAGCATACACACACTAATGACTTGCATGCCTACTTTTTGACCAAACAATTTATTTATAGATAATTATTTTATTAAATCTAGAATTATTATATTAATTAAATAAAAATCATTTTAAGCCATCCTTATACTACTCTCAAATCTTTGGCATTAAAAAAGGAACACTTCTTTATAGATATTAGTTTTATCCTCCAATCCCAAAGTGAACCAAAAATATAAAGAGGGAAACATTGAAGTTTACTTTCAAAAGCTTTGGAGTCCTATGTAAATTATTCACTAAACATTCTTACATGTACAAGTTTGATTACGTATGGACGAAACTGAGTTGAACTATGGGTGAGGTTAGGTTAATTTCGAAACTAACAAGGTCCTAAAATAATTATATTATAAAAATTTTAAAAAATAAGATTTAATTTCATTAATTATAAAATTAAAAGATTTTAAAAATAATCAAATAAAAAATAGAATCATAATTTAATTTCATTAATTAAAAAAATTACCTTAAAAATAATTGAATAATTCAAGCCTAGCTTTATTATTTCAAAATTATCAATAGCTTAAAACCTAATTAAATCATCAAAGTTGGGGCCATATCCCTCCCACTTATAACGTGTATATGTTCCTTGAATTATTCAAAATGTAACCCCATCCAACATTCATAAAACGATAATTAAATATTTTTTCCCGAAAACTAGACTACATATTGAATATAACTTTCCATTGTTTCTCATAACTAGTACATTGAACGTTGCAAAGTACAACATATATTGAAGATATTATCTCTTCCTTTTTCTAGTCAATGCCATATAATATTAATTAGGGTAAAGTACACGAATGATCTCTCGATTATAAGGTGATTGACTATTAGAAATTACAAAATGGTCTTCTGATTATAGGACATTACTTTGTTGATTCTCTCAATTATTAAAAATTATAAAATGATCACCATACTATTCATATGTTTCAAAATTATCTTTTTCTATTAAAAAATTGACGATATTCGGACCTAGACGTTAACATGTTGACTGAGATATAATAAAATATGATCACAAAATCTCAAACAACTATTATATCTCAGTCAACATGTTAACGTCCAACACAAACGACCATTAAACTTTTAATAGAAAATGACTAGTTTGAAACATATTAATAGTCAGGTAACCATTTTGTACATTTTAATAGTTGAAGGTTCAACAAAATAACTTTCTATAGTTGAAGGATCATTTTATAACTTTCAATAGTTGGGAACTTAATAAAACAACATCCTAAAGCCAGGGACTGTAATATCCCAAAATTTTGGTTAGTGACCAAAATGTAAATTTTGAAAGTTTCATGGCCAAAATAGAAAATTGGGAAACGTTTAAGTACCTAAGTGGAATTTTCTCAAAAAGAATTTTTATTCCATAAATGGTTTTAGTTAGTGACCAAAATGTAAATATTGAAAGTATGGTGGTTGAAGTATAAAATTGGCAAAATTTTAGGGACCTAAGTGGTAATTTTCTCAAAAAAGAATTTCCATAAATGGATAGTTTACTCTTGAGAGTGGTGTTTTATTGAAATTATAATCTTGATATGGAAATTGTGTTAAAAATTAGAAAGTGTTAAAATCTGGTAAAAAAATTCGGTAAATCAGATCGAATAGAAATTTTGGGAAAATTTGAAGGATGATAAATTAGGCTTAAAAATATTATTTCCATATTTTAAAATGATGGAGAATAATATAAACCATTGGATTTGAGATTTAATTCTATGTTAAATTTGGATCGTTGGATTAAAGTGGCAAGATTATAATTTTTGGAAAATTACAAGGGCAAAACTGTAAAGTGGGAAATATTTTGTCCATCTTTGACTTTTGAAAGATGATAAGGTTGAATTGTCTTGGTTTTATGGTAAATATGAAGTTTCAATAAGGGTAAATTAGTAAAGATATTTTAATTTTAAGGGTAAATTGGAAATTTAACATTTAATGAATTTTTAATTCATTATTTAATAAAGAAAGATGAAGAATTTTCAAGGGAATTTCTTCATCTTCACAAGCTTTGCCGTGAGCCTTGCTCATGTAAGAAAAAAATTTCTTTTGATTTTTGAAGCCAATTTATTAGGAATTTGGATCAAGCCGTGAAATAGGAAATTATTCTATTCGAAAAACATTATCATTTGGTACTGTTATTGCTTGCTAATTTGGTTTGTGTTCAAAGATCCCAAATTCTAGGGTTTATGTTTACATTAGGGTTTATGGAATTGATGATGAATCTTGTTGTTTTTGAGGTTATATATTCATTTTCAAGCTTATATGATGATTAAAACATGTTAAATCTTCCTAGAAATTGTTCTTTAAGATTCAACCAAACTATAAGTTGGGGCAAACTTTGTGTTTTTATGAAATTAGATTAGGGATTTGATTGTAGAGATGTTGTAAGGTTGGATGGAGGTTGATTTCATGCTTTAATCGAATCAAAATTGAGCAAAATCATGAAGGAAAAAACCTACCCTAGAAACTTCAGAACATTCGACCATGGCTTGTATGGATGAGAAAAATTATGGATAAATTATGTAAGGGCTGGAAATGATGTAGGAAGTATTCTACAAGCCTTAGAAAATTTTGGAGGACCATTATGTAATTTTTGAAAAGTTAGGGGACTAAATCAACAATTTTGGAAAACTTTTGGATTGTTGTGTAATTATTTAATAGTTGATGTGATATGCTGGAAATTAATGTTTGAGTGTTGAAATTGAAGTTAGGTTTAAATCACAAATATGGAAAGGTTGGAAGCTTAAGTGAAAATATTTTGTGAAGCTGGGATAAAATGTAACTTGATTTGCACATTAGAAGTATTAAGGTCAACATTTATGTTGTGACATGGAAATTATATCGAATAAGCATCGGAAAATTTGTTAGGAATTTATTTTCCAAAGTATGCCTATGTTAGTAAGATTCTAACATTTGGTTTGAATTTGTATATGTTTGGTAATGATGTTTATTTAGAGATTGAGTGCTTAAAAGAAAGATCAAATATTATTAAAGCTAAGGAGAAGCTTAAGGATGAAATGGGAAATTCTAAGGAAGGTTGCAAGCTAAGGAGACCATGTGTGTGCAAATTTAATTTGTACTTATGTAATCGAACAAACATTGGCCTGCGATGAGCCAGTGAAGAAGTTACTATAGTAAGGAGTGACTCCTAAAATGTTATGTGATTTGTGATGCATGCATATATGAGCATTTGGTGAGCTAATAGAATTAGTGAACAAGTTGAAAATGCAAATTGGTGAAACCTGCTTAGAATTTATGTTCTGGACAATAAGTTTATAAAATCACCATAAATTATAAAAAATTATAAGAGGATGATTTTTATATTGTTGGACTATTATAACAGTATAGTTTTGTTTAGAACAAACAGAAATTGATTTCGAGGTGTATAAAAAAAGATATAATTTTTTAACCAATGATAGGTCAAAAAAAACGGGACAGCAGATTCTGCTCATAATAGATTTTGTCAGTCAACTTTGAAAATTTACCATAAATTGTAAAAATTGAACTAGAAGGAGTGCCTTATATGTATAGATTTGTACTTGAGTCTTGTTTCCAGTGGTATAAACGAAATAATTTTTAAAGGTGTATATTAATACAGAATAATATTTCTTTACAAGTAGTGCAAACTGCCGGAACATGAAATTATGACCAATTTTGGGATTTAACCTAAATAGAAGCAAATGATCAAGTTAAAGCTTAGTGAGACTTATATTTTGACTTGCATATAATGTCAAAATGAGTGCAACGCATGCATAACATTATACATGGATGTTTTATACATCATTGGGTAGGACTTGCGATAACTCTACCTTGTTTATATTAACATGTTATTTATGTCATTTATCATATATTTGACATATTCTAAATATGTCAAAGGTTGAATATAAAACACATTGATCATGGTTATTATACATTATGTTTATTGAGAATGTTATTTCAGGTGTGAATTGCCTAAAGTTAAATTATGATAATACACTTTGCTATGGATGGAATAAAAAAATAGTCTATATGTCCAAGTAAGTCATTGACACTACAAGAAAATATACCTTTAATGACATACGAACAATAACACACGCTAATTTATGACTTGCAAAAAATGTGTGTCATAAAAAAATGTCATGTTTTTTAAAATATGAACGATTTATGACTTACCATAATGTGTGCCATATTTAATAGTCATAATCCAAAAAATTTATTAAAAACACGGAGTACACTTTTAATTATGTGTCATCTGTAAAAGTTGTCTTTTAATTTCCCCCCATTATTTTCATCTTTTCCCGCTTCTAGTCCTGGCCTCCTCGATAATCAATTCACACATGCATATGCTTCCCCTCTTTTTCTCTTTTTTCCTCCTAGATGGTGAGAAGAAAAAGATTGAAAAAAGGTTCAACACGGATAACATGCAAATAAATTATGCATAAGTTTGTAATTTGATCTTCTTTACTGAGTTTGTCCTTTTTTTTGTCTTTTTTCCATCTCATTTCCTTGCCATGATTGCTTTCTTCTCTTCTTTTTTTCCCATTGAAGTCTGGTCATGTTTTCTCGTGTAACCAAAACCTTTTGAACAAATTATCTACCCCTTGGTAGTCCCTCCCCTGTTTGGCTTTAATCATCGGTTGTAAAATTAGCTTCTGAAGGAAATTTAAACTTTGGTGTACAAGTTATAAAAGATGTTGATCTCGAAGATCTGAGGGAGCTAGGATCTGATACATATGGTACTGTTTATCATGGAAAATGGCGGGGAACATATGTTGCTATAAAGAGAATAAAAAAGAGTTTCTTTTCTGGGAGATCATCAGAAAAAGACCGACAGGTTGGTCTCCAGCGATATTTTTCTTTCTTTTCTCCCTTGTCTTTCCAGTTTGTGATCTTAAAAGTAGGAGAGCTATTATTGAACTCATAAGAAGCTTCATAATGATTTAGGGTTTAGATTTAAGGATATATATATGCATTAAACACTATACCAATTCATCTTGAAGAAAGTTTGTTGTGTTTCCATTTGTGCTAGTTATTATGTTCTACAAATTTTGGCTGTCGGGAATTCTAAAGAGGAAAAAATGGAATATAGTTTGTTGGTTACATAGCTTGGGTAGTGCACTTGCATTTTGGGTTTCAGTAAAAAATCAATAATAAAGGGGATATGAAATATTAATATTTTTGTTATGTCATGGAAGTTAAATTCATGGGATGTAACCTTGCCCTTCTTCCTATTGGTATATTTTCAGCCTTCTTTTCTTGAATTCTGTTGAAGTGTTCTATTCTTATTACAATTGGAGATTTATAATCTGCTTTTTTCATTTTCATAAGCTTGTCAATTCTTGAGTTAAAGTTGTTTTTAGCAGCTATGATATTTATTACAAAAAAGATTAGCTATGATATTTAAATTGTTCTGCTAATCACATGTTTTATCAAGAAAGGTTAGCCTGTATTTTTTTCATCATTGCTTCAAATTTTAAATAGTATTGGGAGGAAAGTAGAAGATGGCTTCTTTTTCTATCCCCCTTGGTGGGATTTGCGGTTGATTGAGCAATATTAGGGCAACTGACTTAAATTTGAAAGAAACAACTGAAAATATACAGAGATTCGAGCCCTCTGGGATTTTGTAGTTTTTAGATCTTTCAACCAATTTTGTAGTAATATTCATATCAGTTTGAGTTATTTGCATACCCAAAGCTGATAAATGTTTGGTTGTACCAGATTCAAGACTTTTGGAGAGAAGCGCAGATCCTCTCAAATCTGCATCATCCAAATGTGGTTGCGTTTTATGGAGTAGTACCAGATGGAAGTGGAGGAACATTGGCAACTGTAACTGAATATATGGTAAATGGATCACATAGGAATTTCCTAATTAAGAAGGAAATGTAATATTGATTCTCTCTCTCAATTTTATCGTCATTCACTCATTAATAATGCACTTATTGGCTGTTTTGGAATTCTTATACATATCACTTGATATTCACAAAAGGCTCATAATTGCCATGGGTGCTGCTTTTGGCATGGAATACTTGCATTCCAAAAACATTGTTCATTTTGATCTAAAATGTGGCAATTTGCTTGTCAATCTAAGGGACCCACAACGACCCATATACAAGGTACTCAATCTGTTAAAGACAAACACCGTTCTTGTGGGCATTATGATTTCAAGGTGCCTCACGTGATATTATAAACCATAAATGATCAGAAAGAAAAATTCTTAGTTCTGGTTAACCCCAAAATTATTTTTGGCCCAAGATGATTGGTGATCATATGTATAGAAAATAGAATTATAGAATAACCTTAAACCTTCATGTTCCCCTCAAAATTAGTCTATATGCTGTAACTTATCAAGTTATCATGTTAGGAACTAGGACGACTTATGTCTCTGAAAGGTTTTTGTTTGCTCTTAACGTGAAGTATGGCTATTGCGTGTTGTTTCTGCAGATCAGAGATTTTGGATTATAAAGAATCAAGCGCAATACTCTAGTTTCTGGAAGTGTGTGAGGAACCCTACCATGGATGGCGCCAGAACTTCTAAATGGTAGTATGGAAAAGTCATTGATGATCAATCAAATGTTGTTTCGTTGAAAATGAAGATCACAAAAGGTTTATGTGAGTTTTAGGGTATAATACTACATTTGCTATTGCTCAGTAATAGTATAAATCAACATCCCAAACAACTCGTGTATAAATTGAAGCCATGTCAAAAATTGCATACACTTAACCATCTTTCCTTTCCAGTTTTTCACTCTGTCTGAAAGCTAAACAAAAGCCTTCTGTTTGATTACTGAATTATGACTGCAGGAGGGATCGTGAAGAACACGCTTCGACCTCCTATTCCAGAATATTGACATCCTGATTGGAGGAAGCTAATGGAACAGTGCTGGTCTCATGATCCTGAATCCAGAACATCATTTATTGAGATAACAAAGAGGGTTTGTATTTTCATTTGATTTTTTATTTGATTATCAATATATTTTAGTAACTTAATTTGGTTTTTGGTTTTTATAGAAGACATTGGGTGTTGGCGGTGATAGATATGAAAGCAACAAGTTGTTATTATCTTGATTCCTTGGGCCCCACCAATGTCCATCAGTAGTTGAAGCAGATTATTGATGCGTAAGTAACATAAATTATCGAAACTTTATAGTATATTCTTTGATATATTTCATCAATTTTAATAGGGCAATGAAATTATACACTGCTCAAAGTGGATCTAACAAAAGGGTTAGCCTCAATTGGATCAATGTTTTGGTGAGGACTTCGATCGATCATTCCTTGTTTAAATTGCAACTTTCATTTTGACTAATCCTTTATTGTAAACTATTTGTAGTGTCCCCGTCAGTCTGGAGGCACCGAGTGTGGATATTCTGTTTGTAAGTTCATGAAAGAGATAGTCGAGAACGACTTGAAGTGCTGGTCAATAAGAATGTAAGCAAACTTTTCTGATACACATCTGTCATATCATACATACACATTAGTCATACAACTATCATATGGACTTGAAGTAGGATGTTATTCTAAACAAATAAATGCAAGTACTTGTTAGCAAGGCTGAAAACTATGAATTCGTGTCGTGATAATGTATATAATTTATATGAGAAGTTTTACTAATTAAATGTGTAAAATTTATTTTTACATATGCTTCAAAGAATGCATATGTAAAATTGGTCATTTTAGTACTCTTTGATAGTTATATACTTCACTTTAAATAAGTATAAATTATATACTTATTTCATATTTTTTACTTAGGTTGGCGATGGGAAGGAAGAATATACGGATGATGACATTGATGATATTCACAAAGAATGAGTATCTTATGTGGCAAACTTTATTATGCCGTGATATTTTGTATAGACATATGATTACAATATTTTTGATAACTTAATGTGAATATATTGTATGCAAATGGATTGCTTATATAGAATATGATATATATATTCAGTATTATGAGGCATCAAATGTGATTTAGTTTGATTATTTGTCAATCTACAATATATATATATAATTTACGAAATACAATAACGACACACGAATCTGTTTCATCTTTTTAATGACTTGTTCTTCAATGACACACAATGTAAGTCATACATGCGTGTCATAAATTTATGACACACAAATGTGTGTCATCTTCATTTATAACGGGGGCTTCAATGACGCTCAATGCGCGTCATAGATTTATGACACGCAATTGCGTGTCATCTGAGATTTATGTCAGTGGCTTCAATGACGCGCATTTGTGTGTCATCTGCACCCATAGATGACACGCAATGAGCGTCATTAAAGGGGTTTTTTCTAGTAGTGTGAGGGACAGGGTATAGTTGACATGCCATAGAGTATAGTAACTGCAAGTTTATATTAACACTAATGTGTAAGGACACTAAGTGTAGGTGGAGGGCACAACCTTATGTGTCATATCCGAATTAGCATTAGAGTGTAAACCTAGTGTAGGTGGTGGGCACGACCTTATGTGTTATATCCGGATTAACACTAGAGCGTAAGCTTGGTACAGGTTTTGCACTACGGTGCATATACCCAGGGTCCTCAGGGTTTAAATTGGGCTATGGTGTATTGGTTAATAAAGGGTAAACATGCAAATAAGATTACGAACTTATGAGATAAATGACAAGTATATTGGTAAGAAATTTGATATCCGATTATATCATGTTAATAAATAGTAACATGGTTGGAATACATGTAAAGTGATCATATTGCATTGAATATGGTTATTCATTTAAATTTATTTGTTGCATTGCTTTAAATATTCATATGATTTCCTCATTAAGTGTACACTTAGCGTGTGATAATTTTCACGCGTAAGAAAAAGGGAAGAAAATGGAATAAGGAGCTGAGCTTGGCATCAATCACCAAGGAAATATTTACAGATAACAATGATGACATCCTACTGTGTTATAAAAGTCACATGTATAAGAGAATGAAATGTCTGCAATTTCTTAAAATAGTTAGTATTAAATATAATTAATAGTATGAATAAATATTATGTTTTTTCTCTGAATAATTATTTTTATAATAATTGTTCAAGTTATGAAATTTGAGATGTTTGAATGAAACAAAATTTTATTCAATTCAATTAAAGAAATGTTTTGAATTTCTGATGTGACATCTGTAACTTGGGTTGGTTCGTGTATACGAGTTATGGGTGTTACAAGTACTATTTATATACTTTACACTATTGATTATTAAGCAGCTGATTAATTAATTATGAAACACGTTGGTTGGGTGTATATTTACTTTATCCATGATTTTGAAACTAATTTTGACATCATAATAATTTTTTATTTATTCACAATTTGTAATTTTTAATATAAATTTTTAATTTTTTTATTAAATTGAAAGGTATTACTAGATATAATTATTTGAAACAAATATACCTATATACCAGCGGGTATTACTTGTTCTCTTGCATTGGTTTAAACAAAAAGATCACCATTGTGGTCCAAGAATAACCGTCTTCAATTTTGCTTTGCCTTTACAACATGGTTTTCAGAACCGGATCGGTTAGTAAATCGACCATGTTATCAGTTCACTAGTTCAATCGGATGAACCAGTTCGATCGATCGAAAGAACCGAACGACGTCATAATTATTTAAAAAATTAAATAAAAATATCAAAAATATTTAATAAAAAATAATTTTTTATATCACAAATTATATTCAAAGCAAGTCATAACATATATAAGTTAAAAACCATAAAATCAAGTGAAACAAAATGATTCAAATTAACTACAACATAATATTTAAGGTAAAACATATTAAATAATAAATATAATTATATAACTATAATTAAAAAATAAATTTAGGGCTAAAAAAATCATAACAAAATGATATTGTTTGGTTTATTTTTTTTAAAAAAAACAATCCCACATGGCTAAGAAACATATAAGAGCATCTCAAAAGTTTAAAGAGTAAAAATATGAGAACAAAACAATCCCACATGACTAATAAACATAGAAGAGCATCACAACTAACTTCTATAAATAATAGAGGTAATTTGGCATTCAAAATCATGGAGCCTTTTGGTGAGTATTGAGTGAACTATTCTTTCACTTCAATCAAGCTTGAATTTTAGGCTTCAATCGAGCTTCTAATTTTTTTTGAGTTCAAGCCTTTTTGAGTTCAAGTTTCAATATTATATTTCGAGTTTGAGTTCAACTTCATAATTTTTAGCTCGTGAGTTTGAGTTGAGTTGAGCTTACTTTTAAAGTTTTCAAGTTCGAGTCGAGCTCAGCAATACTCGAGTTCGACTTGTCTCGTTTAACAAACGATATCGTTTGGTTTAATTTTTTAAAAAATAAAAATAAAATTGGCTGTTTTTTTCGGTTTTCAGCCGGTCCGATTAGAACGGTTCAACGGTTCTGACCGGTTCACTAGTAGCGGTTCAACCGGTGTAGATTGAACCGGATTAGACAACGATTCTCGATTGAACCGGTCGGTCTGATCCGGTTTTCAAAACCCTGCTTTACAAAAATCACAATAATCAAATATTCCTTGGACCATTTTCAAAAAAAAAAAAAGGAGTTTTATCAAAGAGGAAAAGAAGAGAGGCACAAAAGACACTGATATAACATCGCTGATGATACCATAACATCAATTACATGCATGCCTTATGTACTTTGATATTAGCTTAACTACTTCATACATGATTCATCTAACATAAACAAACAAACAAAACGAAAAGAAAAAAAGCAACAGCTAGGGTTGCCTTGTCTCATCGATCTATCTCCTGGGACTGCAGCAGTACCTGAAACCATACTCATATTTAGAGACAAAGTCTTTATTTGCGAGGAGATTAATTTACATCTAGAAGAAGAAGAAGAGGAAGAAGAGGAAGAGGAAGAAGAAGAATATACCCAATAATGAAAATTTCATTTTTATTAATTAGTATGAAGATTTGTGGGTCGAGTCCCTTGGTGCATTGCATCTGAAACATTCCATCCTGCTGGCAAAGTTGTGCTCATTGCAACCCGACCTTATGTTCAACCATGTCAACAACTATTCATCAATTCTTACGTCCAACTTCATGTTCAAACATGCTTTTATATATATATATATATTGTGTCAATGAAATGAACCTGATGCAAATCCAGTCTCCAGATTTCCAGTTAGAGCGACTGGAGCTGCCACTGCCAAAGCTAAAGCCCCTCATACGTGGGATGTCACCTTCAAACCCTCCAGACGGTTCATCTTTGGCTGCACCACATTTGAAGCAGCTTGATCTGCTGGCGAAGTTGTGAGCCCCGCAGTTGCCCACACTGCAATACCAGTCACCGGGCCTAACATCGGGTCCAGTGAACCCGAACGACGACCCGGACCCACCCCTACCATCAAAGCTTCCATAGTCGCCTCTCTCGCCACCGGGTCTCGGTTCTCCACAGCGCTGGCATGAGTCCCTCCTTTGGAAGTTGAGGTGCTGGCACGAACTGCAATTCCAGTCTCCTGGCCTGTTCATATTTTCTCCTCTACAAACACAGTTAAACAAAATAAATAATCAGCCATGCATGATGCATGCAATAACTTGATAATGAAGCTCTGAAAACGCAACCCCAAACCTAAAAATGCAGAGAGATGCAGACCTTGAGAAAGCAGGTGACAGTGACGAAGATATGATGTTGTGGGTTTAATTTAATAAGGGGGGTTTGGGTATTTATATAGCGGATTAGACCTTGAGAACCGGGCGGATTGAGGAAGTAGGTTGGCTGGCCCGTGGAGGCCTTAGGGTTTTCTTTTTCATATTCATCATGTCACTTTAATTTCCTTGAACAGTGGAATCACAATAAACTAAAATTGGAAAAGAAGAGAAAGGAAATTTGAAATTAGATTCCAAAGGGGAAGAAAAAGATTCAAAAAGCCCCAACCTCAACTCCTTTTTAGGGTTTCTAGTTGCATGTAAATGAGTGGCGAGTACATGAGCACATGCAAATTAATAATTTCATCATTTTATTTACTTCCTTATTTGCCCTTCTCTCTGCATGTTCCCCCCCCCTTTATACTCTCAACTCCCTCCTGATATTGATTTTCTCCATAATTTTAATTTAATTCTATATGAAAACAAATAATCACAACAAAATGTAAATGAAAACACAAATATATGAAAATGCCAAGCCTAGTTCGATCTGATAATAACAAGGGCAACTCTTAACTCGGCCGTATTAGGGTCCTCACTCTTATCAGATTTGGATAAGGAGGAACAAACTCAGTATTTCTAACCAGACAACACGAATATCCCACAACTCTCTAAAAGAACCTCAGAGAGAAAAGGGACCCCAAATCGACTTATTCTTATCTTAGAATGACCCAAGGAGGGCTTCCTCTTTCCTTTTAATAATATTACTTTGAAGCATGCCCGTCCCTTAACGGTTGCTATATACCATAAAAATAGGGTTGCTTTTCCATTTTTTTTAATGAATATTCCTTTGTTGATGTACTTGTGATTTCATTTTTTTCAAGTTAAAAAGGAGGAAAACAAGGTAGATTATATCCTACAAGTCGAAAAACTCTCAAGCCCTTTAAATAATTGTCAATTAACTTCGGTAATGTCATTAGAAAATTCATGAAAGTAATGCTTCTAACAATACAATTTGCCCCAATCATGGGTAAACTATCAACAACTTCTAGATAAATATGTTGGACTCTCACACTCTATGACTTGTCAATCTCATGTTTAGAGATCGTAATACCCCGAATGATACTAAACTGCTTTTTTCTACATAAACCATGTCTTGGGCAGCGTCGGAATTCCGTAAATATTATTATATATAGTACATTTTGGATAACTCAATGAATTATATAACATTGAGCGAACCTAATTCATCGTAGAATTGAAGAAGCATAGAGATCATAAATTTGTACATAAAATATGTTGATGCCACCCGTGTTCGTCAGGTTTTGATCATTTCCATGGAGATGTAGTCCAAAAGATGCAGCCAAGTTAAAGCAAAAGTTATTGCATGGCCACAAGGTACGTTATAACCTAACTTCCATTAATATATTGTACCTGAAAATATCAAAGGAAATCCCATCTTTTAAGTTTCGGGAAAAGGAAAAGAGTTTTTGCCACCAGATTTGTTCAATAGTTTATATCATTTTAAAAATAATTTCATGAACTAATTGATTTTTTTCAGGTTATAATAAAATCAATAAAATTTAATTCAGATATAATATTTATATACGATAAAATTCGTACATTATTGTACTTTAACTTTGTCACCGAACCACTATCTTAAGAAGCCGTTGATTTAAAATTTGAATTTAATATTTAGAAGTATATTTTGCTTAAGGAGAATAGATATGTTCAAAATTAAAGAAAGGGGAGGAAATGGTAGGGTTTCGATAAAGAGAGTTGGAAGCTGAATGATGAGAAGACAAGTCTTCGAGGATCAAAATTTTTGATCGTCTTTTCTCTTCACTGCTAATGGCTTTTTCACTTTTATTTTCTTTTCCCATCATCCAAACACAAATTAACTCCCAAAATTAAAAAATAAAAATAGGAGGGGAGAGAGAGAGAGAGAGAGAGAGAGAGAGAGAGAGAGAGAGAGAGAGAGAGAGAGAGAGAGAGAGAGAGAGAGAGTCAAATTAATTCCCCACAATTTTATTGGGGAATGAGTAAAGAAAAGCTGTAAAAGGCAAAAAGAATTGCTTCCATGCATGAACGACCAGTGCTCCAAACCAAACCATATTTTATTTTTTTTTAAATCGTTAATGTGTCTAATTTACATAACTAATAACTTTATACCTTAATAAATGGAAATTAATTATTAAATATAAAATAACATGTTTAAATATGATCAATATAATTAATATAAAAAAATATATCAAGTGGTCTTATCGATAAAAGAAGAATATTATTTTACTCATAGTTTTACTTGGAAGGTTTTAGATTCAAACAATTACGTATAATGCAATTTGTCAATTGATTAAATTTTTTTTATATAGATAAAATCTTTTAATCCCTGTATATTATTAAAAAATATAATTAATATGAGACATGACGTGTTATATTTATAATCTTTAATTAATATATAAATAAATTCGTGCATAATGAATTTTAAGGCGATTTTCCTGAAAAATCACCCTTAAAAATATTATTTTCCTGTCAGACACCATTTCGACTTTATTTCCTGATCTAACACCCTTTGCAGGAAGGCGCGGCCCATGCATCGCGCCTTACGCTGATGTGGCGCCATGTGTGGTAAGGCGCGACCCCTGCACCGCGCCTTATGCTGACATGGCGACACGCTGGGTAAGGTGTGATGCATGGGTCGCGCCTTCTGCCACGTAGGTGTATAGCGCGGTTCATGGGCCGCGCCTTCCTGCAATTATGACAAGCCTCAGAATGGCACGATGCATGGGCCGCGCCGTGTATAATTGCACCCGCACTTCTCGGGTTTAAAGCGTCCCCTCTCAGCTATAAATATTCCTCCCCCCGTAAACTCTCTCACAACTGAAAACTAATACAATAATCCTCTCAACCAGTAAATAACACCCGACAATTCTCTTATATTTGATTCAGAAGTTCGTTCGATCTTTCGTTATAAGTAATTTTTTATAATTATATATGATTATTTGAAGAAAATATTGTATTAATTGTTTTCAATTAATTTTTGTGGTTGTAAAATTGGAAAGCGGGAGCATACATCGAAATATTTTTGTCGATACGGTAATAATATAAAATTATATTATTTAAATTATTTACGTTTTTGTGTAAAAATTTTATTTTCTTATATTTTAATTCATATATTAGTTATTTAATTAGGTTTGTTTCAGGTTTATTTTTTGTAGATGTAAGATTGTCTCACTTTCAAACTCTAAAAATGGCGCGAATTTCAGCTATTGTTTATTATGATGGAGAAATTCGGGAAGATAAAACCAGAGTTGTTTTCGTATCAAATCATTATGTTAAAATATCCTTCAAGAGAAACATAACTCTTGAGGATATGATAACGAAGATTTCAAGGAAGATTCATGTTGGAAGTACTAGAAGAATGTCGTCGCTTCAGTACAGATTTCCAACATCATTGCTGCCATTAACTTATACAGCGTTCGAACTATTGAACAATGATGATGTTGAAATGATGGTTGATTCTCAAAATAATTATTCAGACGCCGCTACGGAGATGTATGCAAAGTTTGTTGAAGTACGTGATATTTGGGGTCTGTCATTAAGCTCCCACTATGGGCTAGCTGATCAAGTTGACATCCCGACTACAGTAATGTGTAATGATTTTAATGTCATAATGGGAAATCTGCATCATGGTTCCGTCCCATCAACTTCAATGAGGAGACATTCATCAACAACTCTTTACGATATGTACCGAGGTGGGTCCACGAATAATCCGTATGGCAATATCGCTTTCAGTTCAAGGGGAAGACATTCATCTACCAATTTCTTTGACCTTAATATGGAGATGCCCTCGACGCAACAATCTGTGCAGTTTTCATTTGACACGATGGCTTCAAGCTATAATGGGAGACATTCGACTGTGAGCTTTTTCGATCTCAATGTCGATATGCCATAGTTCAAGGGGAAGGCATGCAAGTAGTAGGTTCTTTTACCTAAATGTGGAGAGCATGGAGGAACTATCTTCTCCACCAAAAGAACCGCTTCGTGAGCTAGGTGCGGATGGTGCTGAGACTGAACTATTCATTCACCCAGAATCACCGCAGTTCAACTCCGATAATAATGATGATGTAGATGAAGTTCCCTTAAATGTGGCACAAACTGAACTTCCAGCACACATGTATGAAGCTGACTATGGTGCAATGCACGAGTCAGAATTTATGGATATACCTCATCTCGGTGGCTATGGAATTTACTCATCAATAAATAATGATGAGTTATCTTTAGGCATGGAGTTTTTAAGCAAAGAAGAAGTGATGATGGCTATAAAAAATTATAATATCCGTAATTTTGTTCAATCTAGAGTTGCCCGCTCTACAATAGAAAAATATGTATGTCATTGTGCCCGACATGAAAACGGATGCAATTGGATGGTTCGCATATCGAAGAGGAAGATGAAAAACAATATATGGGAACTAATAGTATACAACGATCCTCACACATGTTGTGCCGGAGGGATCAACCAAGATCATCCCAACTTGGACTTTGAAGTGATCTGCCAAGCCATTATGCCAATGGTAAAAGCAAGCTCATATATAACTATTGCAGTGTTGATTTCTGCTATACAATCACAATATAGGTACGTTGTCTCCTATAAAAAAGCTTGGTTGGTAAAACAGAATGCCATTGTCAAACTTCATGGCGAATATAATGCATCTTACAATGAACTTCCAAGTTGGTTTAAGGTGGTGCGGAGGTTGAATCCTGGGATAATTGTGGACTTCGAAACCTCTCATGTATACCATAATGATCGAGTTCTTTGCGATCGATGCCAATTCTACCAGGGTTTTTGGACTTACCCACAGTGCGTTCATACTGTCAAATACTGCAAGCCTGTGGTCCAGATCGAAGAGACTTTCTTATATGGAAAATACAAGAAAGTTTTACTATTGGAAGTTGTCCAAGATGATAATCGCAACATTCTTTTTGTTGGTTTTGCTCTTGTTGAAGGATAAGATACAGATTCTTGGGCTTTTTTCCTTCGAAACTTACGCTCACATGTTATCACGAGAGAAAAAATCTATGTCATTTCAGATCACGGAGCTGGGATCAAAGCAACAATGGAGTCTTTGGGTCCAATGTTGCAACCACCCTTTTTCCAACATAGGTATTGTATCCGATACATTGCTACGAACTACCATGGAAGGTTCAAGAAGAATGATGAGCGTCAATTACTTTTGCGCATGGGTAAGTGAAACTGATGTAGTTTTTTTTCTTCTTTCGATCATTTTCATTTTTTATAGAAACAAAGTTAAGTTATACGTTTTATGCTCAGGTTACGAACTACTACCTCAAACATTTGAATCCATACTTCAAGATTTGCGGCGAAGAATGAGGAAGGATACGATTATATCAGCCTCATCGATAAAGAAATATGGACAAAAACATATGATGATGGATATCGATATGGACACATGACAACTAACTTGGTTGAGGCAATCAATTCAACCTTAAAGGGTGCACGTCACTTACCTGTAGCGGTTTGGTAAAAACTACATATTTTCGTTTTAGGGTGCTTTTTGTGAAGCTCAGGGGACAAGCTCAAACATGGATGCAAGGTGGTCATGTCTATCACCCTATATTAGTTACAGATCTACAAAAAAAATTGCTGCATCAAATGGAATATCTGTAACAAGCTTCTCTAGAGCGCATGAATTGTTTCGTGTCACAGAGTTACCGCGATCTCTTCAAGGGATTGAAGTTGTGTCGTTAAGAGTAAATCTACGAGACAAATGGTGCGACTGCGAGTTTTTTCAAGCTCTGAAGTATCCATGCTCTTATGTGATAGCAACTTGCTCGTATACCCGTAAAGACTATAACCGTTTTGTGGATCCCGTATACCTACTATCAGAAGTGTTTAAGGTATACGAATTTGAGTTCCCCCAAGGTAATGACAAAGAACCTGATGAGGTTCAGAATTGGGTTCCGATTGTACCATATCCGACTTTATTGAGGGTGCGTGGTCGTCCAAAATCCACTCGAATTCATTGTGATATGTATATTCGAGAAACATTTAGATACAAAAAAATGTGGGCATTGTAGAAACACATGACACACTAGAAGAACATGTCCACTTCTTTTGTCATCAAGTAACCATTGATGAGAAACTGATGTAGTTGTTGTTTATCAAATAATAACCACTGATAGTTAATGTCATTTGATAACCACTAATGACGATTAAAAATAATTCAATGAAAACGGGATTCGATGTTGGCGTTATATGTGATTATAATAAAAGAGATAATAAGTGACAAACTTAAGAAAGTTATCGAACATAATTATTAAATTTTATTCAACTAATAGCAATTTGGTATTTGAATATAATTTTAAATACAACAAACTTACAATAAGTATTAAATGGTAAATAATAAAAAAATTACAATAACTGGTATTAAATGGTAATAAACAAAATTAATTAACAAAAAGTCCAACAAAATTAAAAAAAATTAAGTATTAAATGATAAATAATAATAAAAATTACAATAAAGAAAGTCCAATTAACAAGTAAATACAAATATAATAAAATATCAAAAACTATCGATGTCTGCGGTGCGAATGTGTTCCGCAGTGCGGTGGTTGTCGGTCTCGAGGAGGATTTCTTCGTATAACTGGTTGTGACTCCTCATTGTCATCATCATCACCATCATCATCATCGTCATCGTCATCGTCATCATTGTCGTCATCGTCGTCGTCAGGAGCAGATACATTTTGTTGATGAGGAACTGATGACGATGTAACAACTCCATAGAATAAGGACCCTGGAGGTGTATGACTGACTAACCCACCTCTCATAGAAAACTGAGAAAACTCAGAAAAACAAACATCGATGAATGATAAAATTGTATAGGAGGTACCTGTGATGCGACCATCGGTGATGAGGTTGCACCCGCTAAATAACCAGCATATGAACCCCAAGCGGATATGTAAACATAGACCCATAATATCCTCCAGAAGGGGTCATATAACTCTGTGATGGTTGCGACGATGGCATCTGGTAAGGAAAAGGCGGTGGCGGCATCAGATATGGTTGCGGGGTGTACGTCGCTGTAGACGGTGGTTGCTGTGAAGGTTTTGGTGGTACAGCTGGCGACAAACCGAAAGCACATGCTCTCGTCCATGAGTCAGGGGACGATAGGGTTGCGACAGTGCACGTCTCTATCGGCGTCGATGCATGCTCTGTCCTCGTGCAACCTCAGAAAACAGAATCAGTTTCCCATTGTTGTTGAACCACTCATAATAATAATCTGCAACCGTCAAGTGGTCAACATAAATGGACTCTCTATGGGGAAGGCGCCGATGTCAATCCTCCCACATCATGACCCACTCGTAATGCTTCACTAACCAATATGTATCCGCCTTGCCGCGTTGATATGTGTTATGCAACTGGTCTATATTGCGAGGTGCTTCCGGAATTAGTTGTATAAAACCAAATTACCGGAACACGTGATCAGTGGGGTGCCACTCGACAATCGCATAACATATCAGAGGGACCACCGCCATCCAAATATCTAATGGGCCCCTCAACTCAGGTGGGATGCACATCCTCATATCATCATTAGAATATGGAGCTCATTCAAACTAAAACAAATATATAATTCTTATCAAAATAATAATCTAATTATATAACTATAATACAAAATCGATTTTCAAACATTAAAATGCATACCTCTGTGCCAGCTTTCTGATCGATTAGTAGCCTGATTATTTCTAATTCATCAGGTAGATCCCGATGATTTTTCCTGTTAATAGGCCACCTATTCAAGGAATTTTTTTATTATACACTGGATAAAATGATTAATATACGAAATCAGTTTTTAATTACCTTAATAGTAGCAGAAATACGAACGGTTTCTTCACAACAGGACACAAAAAGGGCAAGTGATACCATGCCCAAGACTGCAGCAGAAGGAGACATTCGCCGATAGTATTTTTCCTGTAGTCAGTCGCTCGACACATATCCCTATACAAGAATGCCAAAACTGCCGAGTCCCAACTTAGTGATCTAGCAAGATGAAAGTCGCCAAGATGTCGTAACCACATACAATGAACTTGGTTACACGATTTGTTCGACATCAACAACCCTTCTATCAGTTGCAGTATGCATGCCTGTGCATACATTTTAACTTGATCCTCTGAGGCATCCTCACTCAAATTTCGAAAATTTACATTTAACCAATTTAACGGTATCCGACCACCGTTAAAATTTCGCGGGACACCTTCTAGTTAATTCTGGCTCAAAGTAGTCCAATTACCATGCGCCATCCCTGAAATCAAATCTCCATCCACCGGAAGCCCCAAGTGCATAGAAACATCCTCAAGCGTAATCTTGCACTCTCTGAACGGAAGATGGAATGTGTGGGTCTCCGGCCTCCACCGCTCGACTAATGTAGAAATTAAGTTTGGTTCTATCTTACAATGACCTTCATATCTAGCTATGTGACCGAATCCATCCTCCACTAAATACGGCTAGACACGGGTAAATATCGTTAACTTAAGGTTCATAATAAAAGGATCTAATATACGGTCGCTCTCCTAAAATATTAATAATTACAAAAATTAATTTATAAACTAATAACCATGCATTAAATAAATAAATTATTACTAATAATTTAAATTAAATTAAAATGTAAAAATGTTACTGTATCAACATAATGACTCGATATATGATTTCCATCCAAACGAAGCAGAATGCCTTCCATTTTATAACTGCAAAAAAATTAAATAAAATATTAAAATAATTAATAATTAAATAAAATACTAATAAATATTAAATATAATAAAATATACCTTAAGTTGAGAGGATTTGAGAGAAATTGAGAGGATTTGAGAGGATTTGGTGTGATGAAAATAATTGAGAATTGAGATATTTATAGGGGTGGATGGGGGTGTGAACAGTCGAGTGGTTGGGAAATTAATGGAAGGCGCGACCCATGCACCGCGCCTTTCTGATGCGTATCAGATTTTCAGGAAGGCGCGGTCCATGAACTGCGCTATACACCTACGTGGCAGAAGGCGCGGCCCATGCACCGCGCCTTACCCAGTGTGTCGCCATGTCACCATAAGGCTCGGTGCAGGAGTCGCTCCTTACCACACGTGGCGCCACATCAGTGTAAGGCGCGGTGCATGAGCCGCGTCTTCTTACAAAGAGAATTAGATCGAAAAATAAAATCGAAATAGTATCTGACAGAAAAATAATATTTTTAAGGGTGATTTTTCGGGAAATTCGTCGAATTTTAACTCATGAAGTTAAAAATTGGGAAAGATTTAAAAAAATGTGGAAATTTGGGTTGCATGCACGTGAGCAGTTTTATAGATGGGGATGTATGACGTGTGATAACAATGATAAAAGTTAGCTTTGTTTTCACTTTTATTTACTTTTAGTTCTCCAACGTTCAAAGTTGAAAATTCCCAAATGCCTTTCTTCACATCACTTTACTCATTTACTTCTTAGGATCCAAAGTTTTCCTAGTCATTTTCGGAACTTAGTAAAAATTTAAAAATATATTTTTATAAAATGAAAGCATATTTCAGAACTTTAAACAATAAATTCAATATTACATAAATAAATTATAAAAAAATTATTGAACTTTGTAAAAATACATTATTTTTATTTGATTAAAAATACACCTTAAATACAACTAAAAGATAATAAACATAAAAAAATGAATGCATGTATGATACATAGCTTGATTTTAAATAATAAATAAAAAAAGAAATGTATATTATTTTATTGTTAGATTGAGAATAAAGAAGACTAAAAATTAAAGAATATTTGATAAATTGAAAAATAAATTTGAAAAAAAGAGAGAAAAACATGATTAAATTTAATTCCAAATTGATTGAATAAGTAAGATAAATGAAAAAAGAGGGTCAAAATTAAATATTTTATGAAATTATAAAAATTAGTGCCTAGATTATAAATATAAAAAATTGGTTAAAATTAATTAAAAATTGAATGAATTAATAAGAGAGATGAAAGAAGAGGATAAAAACTAAAATTTTTATGAAATTATAAAAATTGCCTAGATTAAAATTAGGATCCCTAATTATAAATAAAAAAATTAGGGCCCTTGAGTGGTTACTCAAGGTGCTCCCCCTTGGAGCCAACCCTATTAGGATCCGTTTGATAATAATTTCTAAAAGCAATTTTCGCTAAAGAGTCTATTTTAACCACAAAATCAATATCAAACGAGTAAAAAAATGAAAAAAATACGGTGGAAACGGTGATTTCAAACCAATCGCAAAATATTTTTAGCTTTTTCAATTCAACTTTGAATTTGGAAGCAATATAATTTTACCCTTCATAATGTATGTGCTCCACTCAATTATGTATTTATATTTAATTTTAATACTTTAATACTAACATCCTTAAAAATTATTATTTTTGATAATTTATTTTAATTATTTAAAAATAAATAAAATTCATGATTTATATATTAAAATTTAATAGTGAGTTATATAAAATATTTTTTTTATTATAATTTAACTTGATATAATTCATATATAATAATAATTTATTTTGAATTTATTATAGTTTAAACTGATATGTTTCATATATATGAGTGTAAATATAATTTAAATGCTATATTTTTAATTTACAACATACTGTCTATAATGAACATTTTATCTTTTCAAACACATTTTTTACAATAATCCAAAACATTTAAGTTTTAAACTGTACTCTTGTACAATACTTTTAATTTTTTTTCTACAACAGTTTTAAAAGTCACTTTTCAAAATATATACCAAACAAGCCCAAAAAACAAAATAAGAAGCAAACTTTGTGGACTAAGATGGGGAGGAGAAATGACAAGGCCCAATGTTTGGTTTAAGACCGAGCAGCTGAGATGTTGAAGATCTAGTCAGCCCAAGAGAGGAAATTAAGTTCGGATTATGACATCTAGTGAGTAGTTAAATTAAGCTTGAAAAAACATTATTTATTTTTAAAAATTAAGGAAAATTGAGGGAAAGACAAAAACCTAAAAAGTTTACCTGAAAAATCAAGATGGGGCGCCATAAAATAAAATGAAAGTGAGAATTATAGCAGAGAAATAAGGAAAGAAAGAGAAGTTTTGTTGGGATTGAAGAGAAATAAGGAAAGGAAGATGGGGAGGAGAAACGGCAACGTCCAATGTTTGGTTTAAGACTGAGCAGCTGAGATGTTCAAGATCCAGTCATCCCAAGAAAGGAAATTAAGTTCAGATTATGACATCTAGTGAGTAGTTAAATTAAGCTCGAAAAAACATTATTTATTTTTAAAAATTAAGGAAAATTGAGGGAAATACAAAAACCTAAAAAGTTTACTTGAAAAATCAAGATGGGTCGCCATAAAATAAAATGAAAGTGAGAATTATAGCAGAGAAATAAGGAAAGAAAGAGAAGTTCTGTTGGGATTGAAGTGAAAATGTAGGGGTTTTCCCCCAATAGTTCACGCGCCAAAATTAATTGACCCAATAAGTCATAATGAAATTTATTTCACAAACTACGATAAAAACAACATAATGAAATTTATTTCACAAACTACGTTAAAAGCAACAATGCAGAGCAAAATTATCACATCGACATGAAGAGTTTACCTAAAATATATTTTTTTAACTATCCCAGGTAAGTGGGCCCCATGTGGGTTAATATTATAATATATTTTCAGAAACTCATCACGTCGACGTGATGAGTCCCATAGAAAGTAATTTTTTAAATGTAATAATTAATTTAAAAAATAAAAAATCTAGAACTAGTCACGACGAGGTGACGAGTTCTTATGAAATTTAAAAGAAACTAGCCGTTGGGCAACGAACAACTTTTGAATTTTGAAAACAAATATAACTGTTGAAACTTCTCACATCAACAGGACGAGTTTCATCGAATTTAATTTTTTTGAAAAATATTTAATACAAAATAATAATAAAAGTTATTACAAACTAATACAATCCATAAAAATTATTTATATTTTCGTAATTCTTGATGATGTCGTGGAGTGGTTGAATGATAATGGAGTAGGGCTCGTCGATTTCGTCTTGGTCGTCCACCTTGATCGTCTTCATCTTCGTTTGCTTCTTCAATAGGAGGTGTATTGAACATCACTCTACTTTGAGACACCTTCGAAATACGATGATGGAGTACTTAAAGGTATTTGACGCATCATTGTCTTCATTGACTCGAATTGGCCATTGAAATTATAACCTTGTTGACCATATATAATATGATCCAATTCATCTGCATGTTCTGTCGAAGATGCTTGAGCGCTTCACATTGCATCCTATGAACCTCTAACCCAATTCGACTAACTCTCCATTGAAACATGATATGGAGGATAAAAATCATAACTGGTTTGAGCTGTAAAATATTCAGCATAAGCATAAGACGAAGATGTTGATGATGATCATTTCTTACCCTTTTTGAGTTTAAACTTCATTTATTCCCATTGTTCCATCTCTTCTAGTGTTGTTAAATATAGTTTCCCATTTGCTTCATAATTTCAGAGGTAGAGAGATGTCGAAATCAAGGTCAACAACTGTAATCTCAAAATGCATAGGGACAAATAAATGTCGTTTATTCCATTGCTGAATGTATACAACATGCTTCCTCAGTCAATTCTCTTTATGCTTCCCACACATATAAAATATTTGTATAGGATTTGGTTGATGGGACGAAAACTATCTCAACACTCTATCTACGATATGCATCTCAACAATCGCAAAGTGAAGCAAACGATAGATCTTATCATCACAATACATAATCCAAGAAAACTGTAAACATTAATTATAATAGTTAGTATAAATAAAAAAAATTAATTAATTTACTAAAATAATATTTATCGCATGTTGACCGGTAATATCGATCCTCATTCATATATCATTTTTATTTGCACCCAACAACTTGGTCTTGCTAATTTTATGTCACCATCTAAATACTATAATAAATAAAAAATTGAAAAAAGAAAAAAATAAATTTAAAATGTTAATAAAAATAAAGTTAAAAAAATTACCTTCTAACTAGAGGAAACTCAATAGGGATTGTTGTAATTGGCGTAAAAAACGGGAACCGCTACCACGCCCAAGACTATAGCAAGACTAGATAACCCGCAACATCGGCTTTTTGACCCCTTTCGACGATTGTAGACTTGCAAAGTTCTCAGTATAAAATGTCAAAATCGACGAGCCCCAACTAGTGTTACGACACTCAGTAAAATTATTCAATATTGGAAGATACTAAGAGTGCGCCAAGTTCTCAGATTTATCCGGTAAGAATATCCCTCTAATCAATTAGAAAAGATACGCTCGAGCTGCAAATATGACATCCTCCTCAGTAGAGACGTTAGTCACATTAAATTCGTACTCCAGCCAAGTTATTCGTATCCAGTATCTGTCTAAGACCTCTGGTGGTGACATCTTTCCCAAAACTTCCTCAACAATAGTGAATCGATTGTAATCGTTGTGCCTCACTTGTGCCGCACCATTAACCAGAACACTAAGTTGGTAAGCGACATCTTTCAACGTAGTTATCGCTTCACCACTTGAAAAATGAAAAATATGCATTTCGGACCTCCAACATTCAATTAGCGCCAAAATCAGTGTCGGGTTCACCTAAAAAACACACAAAAATATGGCTGGATACAACTCAGATTATTGTAGATATATAATAATCCGCTGATGCAGATCTTTAAGTGTCATTCCTCGTTGATGAAAGCCACGTTCTTCTTCCGAAATGAGTTCGATCGAAGAAATATGGACAATATCAAGGTGTAACATTTCATTTCCGGTAGACATTTTCAAGAATTCTACAAAAAATACATTTTTTTCTCATTTTTTCTTTACAATACACAATAAAAATTATAAACATCAAACCCCTATTTATAACCCCAAACCCAACATTTATAAACAAATATATATATATATATATATATATATTTAAATTCCATGGAATTCGTCATCTCGACGTGACGATTTTCAATTTGCCCATTGAAATCTAACATTTGTTGTTGCTCGTTGCCAATGACTATAAACGACTAGTTTTTTAAATTCTAGTAAAACTTGTCATGTCGCTTTTTAATTTCTTATAATTTTTAAATTAATTATTGCATTTTAAAATTACTTTCTACGGGACTCGTCAAATCAAAATGATGATTTTCTGAAAATATATTATAATATTAACTCATATGGGGCCTACTAACTGAGACAATTAAAATTTTTTTTGGTAAACTAATCATGTCGTATGACGAGTTTGTCATGCACTGTAGCTTTTGTCATAGTTTGCAAAATAAATTGTATTGTGGCCTATTCGGCTAATTAATTTTGGCACGTGGCCTACTGGGCAAAAAAAAACCAAAATGGAGAGCCAATTGGGCTTTAAGGGTTCTAAGAAAGAGAACATAGGACTAGGGTTCTACCGGGCTGTTCTGAGTTTTGACTTTGAGCCATCAACTAATTTGCTCGCGTCTCATCCTTTCGGCCTTCCTTTAGATTGCCCAACAGACTGTAATTCTTGCTTTAGCGAGTATTTTTTTTTTGTTTCAAAAGTAATTTGTGAACATTACATGATGTTATTATCATTTAATATATTAGATCAAATTCTGAACAAAATTAATTTATTGATTTTTTCTTTAGAAATTTGGTAAATAAATAAAATTTAAACGAATTTCTTCGTAAACATAAATTTTAAATGAATAAATAAAATTTAAATATTAGATCATGTCAAATAGTGAAATTTGATTACTTCAACAAAATTGTGTAGCTAAACTTTGATTTTGATGAATTTATATGGGATTTAAAGTATGATAATAGGCTAATGCTTAAATTCAAAGAAAATTAGTACTTCAGATTTTTATTCAAGGATAACAAACTCTTAGATCAAGTACTATGAGTAGAAACATTGAGTTACATATTAATTTCCACAATGCAATCTTTTAGGCAGAATATGGTCTTGTAAAAACTGGTTGTAACATCTGCTGATTTCCCCTGTATAATAGAACCATGCTCGTCTTCAATAAGGATTAATGTAAAGTACACTTGCAATACTTAATGTCACCACAACATAAGACGCGAAGAAAGATGCATAAAAGGCATTCATATCAATAAAACCATTGTCTGTTGATGCCTTTGGCAATAAAGACGGAGATGGTTTGGATGTTGAGCAGCACTTGGGCAATGGTTTACTGCATAGAAGAGGATTCCTCATGTAGCTAGTTTCGTCAAATGTTCAGAATTGTGCAATCATTTCTAGTGTACTTCCGAATAAGTTATTGTATGCCAAACTGAAATAAGACAAGCTATATAATCCCACAAGTTGCAGAGGGATTTTCCCGCTCAAGTGGTTGTAAGAAAGATCGAGATTCTCGATTTGTTTCAGAGCGGAAAACTCTAGAGGGATTGGTCCTATCAAACTATTGTGAGACAAATTCAAAGCATAGATATTTCAGAAATTTTCCACTTGATGGGGAATATCATCGATCTACTTGTTGCAAGAGAGATCAATTCCAGATAGGAATGTGAGGCCCCTTCCCTTGTAAGAGCAGGAATTGTTTTACCATGGAAACTTTATCGGTTCATCAATGGAGAAATAACTAGGACTGATAGCCGGAGCTTCAGCAACAGTAGAAAAATATCTGCGACTGCGATGAGAGCTTGAGCAACAATGGAAACATAATTGGGACTTGGGGCTTGAGCATCATTAGCAACATAATTGGGACTAGAAGCTTCAGCAATATTAGCAACATCACTGAGACTGGTTGCTTCAAAACGAGCATATCCTTGGGATATTTCGTTTAGTGCTGTAATCTTCAAACAAGGTGAAATTGTACCTGAAAGATTGTTATTGGAGAGATTAATCACTCTTGGTTGGTCCAAATTGCATAACTGAATTGGAATCATGCCTTCAAAATAGTTGTTATTCGGGAGAAGATAACTGAGTCGAGAAAATTTTCCTATCCAATTTAGAATCTATCCACTTAAGTGATTCTTGCTGAAATCTATATCACCAAGGCAATGCTGGTCCGAAAAACATTTGTGAGTTGCTTTTTAACTTATTTCTTGATAAATGAACTTTACTGATCGATAATAGGCTAAAGCAAGGTGGAAGAGTCCCAAAAATATTTATGATAATACATCCTAACATACTATTTTGGAAATAAGAAGCCATTGGCGCTTCATCCATATTAACTCCAGAGAAGGAAAGATTCTTCAGCAACGGGAGTAAGCCCAATAATTATAGTGAAACGGTAGAGCTATTATTGTGTACGAACTGATTCATTTATATCATTTAGAATATTTTTAATTAATTATACTTAACAAGGAGAAATTAATACATTCAAATTAAAGATGAAGTTAGGAGTAGTGATCAACATTTACTTTAATGTTGGAAAAACAATCACAAATTTATTTTACCACTACCTGAAGGGCAACTCATCTGCAACTCTTCCGAGTAGATCAAACCATCTACCTATGAACAGAATCAGAAATTGAAAAATCATTCTTTTAAAATAAAGCTTACATATAACATTCTAAAGGAAATAAAAGATAGAAAGAAAAATAGCTTTACCTCTGAGATCTATTGATCCTTTTAGATTAGGTCCTCCAAAAGACAGTCTTTATGTTTGAAAGCCTATCTAGAGGCGACAATATTCTATAAATTGGATAGCTTGAATTTATAACTCATCGTCCCATCATCATCCATTGATTATCATGTTAGTGAACGATAGAAAAAGTGTAACTATTAGTAGGAAATGTTGAACTTACAATGTTACAAATTTATCATGCAAAATATTGAAAAACAAAGACAGACCCCAGGAAAGAGAAACAAAAGAAAATAAATTAAATAATCAATAACACTTATGATGTAGTAAAAAGATTGAAAAACGTTAAACAAAGTATTAAAATTATAATATGAAACAGAAAAAGGAATTATATCCATTACCATGTGCCCAAGCCAAATAAAGTTGCTTGCTTAACTCCGCCTTTCTTTGCAAAAATTGTACAAATAAATGTATAATATAATGGTTGGCTCTGCAACACCTAATATCAACAAAGGCTACCCACCTAAAAAATTAGAAGAATGATCCCAAAAATATCTGTTGAAGCCAATGTTTCCACTGGGTTGAGGCTTGAGGGAGCCATCTAACAAAACAAGAAACGCATACTGTTAATGCTTATTAATGAAATGAAATGGCTATCATTGCAATAACTTCTTCCTAGATCATGATGACTATTTAGCATTCTGATTGGAGTATCTGTTTCTCGACTCAGTTGCCCAAGGTCCCAAGATCAATTCTTCTTAGCATCAATATTATCTCCCACGTGACTGAAATTGATGATTTAATCAAAAACATTTTGACACGATGTGGTGATAGCCTCTACGATTGATAGTTGCATAGGATAGATAGATGTCCTCCTTTAAACCTTCCCTTGTGACAATACGTTTACTTTACTGGCTAAACAATAGACACAATGTCCTTGAACCGTTTTGCCGTTTGTATAAACGATGACATACTTCACATAACTACCGTTCTGCGTTCTGCCTGGTTTTACAAGAGTTTGAGAGAACTATTCCCAATAGTCTCCTAGAAGTGACCCCGCTTAACTCTCACATAGGTGACTTATGTTGCTCGGCTCACCGTAACGGATAAAGGTAATTAAAAGCTTATGCTTAGCCTATACCACTTTTTTTATATCGATGTTTACAACATATTAATAGACTTCAAATAATGAACACTCATAGTGACCATACACGTGTTATGCAATTAGGTTGTTCCTTTGAACCTAGATCTTGGGATCTCCAGTCAACAAGGTAGGGTTTTTCTTCACATAACACCTTTAAATTTTCATGGGCTTTAGTCTCATTCCTTTAGATGTTTTCTCAACTTGATCTTGGCTTAAAACTTTGGTTAGCGGATCTGCGATGTTATCCTTTGATCTTACCAAACCAATAGAGATAACTTCATTTGAGATAAGTTGTCTAATGGTATTGTGTCGACGACGCATATGTCTTGATTTACCATTATACATGAAATTTTGTGCTCTAGAAATTGTTGCTTGGTTGTCATAGTATATACATACCGTTGGCACAAGTTTCGACCATTCTGGAATATCCTCAAGAAATTTCTAAAGCCATTATTCTTCTTCTCCATATTTGACTAAGGCTACAAACTCAGATTCCATTGTGGATCTAGTTATAATCGTTTCTCTTGAGGATTTCCAAGACACAACTCCCCCTTTAAAAGTGAATACATATCCACTTGTACCTCTATTATCTTGAATATCAAATATCCAACTAGCATCGAAGTATCCTTCTAAGACAACAGGATCTCTGAAATAATGCAAATCATAATCTCGAGTATATCTAAGCTATATCAGTATCCTTGTTATCACTTTTCTATGATTTTTACATGGATTACTCGTAAATCTACTTAGATTGCTCACAGAAAAAGCGTTGTCTGGTCTCGTACAGCTCATGAGATATATTAAGCTGCCATGACCCTTGCATATTGTACCTGGTGAACACATTCACCTTGATTTTTAGAAAAATGTGAACAAAAGTCTATTAGAGTTATGACTATACCAGAATCATACTTGTTAAATTAATCAAGGATCTTGCCTAAATTATGTGACTGTGTTAGAATGAGGCCTTCAGATGACCTTTTAATTTAGATGCTCAGAATCGTATCGGTTAATTCCATATATTTCATGTCAAATATTGAATTTAATATGTGATTGGTATGTTTTACCATTTCATTATTACTTCCTACAATAAGCATGTCATCAACATACAAGCATAAAATAACATTTTCTATGTTTGTAGCTTTGACATATACGCACTTGTCACACTTATTTATCTTGAAGTCGTTTATCATCATGACATTATCGAACTTCTCATGCCATTTTTTGGGTGCTTATTTAAGTCTATATAAAGACTTCACCAACCTATAGACTTTCCTTTCTTGACCTAGAACTACATGACCCTCAGGTTGTTCCATATAGATTTCTTTCGTCAAAGTCTCCATTTAGCAAATTTATTTTAACATCCATTTGATGTACTTCTAGATTTCACAAAGTTACAATTGTGAGTATCATTCTTATGGATGTTAATCTTGATACATGAGAGTGTGTATCAAAGTTGTCAAGGTATTTGATAACTCCGTAAAAAGGTCATATTTGGGACCTTTTCACTTAAGTTATTGATTGTCTAAGAGCTCATATAGGATCATATAGATGCATTTAGGAGCATATAGTTGCATGTGGTGGAAATATGTTTGTCGCGATATTTTATTTTGTAAACTGTGTTACATTATGGGGAAGGTGTTTTGTTTGATGATGTGCAGGATTTGAGAGCAAGGATAAGCAAAAGGGAATTGCCATGACATGATGAGATTACTGAGAAAAATACGATTGCCGCGACAACTCAGACGATATTTCTGGGCAGAAAATATAAAAGAAGATATTTTTAGTAAGATCCAGCTATCATTGTCTATATATGATTTCTACAATCAACCAAATATGAGGGGCCCATTATCATCTCTACACCATCTGTCACATAAAAGGAATGAACTTTAGGGTACTAGGGTAATTTTAACACAAAACCCTAGGTTCATTCCCCCCTATAAATATGAGATGAAGCCACAATGAAAAACAACTTTTTGATAAGCCGCCTTAAGCTAAAAATTCATAGAGAAAAGGGTCTCTCCTTTTTCCATCAATTATTTTTCCATGGCAATCCTCTGTTGACAAGCTAGAGGGAGTGACAAACTAGGTGTCCAAGATGAGCTAGATCGTTGGGACAGTTCGTGGTGGTCGAGGGGAGATCTTGCAATGCACGTTGAAGGCTTTTCCTCATTCCCTTTGCTATTTGATTTCATTTATATCATATGGGTTCTATGGATCAAATTATTGTCTTGCTTTATTGCTTGCAACATTCGAACCCCACCATGAACTAGTCTTATTTGGTGGGAGTTCCTTACGGATATTTGATTTTGCTTTAATGAATAGTTGTTTTTGTATGTTGTTATTTGTTTTGTTTATAAAGTTTAATGGCTTAAGGTTGTAGGAGCTATGAGAGTAGCCATTCCTTAGGAGATTACTAAGTGTTTGAGAGAAAGTCTAAGTAGCACATCCTTAGTGTTCAAGAGAAACTAGGGAGGAACCGTAAAAGCAAGGGTTTCTAGGTAGTAACTAGGCCTAATCCACCTTAGAGATAAGGCTAGGATTTCAGTCAACTAAAAGGAGTAGTGCACGATCGATAGGTTAGATGTTAATGCTGCCGCAAAAAGGTATTGTCGAGACATATCCTGTTATATGGACCAATAAGATCCCTGTAGTAGCTAACGCAAACCGATTTGCCAAGGCATCTTCAATCTGTTGAGTCCCTTTACTAGAGATAGCATAGGGCACCCTTAGTAAACTTTGTCGGGCATATAAGGCATAGAAGTAAGACCATTATGAGAGGCAGACTTAAATTTCCTAAGTGACTCCTATCATTCATTCCCATAGTAGCTTGTCGTGTGAGGAGTCTAAAGCCCTTATAATCAAATCTAGTATTTACAGTTTATTTTGCCTTTACATTTTTATTTGATTGCACTACAAACAATCCAATTTGACACAACATTCTCATTCGTTAATAACATCAGTACTTATACTTAGGTGAAATAGTAAATTGATGTGATTGAACTCATAAATTTCCTCCAATTCCTGTGGATACGATACTCACTCATCACTATATTACTTGTTTGATTGTGTATACTTGCACATATTTTCACGATCATATATAGTAGTCACAAATCGCAGACAAGTTTTTGGTACCGTTGCCGGGGATTGGCAACTGGAAGTTAATTAGTTTTTTCATAGCATTTTTAGTTTACTTGTTTATTTTTTATATATAGTTTTACTTTTTATTTTCCTGATCTTTTTTAGGTTTTTCTCGGTGTATGACTAGAAGACATTCAAACAAGCCATTAAAACTAGTTGAACATGAGATCGAGAAGCTTTTTAGGTAAAGAAGACGTGCTCAACGTGAAAATATATATCAAATCGAAAATCAAGGCATTGGTTATGAGGAAGATCATAATGCTGAGGCAATTCCAAATGCTGGGAATGCAGCCAGACCTCGTGCTAATTGTGATCACTTAAACCTTATCTTGGATGACTTAAATCCTGAAATTGTTCAGGCAGCCCATTTTGAGCTCAAACCTTTCATGTTCAATATGCTGAATTTCATAGGGCAATTTGGGGGCATGCCAAATGAAGATGCCAGAAAACATATTCGTAACTTCTTGGAGGTGTCGTTTCGTTTCGTCAACAAGAAGTACACGAAGATGTATTGAAGTTAAAGCTATTTCCATATTCTCTGCATGACCGAGAAAGGCTTGGTTGAGTGGAGTTCCAACGGGTTCAATGGAGTCCTGGACTGATCTGTGCTAAAAACTTTTACTACGGTATAATCCTCCGAACATGAACACCCAACTGAGGAACGACATCGCTTCTATTCGTCAAGATGATGACGAATCAATGTATGAATATCGGGATCGATATAAAGGATTGCTTCGTAAATGTTCGAATCATGGTTTTCAAGATTGGACGCAAGTGATGTTATATAATGGATTAAAAGCACCCACGAGGATGATGCTAGATACCTCTGCAAATGGGACATTACTTGACAAATCACCTACAGAGGCATTTGACATTTTGGATAGGATTACCAACAATGATTATCAATTTCCATCTACAAGGCTTGGACTTGGGAGAAAATCACATAGAGCATTCGAGCTAGACAATAAGGATATGGTGTCCACCCAACTTACTACTATCACCAATATGTTGAAGAATTTGCAAAGACCAAGTGAGGTGAGAGAAGTAAAGGCGGCCAATTCAACATATTTATTATGTCACGACAATCACCATAAGAGTAAGTGCCCGACCAATCAAGAATCCATCAACTATGTGGGCAACTACAATCGAGGTAACAACAACCCATATTCTAGCATGTATAATCCTTGATGGCATCAACATCCAAACTTTTCATGGGGAAATCAAGGAACCAACAATGCTAATCAACAAGTTCGACAACATAATTTCAATGACTCCTAAGGTTTTCAAATGGATATGCCATGGCATAATTATAACAAGGGAGGGCCATCTTCATCTAATACAAGTTATTTGGAATCCGCAATGAAAGAGTTCATAGCAACTATGAAGACAATGCTGTAAGACCATGCGACCTCCATAAAAAAACCAAGGAGCCCTGCTTCAGAGCCACAGTTCATCTCTGAAGGCATTGGAGGGTCAGGTTGGTCAAATTACCACGGAATTACAAGAACTACGACCAGGACAACTGCCAAGTGACACTGAAGTCACAAAACCTCATGGAAAAGAACAATGCAGTGTACTAACCTACGGAGTGGTACTCAGATCAATGTCGAAGACAAGTTTGGGGGAAGACCAAAGTATGATTTACCCCATGTTACCGTGTAAGCTGATCAAGAAGTGCTGGAAGAAACACCAGTGGAAGAGGATAAGGATGAGGGTTCATCAAGTAAAGAGACTGAGGGAGTAAACAAAAATGCCAAGCTAAATACTTTTCCCACCCCGTCAATACAGGAAGTCAGACCTCCGCCTCTTTTCCCGCAAAGAATGAAGAAGCATAACGATGATATTGAATTCAAAAAGTTTGTTGACATTATGAGTCAACTTCATATCAATGTTGCTTTTCTAGAAGCTATGGAGCAAATGCCGACATATGCTAAATTCCTCAAGGAGATTGTTACCATGAAAAGAAAGGCTGAGCAGTACGAGATAATTGCCACGGAAAAAGAATATTGCACTTCCTTAAGCAAAATGCCACCAAAAAGACATGATCCAGGCAGTTTTATCATTACATGTTTGATAGGAGACAAATTAGAAAGACACTATGTGACCTTGGCTCAAGCGTGAACTTAATGCCTAAGTCAATTTTCGTGAAGCTTGGAATAGGAAATGTGAGACCCACCTCTGTCATCTTGTAATTAGCCGATCGTTCACTTGTTCATCCCGAAGGCCGAATCGAAGATGTCATTATACAGGTTGACAAGTTCGTATATCCAGTAGACTTTCTGATTCTGGACTTTAAGGTCGATTCTACAACACCCATAATTATAGGGAGACCCTTCCTAGCTACCGGTCACATTCTTATCAACTGCAAGAAGGGTAAGCTAACCATGAGAGTGGCCGACCAATATATCACTGTGAATGTCTTCCGATCTCTCAAATACATGGATGATTCTGAAGAATGCCAGAGCATTTTAGAAGTGGATACATTAATAGGAAGAGAAGCAGATCAAGTTTACCATGACATTTTCAATCAGCTGGAAACTGATGAGAGGCTGTTTGAAGACTTAAAGGCCGAAGAGCCTAATAATTTTTCTCAAGTGGCTTGACGTTGGAGTGATTTACCCTATTTCTGATAGTTCTTGGGTGAGTCCCGTTCTATGCGTGCCAAAGAAGGGAGGCACGAAAGTGGTGACAAGTGAAGACAATGAGCTGCTACCAATACGCACTATCACCAGGTGGCGAATCTGCATGGATTGCCGCAAACTCAACAAGGCCACCAAGAAGGATCATTTCTCTTTGCCGTTCATCGATCAAATGCTGGATCGACTTACTGGCAAGGTACATAACTATTTCTTGGATGGATACTTGGGGTATAATCAAATTGCCATCGCACCAGAGGATCAAGAGAAGGCAACGTTCATGTGCTTCTATGACACTTATGCTTTTCGATGAATGCCTTTTGGACTCTGTAATGCCCCGACAACCTTTCAACGCTGCATGCAAGCCATATTTTCTGACATGGAAAATGATTTTCTGGAAATCTTTATGGATGGCTTCTCTATGTCTGGAGATGACTTTAAAAAATGCCTCGACAATCTGGAAAATGTACTCAAACGATATGAAGAGGCTGATCTCGTATTGAACTGGGAAAAATGTCACTTCATAATGACCGAAGGCATTGTTCTAGGCCATAAAATTTCTTCAAAGGGCATTGAAGTGGACAAAGCCAAGATTGAGGTGATCGAGAAACTACCCCTACCAATTTCTGTCAAGGGCATTAGGAGTTTCCTCGGACATGCTGGGTTTTATAGAAGATTCATCAAGAACTTCTCCACGATATCCAAGCCCTTATGTACCCTACTTCAACAAAATCAACCATTCTTGTTCTATCAGAATTGCCATGGCACATTCAATGTGCTGAAATGAAGACTTATCTTTGTACCAATTGTGGTTCGCCCATATTGGATGTCACTATTCGAGTTAATGTGTGATGCAAGCAATTTTTCCGTGGGAGCTGTGCTTGGGCAACGTAGAGGTAAAATTTTCCATGTTATATATTATTCTAGCCGTACTTTGAATGAGGCACAATTGAACTATACTACAACTGAGAAAGAATTACTTGATGTGATATTTGCATTTGACAAGTTTTGGCCATACTTTATAGGAACCAAAGTTATTGTTCACACTGATCACTCAGCTATAAAATACTTAGTGAACAAGAAAGATGCCAAGCCTAGACCTATTAGGTGTATATTACTACAACAAGAATTTGACTTAGAGGTAATAGATAGGAAAGGTAATGAGAACCAGGTTGCAGATCATTTACCTAGGATAGAGAATATTTCAGAATGCCATGACAATTTAGATATTAAAGAAGAATTCCCTGATGAGAAAATTTTTATATGCCACGACAATTTCGTGGTACACACACACATTGTTAATTTTCTTGTTAGTGGTATTTTGCCTTATGAATTAAACATCGATGGTGTGTCCCTAAAGAGGAGTAACGAGATATTCTACACCATTGCCACACAGCTCCCTGTGGAGGGCATTTTGGAGGTACGAGGACTGATGTTAAGGTCCTCCAATTAGGATTTTACTGTTCTTCACTGTTTAAGGATGCTCATGAATTTTGCAAGGCATGTGATAGATGCCAGCGCACTAGGAACATTTTCAGACAACACGAAATGCCATTGCAAAATATTCTGGAGATAGAGCTCTTTGACGTTTGGGGCATTGATTTCATGGGACCATTCTCATATTCTTTTGGAGACTTGTATATTTTTCTTGCAGTGGACTACGTATCAAAGTGGGTTGAAGTGATTGCCACACTGAGGAATGACTCTAAGACGGTGCTCAAATTTCTTCACAAGAACATCTTTACTAGATTTGGAGTACCAAGAGCCATATCAGTGACGAGGGCACTCATTTTTATAACAAGCTAATTGCCAAGGCATTACAAAAATATGGATTGTGTCATAAGATTGACACGACATATCACCCACAAACAAATGGGCAAGCTGAAGTGTCCAATCGAGAAATCAAGTAAATTCTAGAGAAGGTGGTGAACCCTAGACGGAAGGGATGGTCCTTGAAACTGGACGTAGTGCTTTAGGCTTATCAGACGTCATTCAAAACACCTCTAGGAATGTCACCTTTCAAGATGGTATATGGGAAAGCTAGTCACATACCTGTAAAATTAGAACATAAGGCATACTGGGAGATCAAGAAACTGAACTTCGACGCATAATTAGCTGGAGAGCAAAGGTTACTCGATCTGAATGAAATAGAAGAGTTTCGAGCACAAGTATATGAAAATGGAAAACTTTACAAAGAAAAAACCAAGAAGTGGCAAGATCAAATGCTTTTGCCATGACATTTTTCATATTGGCCAGCAGATGCTCTTGTTTAACTCGAGGCTAAAGCTATTCCCTAGAAAACTGAAGTCACAATGGTCAGGACCATTTGAAGTACACCATGTTTACCATCATGGTGCTGTGGATATTAAGAATATGGATGATGGACCCATTTTCAAAGTCAATGGCCAGCGTCTGAAGGCTTATCAAGGAGCTCCACCCATGCGTGACAAATCTGCACTCTTTTTGTACGATGTCGAAACCTGCTAAACATCTTGAATATACTGTTACATTTTCGATTTACTCTTGTGCATAAAAAAATGTTTATTCAGTTTTCTTTTAATTTACTATTTTATTTTTCTTTGCAAGGTTAGGGTCCATCTAGATTTCTACCGTATAGTATTAGATTCTAAATATTCCAGCCCCACATAATTACAAAAGTGCCCACATCGCAAGACCACAGCACCACAACCAGCATTAAGTCAAGGTACCTTGCATTGCATTGTATTACATAACATGTAGTTTAGTTTTACTTAGTTTTTATTTAGCATTGAGGACAATGCTTCTCTCAAGTTTGGGGGAGGTAGGGTTCTCAAATAATTGCATGATAGTATTAGTATAATAAAATATGCCATGACATTAGTAAGTGTAGAATTAGTTTTCTGGAATAAATTAAGGATGCCCGATGACGATGAATTCTTTATGGCTAGAATTGAATGCAAATGAATGTTGAGGATGATAGAACCAACTCTAGGACTTGATTTTTTGAAACCTTTGAATACATGATTGTATGTTTTCCATGCTTAAAGAACTTAAATTTTTTTATAAGAGAACTCTTGAATGTCATGGCATAAAACTTTGAATGATGAAAACCCCACACACAAAAAAATGAAAAAAATGAAATTACGAATAAATGCTTCAGCATATCTGTAGAGGGACACTCCGCTATGCCACGACATTGCCTGGAAACTACATTTAAATAAATGGCAGCCACAACATATGAGTGAATGAAAGTAGTCACGGGATGACTCTACCTGACTAGCTCGGGGTGGAAGGTATGCTCCCTTTCTCCTAGAGTGTGGGATGGTAGGTGTGATGTGCTGACTCCCTCGTAGTAGTGTAAAAAAAACAATGTGGAAGTGAACTTGTAAATGTCGTGGCAAAACAAGAGAGCTTGCTTAGAAATTTTTTAGGTTCATTAAGCATGGACTTGATACAATCACACTCACACACTCACACAAAGAATCTTGCCCTAGGGGACATTACTTGATTTCTCAAACTAGTCTAGCATGTTGAAGCCAAATGTTCTGAGGGCTAAAATTCTATCATATATAACTATTCTACTTCTGAACTTGCCATGGTATTTTTATTTTTCTTAATACTATCCATTGCTTGAGGACAAGCAATTGCTTAAGTTTGGGGGTGTGATAACTCCGTAAAAAGGTCATATTTGGGACCTTTCCACTTAAGTTATTGACTGTCTAAAAGCTCATATAGGATCATATAGATGCATTTAGGAGCATATAGTTGCATGTGGTGAAAATATGTTTGTCGCGACATTTTATTTTGTAAACTGTGTTGCATTATGGGTAAGTGTTTTGTTTGATGATGTGCAGGATTTGGGAGCAAGGATAAGCAAAAGGGAATTGCCATGACGTGATGAGATTACTGAGCAAAATACGATTGTCGCGACAACTCAGACAATATTTCTGGGTAGAAAATATAAAAGAATATATTTTTAGTAAGAGCCATCTGTCATTTTCTATACGTGATTTTTGCAATCAACCACATAGAAGGGGCCCATTACCATCTCTCACATAAAAAGAATGAACTTTAAGGTACTAGGGTAATTTTAACACAAAACCCTAGGTTAATTCTCCCCCTATAATATGAGATGAAACCACAATGAAAAATAACTTTTTGACAAGCCACCTTAAGCTAAAAATTCAGAGAGAAAAAGGTCTCTCCTTTTTCATCAATTATTTTTGCCACGACAATCCCCGTTGACAAGCTAGAGGAGTGACAAACCAGGCGTCCGAGATGAGCTAGATCATTGGGACAGTTCGTGGTGGTCGAGGGGAGATCTTCCAGTGCACGTTGAAGGCTTTTCTTCATTCCCTTTGCTCTTTACTTTCATTTATATAATTTAGATTAGATGTTAATGCTACCGCAAAAAGGTATTGTCGAGACATATCATGTTATCTGGACCAATAGGATCCCTGTAGTAGCTAACACCAACCGGTTTGCCAAGACATCTTCAATCTGTTGAGTCCCTTAATTAGAGATAGCATAGGGCACCCTTAGTAAACTCTGTCGGGAAAATAAGGCATAGAAGTAAGACCATTCTGAGAGGTAGACTTAAATTTCCTAAGCGACTCCTATCATTCATTCCTATAGCAGCTTGTCGTGTGAGGAGTCTAAAGTCCTTATAATCAAATCCAGTATTTACAGTTTATTTTACCTTTACATTTTTATTTGATTGTAATACATATAATCCAATTTGCCACAACATTCCCATTCGTTAATAACATCAATACTTATACTTAGGTGAAATAGTAAATTACTCTGATTGAACTCATAAATTTCTTCTAATCCCTGTGGATACGATACTCACTCATCACTGTATTTCTTGTTCGATTGTGTGTACTTGCACATATTTTAGTGATCATATATAGTAGTTACAAAACGTAGACATTCTTCATTTTGTCGGTATCCTTTTATTACCAATCTAGCCTTATAGTTATCAATTGTTCCATCTACTTTCATTTTTTGTTTAAAAATCCATTTATAATTTAGTGGTTTAATCTTGAGAGGAATATCAACTAATTCCCACATATGGTTCTGGATGATGAATCTATTTTCCTCATAATGACTTCATTCCATAAGGTGTCTTTAGAAGATTGTATAACTTTATTGTACGTTTGAAGTTCAACCTCCATTATAAAGGTTAGGAAGTCTGGTCCAAAGGAATTTTCCACCCTTTCTTGTTTACTCTTTCTTGGCTCTATTTCAGTTTTCTCCTCTTGTTGATCATCTGGACTACCCTCATTGCTAGTCTTTATAGTTTGCTAGTCTCTAAAGTTTTTTTTATTGAACTTTGATCAACCTCATTAGAGTATCAATTGTGACATTCGAGAAACGATTAGACACCCAAACTTCCTTAGATGTATGACGATCACCTTGTGTGGCCAGTCATATGAATGTGTTATGATAGTGCTTATGCACTTTAAATGCTAGTTGGACGTAGGCTCTAATCCTAAATAACCCCGAAAGTGTTCCAAGTACTCTGAGGAGTATACTAGTGGGATGTAGGCTCCGATGCTATATGACCCTTGAGGTGTCCTAGGTACTGGGCAATATGACCTTTCTAGATGAAGATTCAGATATTGAGTCACCTGGGTCTTATATAGGGTTAGAGGGGTATGAGTCCCGAGATGTTGTGTGTCCCTCCAACTACACCATGATGCCTACTTTATTATGTGCTGAATTGATTGAATGTTCATGATTATACTTGTTCACATGCCCATGTGATGAATGCATATAGTACGTTAGAGTTATTTTGTGTGGTATTGAACTTGTGAGATTGTGAGCTCAACATTTGAAATATGTTTTTTCGTAGGTTTTTAGTAGGATGGATCGAGGAACTATTGCCAATTGTGACTTCCAGCTTGGATCGTTCTGATCAGAGTTCGTCTTAAATACTATATAGTGGGCATGTACCTCATAGGGACCTTTTTCATTTTTTGGTCTTAAACTCTATTATTTGAACTTATGTATTTTGAATTTACGATGGAGCTCCTATTTTCTAAACAACAAATTTGTTTGTTTTAAAATCATGTTTATTTTTATGAGTTTGATTTAATCATGTTAAATGTCATTTTAAGAGAAAAGGAATTGCTTCCATGCATGAACGACCAATGCTCCAAACCAAACCATATTTTAATTTAAAAAAAATCGATAATGTGTCTAATTTACATAACTTAATAACTTTAGACCTTAATAAATGGAAATTAATTATTAAATATAAAATAACATGTTTAAATATGATCAATATAATTAATATACAAATATATGAAATGGCCTTATCAATAAAAAATGTTATTTTACTCGTAGTTTTATTTGAATGTTTTAAATTCAAATAGTTACGTATAATGCGTTATCAATTGATTAAATTTTTTTATATGGATAAAATCTTTTAATCCTCTATATTATTAAAAAAATATAATTAGTATGAAACATGACGTGCTATATTTATAATCTTTAATTAATATATAAATAAATACGTGCATAATAAATTTTAACTCGTGTAGTTAAAAATTGGGAATGATTTTAAAAATGTGGAAATTTGGGTTGCATGCACGTGAGCAGTTTTATAGATGGGGATGCATGACGTGTGATTATAATGATAAAAGTTATCTTTGTTTTCTCTTTTATTTACTTTTTAGTCCTCCAACGTTCAAAGTTGAAAATTCCCAAATGCCTTTCTTCACATCACTTTACTTATTTACTTCTTAAGATCCAGAGTTGTCCCAATCATTTTCGGTATCTTGAGTGAAAATTTTAAAATATACTTTTGTAAAATGAAAGCATATTTTATTACTTTGAACCATTAATTCAATATTACATAAATAAATCATAAAAAATGATTAAACTTTGCAAAATACATTATTTTTATTTTATTAAAATTACACCTTGATTTTGAATAATAAATAAAAAAAGAAATGTATATTATTTTATTGTTAGATTGAAAATAAAGAAGACTAAAAATTAAAGAATATTTGATAAATTGAAGAACAAGTTTAGAAAAAAGAGAAAAACATGATTAAATTTAATTCCAAATTAAATGAATAAGTACGATAAATGAAAAAGAGGGTCAAAATTAAACATTTTATGAAATTATAAAAATTAGGTGCTTTGATTATAAATATTAAAAATTGGTTAAAATTAATTCAAAATTGAATGAATTAATAAGAGAGATGGATGAATAGGATAAAAACTAAAAATTTTATGAAATTATAAAATTAGAGGACCCAATTACAATATAAAAAATAGGATCCCTAATTATAAATACAAAAAATTAAGGACCCTGAGCGGTTGCTCAGAGTGCCCCCCCTTAGAGCCAACCCTATTAGGATGCGTTTGATACTAATTTCTAAAAGCAATTTTAGCTAAAGACTTTGTTTTAACCACAAAATCAATATCAAATGAGTTAAAAATGAAAAAAAAAAACGTTGGAAATGGTGGTTTCAAACCAATTGCAAATGATTTTTTGCTTTTTCAATTCAACTTTGAGTTTGGAAGCAATATAATTTTACCCTCCGTAATGTATGGGCTTCACTCAATTATGTATTTATATTTATATTTTAATAATTTAATACTAACATCCTTAAAAAATATTATTTTTGATAATTTATTTTAATTATTTAAAATAAATAAAATTCATGATTTATATATTAAAATATTAATAGTGAGTTATATAAAATATATTTTTATTATAATTATATTTTTATTTGTATTTTTATATTTTTATTATAATTTAACTTGATAAAATTCATATATAATGATATTTGTTTTGAATTTATTATAGTTTAAATCGATATGATTCATATATATGAGTGCAAATATAATTTAAATGCTCTATTTTTAATTTACAAAGTCTATAATGAACATTTTATATTTCAAACTCATTTTTTACAATAATCCAAAACATTTAAATTTTAAATTGTACTTTTGTATAACACTTTTTAATTTTTTTTTCTACAACAGTTTTAAAAGTTAATTTTCAAAATCTATACCAAACAAGCCCTTAAAACAAAATAAAAGCCAACTTTGTGGACTCAGGTGGGGAGACGAAACGACAGCGTCCAACATTTGGTTTAAGACCGAGCAGCTGAGATGTTGAAGATCCATCCAGCCCAGGAGAGGAAATTAAGGGTGCGTTTAGTTTACGGAATATAAGATTACCAGTGGGAATAAAAAATTACGAGGGAATAGGATTAATGGGAATATTGTATTTTGTGTTTGGTTGGTTTAGTAGGAATGTAAGATTATCGTGTTTGGTTAAAGGAATAAAAGATTATTGGAATGTATATTTTACCAAATTTCCCTTATTATATATTTGCTTTTAACAAGTTGAATTCTATTATAATATTACTATAATTAATTTATTTATTTTCTTTAAAAAATTAAATTCATAAAATTTATATTTTTTTTTACAAAATTGAAAAGATAAATAGGTTTAATGAAAGGGTAAAATCTTATTTTAACCTCTGAACTTCATATAAAATTCTAATTATTGACTTTTTTTTTGTAAACCTAAAATAGTTTAAGGATAAATTTGTAATTTAACATTCATAGAATTTTTATTTTTCAAGGACATAAGAAGGAGAATTTTGAAAGAAAAAAATTAAGGGTATTTTAGTCCAAAATGCTGGTAATCCAACAATACCTAAGGGAAGGGGCGTAATCACATTCCCAATAATATACCCCAAAAAATCTACTGTTGGTAATAAAAGATTACCGAGAATAAGATTACCGACTAACCAAACGGGGGAATGAGGATTCCATTCACTCGGTAATCAAGAATGTTGTAAACCAAACGACCCCTAGGTTCGGATTATGACATCTAGTGAGTAGTTAAATTAAGCTCGAAAAAGCATTATTCATTTTTAAAACTTAAGGAAAATTAAGGGAAAGACAAAAACATAAAAAATCAAGATGGCCCACCAGAAAATAAAATAAGAGTGAGGATTATAGCAGAGAAATAAGGAAAGAAAGAGAAGTTATGTTGGGATTGAAGGGAAAACGGAGGGTTTTTTCCTAATAGTTCACGCGCCAAAATTAATTGGCCCAATAAGTCATAATGGAATTTATTTCACAAACTACGATAAAAGCAACAGTGCAGAGCAAACTCGTTACATCTACATGAAGAGTTTACCTAAAACATATTTTTTAATTCTCTGATATGTGAAAAAAAAAATCTACGGTATAATCCTCCGAACATGTACACCCAACTGAGGAACGACATTGCTTCTTTTCGTCAAGGTGATGACGAATCAATGTATGAATACCGGGATCGATATAAAAGATTGCTTCACAAATGTTCGAATCATGGTTTTTAAGATTGGACGCAAGTGGTGATGTTCTATAATGGAGTAAATTTACCCACGAGGATGATGCTAGATGCCTCGGCAAATGGGACATTACTGGACAAATCACCTGCAGAGGCATTTGAAATTTTGGATAGGATTGCCAACAACGATTATTAATTTCCATCTACAAGGCTTGGACTTGGGCGAAAAACACATGGAGCATTCGAGCTAGACAATAAGGATACGGTGTCCGCCCAACTTACTGCTATCACCAATATGTTGAAGAATTTACAAAGACCAAGTGAGGTGAGAGAAGTAAAGCCAATTCATCATGTTTATTATGTCACAGCAATTACCATGAGAGTGAGTGCCCGACCAATCAAGAATCCATCAACTATGTGGGCAACTATAATCGAGGTAACAACAACCCATATTCTAACACGTATAATCCTGGATGACATCATCATCCAAACTTTTCATGGGGAAATCAAGGAACCAACAATGCTAATCAACCAGTTCGGCAGCAAAATTTCAATGACTCCCAAGGTTTTCAAACGGATATGCCATGGTATAATTATAACAAGGGAGGGCCATCTTTATCTAATGCAAGTTCTTTGGAAGCCACAATGAAGGAGTTCATAGCAACTACGAAGACCATGCTGTAAGACCATGCGACCTCTATAAAAAAACCAAAGAGCCCTGTTTCAGAGCCACAGTTCATCTCTGAGGGCATTGGAGAGTCAGGTTGGTCAAATTGCCGCGACATTACAGAACAACGACCAGGACATCTCCCGAGTGACACTGAAGTAACAAAATCTCATGGAAAAGAACAATACAGTGTATTAACACTACGGAGTGGTACTCAGATCAATGTCGAAGACAATTTTGGGGAAAGACCAAATGATGATTTACCCTCTGTTACTGTGCAAGATGATCAAGAAGTGCTAGAAGAAAAACCAGTGGAAGAGGATAAGGATGAGCGTCCATCAAGTAAAGAGACTGACGGAGTAAACAAAAATGCCATGGTAAATATTTTTCCCACCCCGTCAATACAAGAAGTCAGACCCCCACCTCCTTTCCTGCAAAGGCCGAAGAAGCATAACGATGATATTCAATTCAAAAAGTTTGTTGACATTCTGAGTCAACTTTATATCAATGTTCCTTTTCTAGAAGATATGGAGCAAATAACGACATATGCTAAATTCCTTAAAGAGATTGTTACCAAGAAAAGAAAGGCTGAGCAGTATGAGACAATTGCCACTGAAAAAGAATATTGCTCTTCCTTAAGCAAGTTGCAACTAAAAAGACACGATCTAGGCAGTTTTATCGTTTAATGTTCAACAGGAGACAAATATGTTGGAAAGGCACTATGTGACCTTGGCTCAAGCGTGAACTTAATGCCTAAGTCAATTTTCATGAAGCTTGGAATAGGAAATGTGAGACCCACTTCTGTCATCTTGCAATTAGCCGATCGTTCACATGTTCATCCTGAAGGGCGAATAGAAGATGTCATTGTGCGGGTTGACAAGTTCGTATTTCCAGTAGAGTTTCTGATTCTGGATTGTAAGGTCGATGCCACATCACCCATAATTGTGGGGAGACCCTTCCTAGCTACCGGTCGCATTATTATTGACTACGAGAAGGGTGAGCTAACCATGAGAGTGGCCGACTAATGTGTCACTGTGAATGTATTCCTATCTCTCAAATACATGGATGATTATGAAGAATGCCAAAGCATTTTAGAAGTGGATACATTAATAGCAAGAGAAGCAGATCAAGTTTACCATGACATTTTCAATCAGCTGGAAACCAATGAGAGGATATTTGAAGACTTAAAGGCCAAAGAGCCTAATAAATTTTCTTTCGAGGAGAAGCAGGCTAGCTTTCTCATAGCTAGCCCAGGTACGCATTTTGAACCTCTTAATTTCGATGAATTTGTTCCTCCTAAGCCCTCATTACAACATGCACATACCCTAGAGCTAATGAATTTGCCACAACATATTAAATATGCTTATCTGGGTAGTAATACAACTTTACATGTGATTATTTCCTCTGCCCTTACTCTTAACCAAGAATGTAGTCTGCCAAGTGTTTTGTCACAACATAAGAGAACGTTAGGATAGACAATGGTGGATCTGAAGGGAATAAGTCCAACAATTTGTATACACAAAATCCTGTTGGAAGAATGCCATGGAAAATCCATAGAACTGTAGTGAAGATAAACCCAATCATGAAGCAAGTTGTGATGAAAGAAATTCACAAGTGGCTTGATGCTGGAGTGATTTACCCTATTTCTGATAGTTCTTGGATGAGTCCCGTTCAATGCGTGCCAAAGAAGGGAGGCATGACCGTGGTGACAAGTGAAGATAATGAGCTGCTACCAATACACACTATCACCAGGTGGCAAATCTGCATGGACTACCTCAAACTCAACAAGGCCACCAAGAAGGATCACTTCTCTTTGTCGTTCATCGATCAAATGCTGGATCGACTTGCTGGCAAGGCATATTACTATTTCTAGAACAGATACTTGGGGTATAATCAAATTTCCATCGCACAAGAGGACCAAGAGAAGGTAACGTTCACGTGTCCCTATGGCACTTATACTTTTTGAAGAATACCTTTTGGACTCTGTAATGCCCCGTCAACCTTTCAGCGTTGTATGCAAGCCATATTTTCTGACATTGTTGAGGATTTTCTGGAAATATTTATGGATGACTTCTCTGTGTCTGGAGATGACTTTCAAAAATGCCTTGGTAATTTGGCAAAGGTACTCAAACGATGTGAAGAGGCCGATGTCGTATTGAACATGGAAAAATGTCACTTCATGGTGACCGAAGGTATTGTTCTAGGCCATAAAATTTCTTCAAAGGGCATTGAAGTGGACAAAGCCAAGATCGAGGTGACCAAGAAGCTACCCCTACCAACTTCTGTCAAGGGCATTAGGAGTTTCCTCGGACATTCTGGGTTTTATAGAAGATTCATCAAGGACTTCTCCACGATATCCAAGCCCTTATATACCCTACTTCAACAAAATCATCCATTCGTGTTCTATCAGAATTGTCATGGCACATTCAATGTGCTAAAACGAAGACTTATCTTTGCACCTATCGTGGTTCCACCAGATTGGATGTCACTATTCGAGTTAATGTGTGATGCTAGCAATTTTTCCGTGGGAGCTAAGCTTGGGTAACGTAGAGGTAAAATTTTCCATGTTATATATTATGCTAGCCGTACCTTGAATAAGGCATAATTGAACTATACTACCACTGAGAAAGAATTACTTGCTGTGATATTTGCCTTTGAAAAGTTTAGGCAATACTTGATAGGCACCAAAGTCATTGTTCACACTTATCACTCAGCTATAAAATACTTAGTGAACAAGAAAGATGCCAAACATAGACTTATTAGGTAGATATTACTACTGTAAGAATTTGACTTAGAGGTAATAGATAGGAAAGGTACTGAGAACCAGGTTGCAGATCATTTATCTAGGCTAGAGAATATTTCAGAATGCCATGACAATTTAGATATTAAAGAAGAATTCTCTGATGAGAAAATTTTATATGCCACGGTAATTCCGTGATACACTGACATTGTTAATTTTCTTGTTAGTGGTATTTTGCCTTATGAATTAAACAGCCAGGCTAAGAATAAGTTTCAACATAATGCCAAGTTCTATTTTTAGCATGAGCCGTATTTGTTTAAATAATGCGCCGATCAAATGATTCGACGGTGTGTCCCTGAAGAGGAGCAACGAGATATTCTATACCATTGCCACAGAGCTCCCTGTGGAGGGCATTTTGGAGGTACGAGGATCGCTTCTAAGATCCCCCAATTAGGATTTTACTGGCCTTCACTGTTTAAGGATGCTCATGAATTTTACAATGCATGTGATAGATGCCAACGCACTAGGAACATTTCCAGACGACACGAAATTCCATTGCAAAATATTCTGGAGATATAACTCTTTGACGTTTGGGGCATTGATTTCATAGGACCATTCCCATATTCTTTTGGAGACTTGTATATTTTGCTTGCAGTGGACTACGTATCAAAGTGGGTTGAAGTGATTGCCACACCGAGGAATGACTATAAGATGGTGCTCAAATTCCTTCACAAGAACATCTTTACTAGATTTGGAGTACCAAGAGCCATATCATTGACGATGATACTCATTTTGATAACAAGCTAATTTCCAAGGCATTACAAAAATATGGAGTGCGACATAAGATTACCACGACATATCACCCACAAACAAATGGGCAACCTGAAGTGTCTAATCGAGAACAATGATTCTTTCAAGTTTGGGTGAGGTAGGGTTCCCAAATCATTGCATGATAGTATTAGTATAATGAATATGCCATGACATTAGTAAGTGTAGAATTATTTTTCTAGAATAAATTAAGATAGCATGATGATGATGAATTCTTTATGACTATAATTGAATGTACATGAATGTTGAGGATGATAGAACCAACTCTAGGACTTGTTTATTTGAAACCTTTGAATACACGATTGTATGTTTTCTATGCTTAAAGAACTTAAAATTTTTTATAAGAGAACTCTTGAATGTCGTGGCATAATAATTTGAATGATGAAAACCCCAGACACAAAAAAATGAAAAAAATGAAATTACGAATAAATGCTTCGATATAACTGTATAGGGATACTCCGTTATGCTACGACATTGCCTGGAAACTACATTTGAATAAATGGCAGCCATAACATATGAGTGAATGAAAGTAGTTATGGGATGACTCTACCTGACTATCTCGGGGGTGGAAGGTATGCTCCCCTTCTCCTAGAGTGTGAGATGGTAGGTGTGATGGGCTGATTCCCCTCGTAGAATTGTAAAAAAGCAATGTGGAAGTGCACTTGTAAATGTCGTGGCAAAACAAGAGAGCTTGCTTAGAAATTTTTTAGGTTCGTTAAGCATGGACTTGATAACTCCGTAAAAATGTCATATTTGGGACCTTTTCACTTAAGTTATTAACTGTCTAAGAGCTCATATAGGATCATATAGATGTATTTAGGAGCATATAGTTTCATATGGTGGAAATATGTTTGTCGCGACATTTTATTTTGTAAACTGTGCTGTATTATGGGGAAGGTGTTTTGTTTGATGATGTGCAGGATTTGGGAGCAAGGATAAGCAAAAGGGAATTACCATGACATGATGAGATTACTGAGTGAAATACGATTACCGTGACAACTTGGACGACATTTCTGAGCATAAAATATAAAAGAAGATATTTTTAGTAAGAGCCAGCTGTCATTTTCTATATGTGATTTCTACAATCAACCACATAGGCGGGGCCCATTACCATCTCTACACCAACTCTCACATAAAAGGAATAAACTTTAGGGTACTAGGGTAATTTTAACACAAAACCCTAGGTTGATTCTCCCCCTATAAATAGGAGATGAAGCCACAATGAAAAACAACATTTTGACAAGTCGCCTTAAGCTAAAAATTCAGAGATAAAAAAGGTATCTCTTTTTTCAATCAATCACTTTTGCCGTGGCAATCTTCAGTTGACAAAATAGAGGGAGTGGCGAACTAGGCGTCTGAGAGGAGCTAGATCACTGGGACAATTCGTAGTGGCCAAGGGGAGTTCTTGCAGTGCACGTTGAAGGCTTTTCCTCCTTCCCTTTGCTCTTTGCTTTCATTTATATCATTTCGGTTATATGGATCGAATTATTGTCTTGCTTTATTGCTTGCAACATTCGAACCCCACCATGAACTAGTCTTATTTGGTAGGAGTTCCTTACGGATATTTGATTTTGCTTTAATGAATGGTTGTTTTTTATATGTTGTTATTTGTTTTGTTTATGAAGTTTAATGCCTTAAGGTTGTAGGAGCTATGAGAGTAGCCATTCCTTAAGTGATTACTAAATGTTTGAGAGAATGTCTAAGTAGCACATCCTTAGTGTTCGAGAGAAACTAGGGAGAAACCACATAAGCAAGGGGTTCTATGTAGTAACTAGGCCTAATCCACCTTAGAGATAAGGCTAGGATTTGAGTCGACTAAAAGAAGTAGTGCATGATCGATAGGTTAGATGTTAATGCTGCCGCAAAAAGGTATTGCTGAGACATATCATGTTATCTGGACCAATAAGATCCCTGCAGTAGCTAACACCAACCGGTTTGCCAGGGCATCTTCAATCTGTTGAGTCCCTTAACTAGAGATAGCATAGGGCACCCTTAGTAAACTCTCTCGGGTATATAAGGCATAGAAGTAAGACCATTCTGATAGGTAGACTTAAATTTCCTAAGTGACTCATATCATTCATTCCCATAGTAGCTTGTCGTGTGAGGAGTTTAAAGTCCTTATAGTCAAATCCAGTATTTACAATTTATTTTGCCTTTACATTTTTATTTGATTACACTACACATAATCCAATTTGCCACAACATTCTCATTCGTTAATAACATCACTACTTATACTTAGGTGAAATAGTAAATTACTATGATTGAACTCATAAATTTCTTCCAATCCCTATGGATACGATACTCACTCATTAATGTATTACTTGTTCGATTGTGTATACTTGCACATATTTTTGCGATCATATATAGTAGTCACAAATCGTAGACAATTTTCCTTTTGTCGGTATCCTTTTATTACCAATCTAGCCTTATAGTTATCAATTATTCCATCTACTTTCATTTTTCATTTAAAAATCCATTTATAATTTAGTGGTTTAATCCCAAGAGGAATATCAACTAATTCCCACATATGGTTCTGCATGATGGGATCTATTTTGCTCATAGTGACTTCATTCCATAAGGTGTCTTTAGAAGATTGTATAACTTTATTATACGTTTGAGGTTCAACCTCCAAAATAAAGGTTAGGAAGTCTGGTCTAAAGGATTTTCCACCCTTGCTTGTTTACTCCTTCTTGGCTCGATTTCACTTTTCTCCTCTTGTTGATCATGTGCACTATCCTCATTACTAGTCTTTAAAGTTTTCTATTCTCTAAAGTTTGTTTTATTATACTTTTATCAACCTCATTAGAGTATTAATTATGACGTTCGGGAAACGATCAGGAACCCAAACTTCCTTAGATGTATGACGATTGCCTTGTGTGGCTAGTCATCCGAATGTGTTATGAATGTGCTTATGCACTTTAAATGCTAGTTGGACGTAGGCTCGAATCCTAAGTAACCCCAAAAGTGTTCCAAGTACTCTGAGGAGTATACTAGTGGGATGTAGGCTCCGATACTATGCGACCTTGGAGGTGTCCTAGGTACTGGGCAAGATGGCCTTTCTAGATGAAGATTCAGATATTGAGTCACCTGGGTCTTATATAGGGTTAGAGGGGTGTGAGTCTCGAGATATTGTGTGACCCTACAACTACACCATGATGTCTACTTTATTATGTGTTGAATTGATTGAATGTTCATGATAATACTTGTTCGCATGCCCATGTGATGAATGCATATAGTATGTTAGAGTTATTTGTATGGTATTGAACTTGTGAGATTGTGAGCTCAACATTCGAAATATGTTTTTTCGTAGGTTTTTAGGAGCATGGATCGAGGAACTATTGTCAATTGTGACTTCCAGCTTGGATTGTTCTGATCAGAGTACATCTTAAGTACTATATAGTGGGCATGTACCTCAGAGGGACCTTATTCGTTTTTTAGTCGTAAACTCTATTATTTGAACTTATGTATTTTGAATTTATGATGGAGCTCCTATTTTCAAAAAAAAAAATTATTTTGTTTTAAAATCATGTTTATTTTTATGAGTTTGATTTAATCATGTTAAATGTCATTTTAAGATAAAAAGAATTTCTTCCATGCATGAACGACCAATGGTCCAAACCAAACCATATTTTAATTTTAAAAAAATCGATAATGTGTCTAATTTACATAACTTAATAACTTTAGACCTTAATAAATGATAATTAATTATTAAATATAAAATAACATGTTTAAATATGATCAATATAATTAATATAAAAAATATATCAAATGGCCTTATCAGTAAAAATGTTATTTTACTCGTAGTTTTATTTGAATATTTTAAATTCAAATAGTTACGTATAATGCGTTGTCAATTGATTAATTTTTTTATATGGATAAAATCTTTTAATCCTCTATATTATTAAAAATATAATTAGTATGAGACATGACGTGCTATATTTATAATCTTTAATTAATATATAAATAAATACGTGCATAATGAATTTTAACTCGTGAAGTTAAAAATTGGGAATGATTTTAAAAATGTGGAAATTTGGGTTGCATGCACGTGAGCAGTTTTATAGATGGGGATGCATGACGTGTGATTATACTGATAAAAGTTATCTTTGTTTTCTCTTTTATTTACTTTTTAGTCCTTCAACGTTCAAAGTTGAAAATTCTCAAATGCCTTTCTTCACTTCACTTTACTTATTTACTTCTTAGGATCCAGAGTTGTCCCAGTCATTTTTGGAACCTTGAGTGAAAATTTAAAAATATACTTTTGTAAAATGAAAGCATATTTCAGTACTTTGAACCATTAATTCAATATTACATAAATAAATCATAGAAAAATGATTAAACTTTGCAAAAATACATTATTTTAATTTTATTAAAAATACACCTTAAATACAACTAAAAGATAATAAATATAAAAAAATGAATGAATGTATGATACATAGCTTGATTTTTGAATAATAAAAAAAAAAGAAATGTACATTATTTTATTTTTAGATTGAGAATAAAGAAGACTAAAAATTAAAGAATATTTGATAAATTGAAGAACAAGATTTGAAAAAACAGAGAAAAACATGATTAAATTTAATTCCAAATTAAATGAATAAGTACGATAAATGAAAAAAGAGGGTCAAAATTAAACATTTTATGAAATTATAAAAATTAGGTGCTTTGATTATAAATATAAAAAATTGGTTAAAATTAATTCAAAATTGAATGAATTAATAAGAGAGATGGATGAAGAGGATAAAAACTAAAAATTTATGAAATTATAAAAATCAGAGGACCTAATTACTAATATAAAAAATTAGGATCCCTAATTATAAATACAAAAAATTAGGGCCCCTGAGTGGTTGCTCAGGGTGCTCCCCCTTAGAGCCAACCCTATTAGGATCCGTTTGATAATAATTTTTAAAAGCAATTTTAGCTAAAGAGTATGTTTTAACCACAAAATCAATATAAAATATGTTAAAAATGAAAAACGTTGGAAACGGTGGTTTCAAACCAATCGTAAAAGATTTTTTGCTTTTTCAATTCAACTTTGAGTTTGGAAGCAATATAATTTTACCATTCGTAATGTATGAGTTCCACTCAATTATGTATTTATATTTATATTTTAATAATTTAATACTAACATCCTTAAAAAATATTACTTTTGATAATTTATTTTAATTATTTAAAATAAATAAAATTCATGATTTATATATTAAAATATTAATAGTGAGTTATATAAAATATATTTTTATTATAATTATAATTATATTTTTATTTGTATTTTTATATTTTTATTATAATTTAACTTGTTAAATTCATATATAATAATATTTTTTTGAATTTATTATAGTTTAAATTGATATGATTCATATATATGAGTGCAAATATAATTTAAATGCTCTATTTTTAATTTACAACATAAAGTCTATAATGAACATTTTATATTTTCAAACTCATTTTTTTTGCCAATAATCCAAAACATTTAAATTTTAAATTGTACTTTTGTACAACATTTTTTAATTTTTTTCTACAACAATTTTAAAAGTAAATTTTCAAAATCTATACCAAACAAGCCCTTAAAACAAAATAAAAAGCCAACTTTGTGGACTCAGGTGGGGAGATGAAACGACAGCGTCTAACGTTTGGTTTAAGACCGAGCAGCTGAGATGTTGAAGATCCAGTCAGCCCAGGAGAGGAAATTAAGGGTACGTTTGGTTCACGGAATTTAAGATTATCAGTGGAAATAAAAGATTACCAAGGAATAGGATTATTGGGAATGTTGTATTTTGTGTTTGGTTGGTTTAGTAGGAATGTAAGATTATCGTGTTTGGTTAAATGAATAAAAGAGTATTGAAATGTATATTTTACCAAATTGTCCTTATTATATATTTGTTTTTTTAAGAAGTTGAATTCGATTATAATATTACTATAATTAATTTATATATTTTATTTAAAAAATTAAATTCATAAATTATATATATATTTTTACAAAATTGAAAAGATAAATTGGTTTAATGAAAGGGTAAAATTTTATTTCAACCTCTGAACTTCATATAAAATTCTAGTTATTGACTTTTTTTTTGTAAATCTAAAATAGTTTAAGAATAAATTTGTAATTTAACCTTCGTAAAATTCTTATTATTCAACGACAAAAGAAGGATAATTTTGAAAGAAATTTTTTTAAGGCTATTTTAGTCGAAAATGCCAGTAATCCAACAATACTTAAGGGAAGGGGCGTAATCACAATCCGTTAATATACCCCAAATAATCCACTGTTGGTAATAAAAGATTACCGGGAATAAGATTACTGGCTAACCAAACGGGGGAATGAGGATTCCATTCTCCCGGTAATCAAGAATGCCGTGAACCAAACGGCCCCTAAGTTCAGATTATGACATCTAGTGAGTAGTTAAATTAAGCTCGAAATAGCATTATTTATTTTTAAAAATTAAGGAAAATTGAGGGAAAGACAAAAACCTAAAAAATTTACCTAAAAAATAAGATGGCCTACCAGAAAATAAAATGAGAGTGAGGATTATAGCAGAGAAATAAGGAAAGAAAGAGAAGTTATGTTGGGATTGAAGGGAAAACAGAGGGTTTTTTCCCAATAGTTCACGCGCCAAAATTAATTAGCCCAATAAATCATAATTGAATTTATTTCACAAACTACGATAAAAGCAACAGTGCAGAGAAAACTCGTTACATCTACATGAAGAGTTTACCTAAAATATATTTTTTAATTATCTGAGGTAAGTGGCCCCCATATGGGTTAATATTATAATATATTTTCATAAACTCGTCACGTTGACATGATGAGTCCCATAGAAAGTAATTTTTTAAATGTAATAATTAATTTAAAAATAAAAAATCCAGAACTGGTCACGACGAGGTGATGAGTTCCTATGGAATTTGAAAGAAACTAATCGTTGGGCAACGGACAACTTTTGAATTTTGAAAAAATATAACCGTTGAAACCCATCACATCGACACAACGAGTTTCGTCGAATTTAATTTTTTTTGAAAATATTTAATACAAAATAATAATAAAAGTTATTACAAACTAATACAATCCATAAAAAATATTTATATTTTTGTAATTCTTGATGATGTCGTGGAGTGGTCGAATGATAATGGAGTAGGGCTCGTCGATTTTGTCTCGGTCGTCCACCTTGATCGTCTTCATCTTCGTTTTCTTCTTCAATAGGAGGTGTATTGAACATCACTCTACTTTGAGATACCTTTGAAATATGATGATGGAGTACTTAAAGGTATTTGACGCTATCATTATCGTCATTGACTCAAATTGCCCATCGAAATTAGAACCTTGTTGACCATATATAATATGATCCAATTCACCTGCATGTTCTATCTAAGATACTTGAGCGATTCACATTGCATCCCATGAACCTCTAACCCAATTCGACTAACTCTCAATTGAATTATGATATGGAGGATAAAAACCATAATTGGTTTAAGATGTATAATATTCAGTAGAATCATAAGACGAAGATGTTAACAATGATAATTTCTTACCTTTTGAGAATTTAACCTTCATTTATTCCTATTGTTCCATCTCTTCTAGTGTTCTTAAATATTGTTTCCTATTTACTTCATAATTTAAGAGGCAGAGAGATATCGAAATCAAGGTCAGCAGTTGTAATCTCAAAATGCATAGGGATAAATTAATGTCACTTATTCCATTGCTGAATGTATACAACATGCTTCCTCAGTCAATTCTCTTTATGCTTCCCACACATATAAAATATTTTTATAGGATTTGGTTGATGGGATGAAAACTATCGCAACACTCTATCTGCGACATGCATCTCAATAATCGTAAAGTGAAGCAAAGGCATAACAACACACCACAACTCCGAGCCTTCAAAAAATCTCAGTGGCAGTAAGCAGTAGATCTCATCGTCACAATACAAAATCCAAGAAAACTGTAAACATTAATTATAAAAGTTAGTATAAATAAAAAAAATTAAGTAATTTACTAAAACAATATTTACCACATGTTGACCGGTGATATCGATCCTCCTTCATATATCATTTTAACTTGCACTCGACAACTTGGTCTTGGTAATTTTATGTCACCATCTAAATAATATAGTAAATAAAAATTAAAAAATAAAAAATAAATTAAAAATTTAATAAAAAGTAAAGTTAAAAAAATTACCTTCCAACTAGAGGAAACTCAATAGGGACTGCTGTAATTGGTGTAAAAAGGGGAACTGCTACCATGCCCAAGACTATAGCAAGACTAGACAACCAGCAACATCGACTTTTTGACCCCTTTCAACGATTGTAGACTTGCAAAGTTCTCAGTATAAATGTCAAAATCGACGAGTCCCAACTAGTGTTACGGCACTCAGTAAAATTATTCAATATTGGAAGATACTAAGCGTGCGCCAAATTCTCAGATTTATCCGGTAAGAATATCCCTCCAATCAATTAGAAAAGATACGCTCGAGCTGCAAATATGACATCCTCCTCGGTAGAGACGTTAGTCACATTATTTGTACTCCAACCAAGTTATTCGTATCCAATACCTGTCTAAGACCTCTGGTGGTGACACCTTTCCCCAAACTTCCTCAACAATAGCGAATCGATTGTAATCGTTGTGCCTCACTAGTGCCGCACCATTAATCAGAACTCTAAGTTGGTAAGCGACATCTTTCAACGTAATCGTCGCTTCACCACTTGAAAAATGAAAAATATACATTTCGGGCCTCTAACATTCAATTAGCACCAAAATCAGTGTCAAGTTCACCTAAACAACACGCAAAAATGTGGCTGGATACAACTCAAATTGTTGTAGATATATAATAATTCGTTGATGAGGATCTTTAAATGTCATTCCTTGTTGATGAAAGCCACGTTCTTATTCCTAAATGAGTTCGAGCGAAGAAATATGGACAATATCAAGACGTAACATTTCATCTCAGTAGACATTTTCAAGAATTCTACAAAAACTACATTTTTCTCATTTTTTCTTTACAATACACAATAAAATTTCTAAACCTCAAACCCCTATTTATAACCCAAAACCCAACAGTTATAACCCCTTTCCTTGTAAGAGCAAGAATTGTTTTACGTAGGGATGGGCATTTAAACCCGACCCGACCCAATCGGGTCGGATTTTTCTAAAAAAAAATCGGGTTCGGGTCGGGTTCGGGTTTAGGGTGAAAAAAAATCCGACCAGACCCGACCCGGAAAAAATATATAATTTTACCCTATATATTTAGGGATAATTACAATAATATCCCTCTATATATAATTTTTTTTTCAATTAAGTCACTGTTTTTATTGAATAAAATATTTTTTTATTATTTCGGGTTGGGTCGGGTTTCTATGTGATATATTCGGGTCGGGTCGGGTGAAATCTTGTTTTGGTCGGGTTGGGTCGGGTCTCGGGTGGAGGCTCTCTTGTTCTCGGGTCGGGTCGGGCGGACTAAAAACCCGACCCATGCCCATCCCTAGTTTTACGAAGGAAACTTTATCGGTTCATCAATGGAGAAATAACTAGGACTGATAGCTGGAGCTTCAGCAATAGTAGAAAAATATCTACGACTGCGATGAGAGCTTGAGCAACAATGGAAACATAATTGGGACTTGGGGCTTGAGCATCATTAGCAACATAATTGGGACTTGGGGCTTGAGCATCATTAGCAACATAATTGGGACTAGAAGCTTGAGCAATATTAGCAACATCACTGAGACTGGTTGCTTCAAAACGAGCATATCCTTGGGATATTTCGTTTAGTGCTGTAATCTTCAAACAAGGTGAAATTGTACCTGAAGGATTGTTATTGGAGAGATTAATCACGCTTGGTTGGTCTAAATTGCATTATTGAATTGGAATCATGCCTTCAAAATAGTTGTTATTCGGGAGAAGATAACTGAGTCGATAAAATTTTCCTATCCAATTTAGAATCTATCCACTTAAGTGATTCTTGCTGAAGTCTATATCACCAACGCAATGCTGGTCCGAAAACCATTTGTGAGTTGCTTTTTAACTTATTTCTTGATAAATGAACTTTACTGATCGATAATAGGCTAAAGCAAGGTGGCAGAGTCCCAAAAATATTGTTTGTTGAAAGGTCAAAAAGTATAAAATCTAGATGACAAAACTCCATTGGGAATGAAATGATTATTTACCATCGCAATTTTCCACTTTAGTAATCTCTCCATAAAATTCATTATTGCTCAAATCTAATGCTGACAAATAGAAGCAATTAGAAAAAGAATCAGGGATCTTCCCAGAAAAATGATTCCCATCAAAGTGCAACTCCCTCAAATCTGTGAGGTTAAAATCCTCAAGCAGTTCACTAGACAATTGATTGTTAGACAATCTATTTCTGGTTCAAGGTTATGTTATATATTTATTAATGATATACAACATTAAATCTTCGGAAAAAAGAGAGTTAAGGTGCGTTACCTGAAAGATTGATGACTGTATTGGGTAACCAAAATGCAAGCATCCTAAAAGTTTAGGGATATTTATATATTTACCCTTTATTTTAAAAAAATAAATAGAATGAAGGCATAAAATTAAAAAGAAAAAAAATCAAACAAGTATATAAATATAAATTAATCCTAGAAATAGAGATTTATGATAATACATCCTAACATACTATTTTGGAAATAAGAAGCCATTGGCGCTTCATCCATATTAACTCCAGAGAAGGAAAGATTCTTCAGCAACGGGAGTAAGCCCAATAATTATAGTGAAACGGTAGAGCTATTATTGTGTACGAACTGATTCATTTATATCATTTAGAATATTTTTAATTAATTATACTTAACAAGGAGAAATTAATACATTCAAATTAAAGATGAAGTTAGGAGTAGTGATCAACATTTACTTTAATGTTGGAAAAACAATCACAAATTTATTTTACCACTACCTGAAGGGCAACTCATCTGCAACTCTTCCGAGTAGATCAAACCATCTACCTATGAACAGAATCAGAAATTGAAAAATCATTCTATTAAAATAAAGCTTACATATAACTTTCTAAAGGAAATAAAAGATAGAAAGAAAAATAGTTTTACCTCAGAGATCTATTGATCCTTTTAGATTAGGTCCTCCAAAAGACAGTCTTTAAGATTGAAAGCCTATCGAGAGGCGACAATATTCTATAAATTGGATAGCTTGAATTTATAACTCATCGTCCCATCATCATCCATTGATTATCTTAATAGTGAACGATAAAAAAAGTGTAACTATTGGTAGGAAATGTTGAACTTACAATGTTACAAATTTATCATGCAAAATTTTGGGAAAAAAAAGACAGACCCTAGGAAAGAGAAACAAAAGAAAATAAATTAAATGATCAATAACACTTATGAGGTAGTAAAAAGATTGAAAAACGTTAAGCAAAGTATTAAAATTATAATAAGAAACAGAAAAAGGAATTATATCCATTACCATCTGCCCAAGCCAAATAAAGTTGCTTGCTTAACTCCGCCTTTCTTTGAAAAATTTGTACAAATAAATGTATATTATAATGGTTGGCTCTGCAACACCTAATATCAACAAAGGCTACCCACCTAAAAAATTAGAAGAATGATCCCAAAAATATCTGTTGAAGCCAATGTTTCCACTGGGTTGAGGCTTGAGGGAGCCATCTAACAAAACAAGAAACGCATACTGTTAATGCTTATTAATGAAATGAAATGAAATGGCTATCATTGCAATAACTTCTTCCTAGATCATGACGACTATTTAGCATTCTGATTGGAGTATCTGTTTCTCGACTCAGTTGCCCAAGGCCCCAAGATCAATTCTTCTTGGTATCAATATTATCTCCCACGTGACTGAAATTGATGATTTAATCAAAAACATTTTGACACGATGTGGTGATAGCCTTTACAATCGATAGTTGCATAGGATAGATAGATGTCCTCCATTAAACCTTCCCTTGTGACAATACATTTACTTTACTGGCTAAACAGTAGACCCAATGTCTTTGAACCGTTCTGCCGTTTGTATAAATGATAACATACTTCACATAACTTTCGTTCTGCATTTTGCCTGGTTTTACAAGAGTTTGAGAGAACTATTCCCAGTAGTCTCATAGAAGTAACCCCGCTTAACTCTCACATAGGTGACTTATATTGCTCGGCTCACCGTAACGCAAAATGGTAATTAAAAGCTATGCTTAGCCTATACCACTTTTTTTTTTATCAATGTTTACAACATAGGGGACTTTAAATAATGAACACTCACAGTGACTGTACACGTGTTATGCAATTAGGTTGTCTCTTTGAACCTAGATCTTGGGATCTTCAGTCAACGAGGTAGGGTTTTCCTTCACATAACACCTTTAAATTTTCATGGGCTTTAGTCTCATTCCTTTAGATGTTTTCTCAACTTGATCTTGTTTTAAAACTTTGGTTAGCGGATCCGCGATGTTATCCTTTGATCTTACCAAATCAATAGAGATAACTTCATTTGAGATAAATTATCTAATGATATTGTGTCGACGACGCATATGTCTTGATTTACCATTATACATGAAATTTTGTGCTCTATAAATAGCTGCATCTTACGAGAATAGAGTATGGTGTAGATCAACCGGAGGAAGTATGTATAAAAGTATTTGCTCCAAGGAGTAACCCTAGAATTTTGTCTGTTTTCTGGGTTTGGAATAGTGCGGATTTTCAAGAACGAGAATCTTATGACACGTTGGGAATCTCTTATGAGAATCATCCACGACTAAAATGTATCTTAATGCCCGAAAGTTGGATAGGGTGGCCTTTACGTAAGAATTATATTGCCCCTAATTTTTATGAAATACAAGACCCTCATTGAATGATAAGAAACTAAATTACAACTTCGAATATTCAAGGAATATTTGTACATTCTCTTCTAGCTGAAACAATTGAGGTTTCATTCGTATTCTTATGGATAGGCTAATAAATAAAAAGAAAAAAAGACATTTGTCGCAGTATATACATACTGTTGGCACAAGTTTTTACCATTCTAGAATTTCCTCAAGAAATTTCTGAAGGCATTATTCTTCTTCTCCATATTTGACTAAAGCTGCAAACTCAGATTCCATTGTGGATCTAGTTATAATAGTTTGTCTTGAGGATTTCCAAGACACAACTCCTCCTCTAAAAGTGAATACAATTCCACTTGTACCTATAGTATATTGAATATCAAATATCCAACTAGCATCGAAGTATCCTTCTAAGATAACATAATCTCTGAAATAATGCAAATCATAATATCGAGAATATCTAAGCTATCTCAATATTCTTTTTATCACTTTTCTATGATTTTCACATTGATTGCTAGTGAATCTACTTAGAATGCTCACAAAAAAACAATGTATGGTCTCGTACAGCTCATGAGATATATTAAGCTTCCTATGACCCTTGCATATTCTACCTGGTGAACACATTCACCTTGATTTTTAAAAAAAATGTGAACAACAATCCATTAGAGTTATGGCTATACCAAAATCATCCTTGTTAATTTTCTCATGGATCTTGTCTACATAGTGTGACTGTGTTAGGAGGCCTTCAAATGACCTTTTAATTTAGATTCCCAGAATCGTATCGGCTAATTCAATATCTTTCATGTCAAATCCTTAATTTAACATGTCATTGGTATGTTTTACCATTTCATTGCTACTTCTAAAAATGAGCATGTCATCAACATACAAGTATAGAATAACATTTCCTATGTTTGTAGCTTTGACATATACACACTTGTCACACTTATTATCTTGAAGTCGTTTGTCATCATGACATTATCGAACTTCTCATGTAATTGTTTTGGTGATTATTTAAGTCCATATAAAGACTTCACCAACCTATAGACTTTCCTTTCTTGACCTAGAACTACATGACCCTCAGGTTGTTCCATGTAAATTTCTTCGTCAAGTCTCCATTTAGAAATTTATTTTAACATCCATTTGACGTACTTCTAGATTTCGCAAAGCAACAATTGTGAGTATCATTCTTATGGATGTTATCCTTGATACATGAGAGTGTGTATCAAAATAGTCAAGGTCTTCATTTTGTCGGTATCATTTTATTACCAATCTAGCCTTATAGTTATCAATTGTCCCATCTACTTTCATTTTTCATTTAAAAATCCATTTATAATTTAGTGGTTTAATCCCTAGAGTAATATCAACTAATTCCCACATATGGTTCTGCATGATGGAATCTATTTTGCTCATAATGACTTTATTTCATAAGGTGCCTTTAGAAGATCATATAACTTCATTGTACGTTTGAGGTTCAACTTCCAATATAAAGGTTAGGAAGTATGGTATAAAGGATTTTTTTCCACCCTTGCTCGTTTACTCCTTCTATGCTCTATTTCACTTTTCGCCTCTTGTTGATCATCTAGACTATCCTCATTGCTAGTCTCTAAAGTTTACCAGTCTCTAAAGTTTGTTTTATTGAACTTTGATCAATCTCCTTAGAGTATCAATTGTGACGTTCGGGAAACAATCAAACACCCAAACTTCCTTAGATGTATGACGATCGCCTTGTGTGGTCATTCATCCGAATGTGTTATGATAGTGCTTATGCACTTTAAATGCTAGTTGGACGTATGATCTAATCCTAAGTAACCCCAAAAGTGTTCCAAGTACTCTGAGGAGTATACTAGCGGGATGTAGGCTCTGATGCTATGTGACCCCGGAGGCATTCTAGGTACTAGGCAAGATGGCCTTTCTTGATGAAGATTCAGATGTCGAGTGACCCAGGTCTTATATAGGGTTAAAGGGGTGTGAGTCTTGAGATGTTGTATGACCCTTCAACTACACCATGATGCCAACTTTATTATTTGTTGAATTGATTGCATGTTCATGATTATACTTGTTCGCATGCCTGTGTGATGAATGCATATAACATGTTAGAGTTATTTTTGTGGTATTGAGCTTGTGAGCTCAACATTCAAAATATGTTTTTTTTCGTAGGCTCTTAGAAGGAGGGATTAAGGAACTATCGCCAATTGTGACTTATAGCTTGGATCATTTTGATCAGAGTACGTCTTAGATACTATATAGTGAGCATGTACCTCACAGGGACCTTATTTGTTTTTAAGTCGTAAACACTATTATTTGAACTTGTGTATTTTGAATTTACAATGGAGCTCCTATTTTTTAACACTAATTTTCTTTGTTTTAAAATCATGTTTATTTTTATGAGTTTGGTTTAATCATGTTAAAGGTCATTTTAAGAGAAAAAATTTGGCTTAGCCACTTCGGTGGTCCCGTTGAAGGTTCTAATCCATCGATCTTCGGGTCATACCGTATTAGGGTGTTACATAGCTAAAGTAACACAATAGTAAAGACCACAAACTATCCTTGCCTTTGATTGTCACTGGATAAGAAGGAAAAAAATATTTTCTAAGAATGAGAGAAAATATTTTTCAAGAAAAGAAAATTTCTTGAATTCTGAGATATGAAAAACCTAACAGCTTTGCTTAGTATTTATATGGTATTTTCAAGAGAGTTTTACTCCAATCAGATATCTTTTAGTATCTAAATTTAAATAGATAATAATATCTTTTAAATTTAAAATATTAAACAAATATACACTACTTATATTATTTAAACTTAAACAAATATTATTTTAATTTTAAATATTCAGAAGTATATAATTATCTTTAATATTCAAAGTTAAAAAGATAGTAAATATCTTTTTAAATTGACATATTCAAAAAGTAGCTATCTTACTAATATTCAAATCAAATAATATCTTTTAATTTTGTAATATTTAAAATGACTGTAAATTTAATATAAATATTAAATTCATCAAAGTAATTCACCTTTTTTTCCAACAATAACAAGAAGAGTGGAAGCAACATGAATCAAAATGGAATAAACGTTCATCATTGGAACATAAAGTAGCACTAAGGTTTTAAAGAAAATAACATACAGATATGTTGAGCGAAATCCACTAACCCGATCTTGCTTGTAGCAAGCACTTCTTCCCTTGATGTCTTCAACTATCCCCTTGGATGGACTTTTTATGTTTTCCATAACTGATTAAGAGAAAAATCATTAATCATATCATCAAACAACATTCTCTTAATGATAGAAGCACCCCACCGCTTGTATTCTAATACCTTTAAAGCATGGGTGGTTCTAAAAATAGAGCTCGCTCTAACTTCTCTTCAATTAGATTTCCCTTTTAGGGGAAAAAAGGGTCACAACAAAGGTCATGGATGGTTTAGGTTCAAGCCTAGATCTAAATATAGATTTTTTCTCTTCAAATGAGTTTTTTCCTTGAAAAAATTAATATTAAAGTTCTTCCTTATTGTTCATCCTCCGTTATTCATCCACTCCCCGATGGACGCCTTCGGAGGAACTCAAGACAAGGTAAGTTTTATTCTGGATTTAACACATTTCGTTCGATTTTTTCAGGGTTGCTTAAAAGCTTCCAATCATCAACGGCATTTAGAGAGAGGGGATGAATGGTCTAAATGGGTTTCAAAAGAAATAGAAGGAAAAATGGTGGATGTAAGAGTACCAGAATATTCCAGAAAGAGAAAGAAAAGGAAACAAATTCATCAACAAGAGCAGATTAATAGTTGCGAATCTTCAACAAAGGATAAGTTCCCAAGAAGGGAGAGGACATTACTCTAGAAATAAATAGAAAAAAGAATAGATTTCATTATTTGTTAGACCATAGAAAGTCTTTCGGACTTATCGAGAAAAAAACTTCTGTTTTTGGATATTTGATGATGATTCACAATTGGTTAGAAAATGAAAGACTAACAAGGCATTAAGGACAGTCAAACATCAACCTTTCGTGCCAATCTCACCAACCATGTGCTAGGATGAATAGGCGACATCAAAGGAAAAAGCAAAGTCCCATTATTAGATACACATTGACCAAGATTAATCTATATGAAAAAAGAAAGAAAGGATAATACAAAACAAGCGGCACAAACTACCTTGGCCCTTTTCAGAAATACAAGCTGCTCAAGGAAGAATCATGCTGCAAGGAGATATGGGTGATGGAATGGCTGATTGGATTTGAGAAAGCTTAAAGTCTCCAAGACGAAAAGGTAAGTACATTTTTAAGCAAAGTCATTATATGAATTCTCATTGGTACAACTTTGAGAACCAAATCATCTCTAAAACAAAGGTTGGTCATTTTAACAAGATAATATACAAGGCATGGAGAGGTCAATGGTCAATACACATCATACAATGGTTTAGAATGATACGGAGTCCAAGAACCATAGATTGGAAACAAGTTAAATCCAAGATTTTATAGGGCATTGGAAACATACACAAGATGATAGAAATGATGAGACAACAAGAAGGTTCCACTTGTTTTCTCTAAGAAAAAATGGAAGTTACCATTCTAAGCTATGTCTTAAGAGAACTTCGACAAGTAAGCTCACCAACCTTTATACTTGAATTCTCCCTAGTTGCTTCTCATGTCCTAGTTGGATCTTATGCCTTAAAAGAAGAAAAATATTATTCAAACCCGATTGGATTTTAGAGAAACCAATTAGATCTTAAAGAACATTCTTCCTCTAAGGAGTAGTGTCATACCGACAAACTTTGAAGAATGGTATGATAACCACTTTCCTTACCATCAAGATGTCCTCCCATTACAAGTCTTCTTACATCCAATCAATAGGTTTTGATCTCCACCAAATCATTGTGTCCATGTTTTTGGTTTTCCTCTACCAAGGTTTTAATCCAGTTTTTTCTTTTTGATTTGGGCCTTTCTTGGTGAAAGGTACAATAGCCACTTTTCTAGTCAAATCATTACCCCCTTTCACTAGTCTTATCGCACCCTTTCTTTATGTTTTGTTTCTACCCCAAAAGCCTTGTTAGTATTATTTTCTCTCTTGATCCATCTCTTAAACTCATCCCTATTTCAACCTTTTTCTTTATATCTTAACCCCTTCTTCCCTTCAATTTTACCAAGTAATCTGGCTTTGTTTTTCAAAGTTCGCTTCTCCTAAATCCTCTATGTATCTTTTCTCTCTTATTGTTATCATGTATAAAGAAGTTGTTGAAAACATTTTTGTGTTTTGATATAACAAATTAAGTTTAAATGAATTTTAAGATTTTACAAATGATTTTCTAAGAATATTCGATTTAATTAATCGAATATCAAATTATTACTCCAAGTCTTTCAAGTTCAAATTCAAACCTTACTAAATGTGTAAAATTGTGTTTTATACTTAAACTATTTTTGAAACAATTTTCATAAAGTATTTTGAACCAAAATCAAGCCTAAAATCAATTTATCAAAGTGATGCACCGATGCACCAATCCATGCATCGATGCACCCTGAATTAAATTGAACATCGAATGCATTTCATGCATCGATGCACTTACCATGCACCGATGCATTGAGGATTTTATGAAAACATCGAATGCATTTGATGCATCGATGCACCATCCATGCATCGATGCACTCTGACTATTTTGAAACATCGAATGCACTTGATGCATCGATGCACTCTTATTGCACCGAATGCACTAAGGGTTCAACAGTAAAAATATTTGAATTTTACACTGATGCACCGATGCACCATGGGTATGCATCGATGCACTAACGCTCCCAACTGAATTTATTAATTGTTTTCACACTTAAACAACTATATTAACTCCACTAAGCATCCTCAACGTTCAGAATCATTTGAAGGTATATTTAAACAAGCTTAGAAGCATTGATCAACAACAAGAAACAACAATCAATAAGAATCAAGAGAGAATCAAAGAGAAAGAATCAAACCTCAAGTTTGAGCATTTCAAGCCTATTTTTCATTCAATATTTATTTTGCTTTCAAGAACACTACTTGTACTCAATTATATTCATTTTTTAGTATTCTTTTCTTTGTTCTAGAATTGTGCAAACAATCTACCTTGTGAGGATTTCCTTGTAAGTTTGGAAATTTGTAATATTCTCTTTGAGAAAGAGTGTTCTCAAGAATTGGGGTATATTCTTGAGGGAGTTGTAAGGTTATCTCTTTGGCCTCAAAAGAAAGAAAAAATTAGTGAATTTGTTGGAAAATCCTTAGTGTGGATAGCTAAGGTAATGGAAGTAGACTTTGATTGAGAAAGTCGAACCACTCTAAATCGCTGTGCAATTACTTTAAATTTTCTGCAAAAGCTTCCACCAAAATTTTAATTGCCAATTCACCCCCCTCTTGGTCGATTTCGTCGATCGATTAACTCAACAATTAGTATCAAAGCCTCACTCATTTGAAGGTTTAATCACCTCTTGAGTCGATTCGGGAAGAGTTGCATCGATTATCAAGTCATCAATGGTCTCTACTTCAAATGTCGACTCCGATCTCGATTCGATGCCCGTCAACAAGCCTCCTTTCTTCAATGGAGCTAACTATGCCTATTGGAAGAATAGGATGATGTATTTCATTCAAGCAAGTGACATGGGAGCATGGAATGTTGTAGAAGACGGATATATCAAGCCTCTCACTCATCCAAGACTGTGGAGTGAAGGAGAGACAAGAATGTTACAGCTCAACTCCAAAGCAATCCATATCATATTTTGTGCTCTTGGACCAGATGAATATGGAAGAGTTTCATCTTGTACAACCGCCAAAGAAATATGGGATAAACTACAAGTCACTCATGAAGGCACCGACAAGGTAAAAGAATCTAAAATTAGTCTTCTAACACATAGCTTTGAAAATTTCAGGATGAAACCAAATGAAGATATCAAATCTATGACGGATATATTCTTAACGATTGTTAATGGTCTCAAATCATATGGAGAGATCATTCCAAACGAAAAGCTTGTGAGGAAGTTAGTTTACTCACTTCCAAAATCATGGTAATCCAAGAAGACAACAATCATCGAGGCTAAGAACCTAAAGTCCTTAACTCTTGAAGAGCTAATCGGTTCCCCCCTCACTCATGAAATGATGTTTGAAGATGAGGTGGACCTCGATAAGATTAACGAGACACCAAAGGAGAAGGAGAAGAAGAAAAATATTGGAGTTGCTCTCAAATCCACAAAAGATGAGAGTGATTCGGATGAAGATGACGATGACGAGGAAATGGCATTGTTTGCCAAAAGGTTCAGAAAAATGATGAGACCTTACCGAGGAAGAAAATTTAAACGAAATGAAGGTCTAAAAAATGAACCAAAAGAGAATGACCCTATCATTTGCTATGAATGCAAAAAGTAAGGCATGTCAAATATGATTGCCCACAATTGAAAAGAAGGGGTCAAAGAATAAGCACATGGCTCATGTGGCTATATGGAGCGATGAAGAGGGTTCTGATGAAGAGGAACAAGAAGTAGCAAACTTGTGCTTGATGGCATTCGGGGAAGATTCTAAGGTAACCTCTAACTCATCTGAATTAGATGATTTATCTTATGATGAGTTATTAGAGGAATATAATGGGTTGGATTTGGATTATGAGAAATTGTTTTTAAAATATAAAAATGATGTCTCAAAATTGAAAAATGAAAATAAGCTCATATCCAAGACCAACAATGATTTTGAAAGTAAAATCAAAGATTTTCAAATCAAACTAGAAGAGCTTGAAAAGAAAAATTCAGATTTGCAAAATTTACTTTCAAAGGTCAATGATGATTATCAAAAGAAAATTGATGATCTTAAAGTTTCTTTTGATACAGTTGGAACAAAACATTTTGAAAATGGAGAAAATTCAAAATCCAACTTTGTTAGAAAAAGTTTTAAAAACTACAATCATAGAAGTCCCCGAAGAACCTCTAATGGAAAAATCGTTAGAAGTATATGGGTTCCTAAAGGACTCATTACTACTAATTATAAAGATAACCTACACAAATGGATACCTAAGGGAACTAGGATTTTGGAAACTAATGAATAAGGACCCAAAAGAATTTGGGTACCAAAAATTAGAAATTAATTTATGGTTGTAGGAAAAGGAGCAATGCTACAAGGCAAGGGAAATAAATTCAAACTCATGGTACCTTGATAGTGGATGCTCAAGACACATGACCGGAGACAAAAGCCAGTTCATAGAGCTTAATGCCAAAAATGGAGGAAAAGTGACTTTTTGTGATAATTCAAAAGGTCACATCGAAGGTATAGGTACCATAGGTAATACCTCTTCCATACAAATTAAAAATGTTTTATATGTGAATGGATTAAAGCATAATCTCTTAAGTATTAGTCAATTATGTGATAAAAGATTCAATGTCATGTTTGAAACTAATGGTTGTAAAGTTATTGACATTGCATCTAATCGAATTATGCTTATTGGTTATAGAATAGGAAACATATACATGGTGTATTTAGACTCTATTGATATGACTAATTTATGCCTAGTTGCTAAGGATGAGCATGATAGTTGGTTATGGCATAGGAGACTAGGACATGCTAGTATGAGTGTTTTGCAACGGCTAATTCAAGGAAATTTAGTTCGAGGGTTGCCTAAGCTTAAATTTGATAATGATAAAATCTATGATGCTTGTGCTAAAAGAAAACAAAGCAAATTTCTTTTAAATCCATTAGTGATGTATCAACTAGTAGAGTATTACAATTGATCCATATAGATCTTTTTGGGCCAACTAGGACTACTAGCTTGGGTGGAAAACAATATGCATTTGTCTTGGTAGATGACTATTCTAGATATACTTGGGTTCTATTCTTAATTACTAAAGATGAAGAATTAGAAAAATTCATCACGTTTTCAAAAGTAATCCAAAACGAAAAAGGTTACTATATAACTAGTGTTAGGAGTGATCATGGAACTGAATTTGAAAATCTTGGATTTACTGATTTTTGTAATTCTAATGGTATTAGTCATAATTTTTCAGCACCTAGAACCCCTCAACAAAATGGTGTTGTTGAGAGGAAAAATCAAACTTTAGAAGAAATGGCTAGAACCATGCTTCGTGAAAACAATTTGCCAAAATATTTTTGGGAGGAAGCACAAATACCGCTTGTTATGTTGTAAATTGAGTAATGATTAGGCCAATCTTAAAGAAAACTTCATATGAAATTTTCAAAAATAAAAAGCCTAACATTAGCTATTTTCATCCTTTTGGATGTAAATGTTTTGTTTTAAACAACGGTAAAGACAATCTTGGCAAATTTGATGCTAAAAGTGATGAAAACAAATTTCTGGGTTATTCTTTAAATTCTAAAGCTTATCGAGTATTTAATAAAAGAACTTTAGTTGTAGAAGAGTCTATAGATGTTGTTTTCGATGATAATCCCCTTCAGAGGAAGGATTCTTGTTTGAATGATAGTGTAGGTATTATAAATATAAATGAAGTTGAACATGACGTTGGAGAACCATCATCAAAGGAAGAAACGAAATATGAGGAAACTCAAGATTCTCTCGAGAATCCAACCATTGAAGAAAGGGAAGTGTCTTACCCAAGAGAGTACAACTATGTCAAGGATGGTGAGATTATAGGTGATCCATCCAAAGGGGTAACAACTCGATCTTCTCTTAGAAATATTTGTAATTATGTTGCATTTATCTCATGCATAGAGCCTAAGAATATTAAAGAAGCATTAAAATATGAACATTGGATTATGGCTATGCAAGAAGAGTTAAATCAATTTGAGAGAAGTAAAGTATGAACATTAGTTGAAAGGCCTAGTAATAAATCTATTATAGGTACTAGATGGGTGTTTAGGAATAAGCTTGATGAAACTGGTAATATAGTGAGAAACAAGGCTAGACTTGTTGCTCAAGGGTATACTCAAGAACAGGGTATAGATTATGATAAAACATACGCTCCCGTAGCTAGGATGAAAGCAATTAGAATGTTATTAGCATTTGCATGTTTTCATGAATTTAAATTATATCAAATGGATGTTAAAAGTGTATTTTTAAATGGGTTTATAAAGAAAGAAGTGTATGTGGATCAACCTCCAAGTTTTGAAGATTTAAAATTTCCAAATCATGTTCTTAAATTGACAAAAATGCTTTATGGTTTAAAACAAGCTCCTAGAGCTTAGTATGAAAGATTGTCAAAATTTTTTAATTGAAAAAGGTTTTTCAAAAGGGAAGGTTGACACTACATTGTTTTTAAAGTATAAAGGTAAAGATTTATTAGTAGTTCAAATTTATATTGATGATATAATATTTGGCTCTACTAATGATGTTCTTTGCGAAGAATTTTTTAAGCTAATGCAAAGTGAATTCGAGATGAGCATGATGGGGGAGCTCTCATTTTTCTTGGGACTCCAAATCAAGAAAAGAAAAGATGGCATCTTCATCAATTAAGCTAAGTACGTCAAAGATATGCTCAAGAAGTTTGGACTGGAAAATGGGAAGCCACATAACACTCCAATGAGCTCATCGACAAAGCTTGACATAGATGAAGGAGGTAAATGTGTGGATATTAAATTATATAGGTCAATGATTGGTTCTTTGCTTTATCTAACTGCAAGTAGACCGGACATTATGTTTAGTGTTTGCTTATGTGCTAGATTTCAATCATGTCCTAAGAAATCACATTTACTAGCTGTTAAGAGGATCTTTAGATACCTTAAGGACACTCCTAGTTTAGGACTTTGGTATCCTAGAGACTCTAGTTTTAGCTTGCATGCCTTCTCTGATGCGGATTATGGAGGATGCAAATTAGATAGGAAATGCACCTCTGGTACTTGTCAATTCCTTGGAAATATGTTGATTTCTTGGTTTTCAAAGAAACAAAATTGTGTTGCATTATCTACCACTGAAGCGGAATACATTTCAGCCGGTAGTTGTTGTGCACAAGTTTTATGGATGAAACAACAACTTTTTGATTATGGAATTGAAGTAGGTACCATTCCTATAAAGTGTGACAATACTAGTGTTATTTGTCTCACTAAAAATCTCATCCAACACTCTAGAGCTAAGCATATTGAAATTAGACATCACTTCATTAGAGACCTTGTCGCTAAGGAAGATATAGTTCTAGAATTTGTTGATACATTGCATCAATTAGCTGATATCTTTACAAAACCTTTAGACAAAGAAAGATTTTGGACACTTAGGAGAGAATTAGGTTTAACTGACCTATCTTCACTAGTGTTTAAAATAATCTTATCACTTTTAAGTGTAAATGAAAAATGCTTATAATAATAATCTTTGATTGCATTCTTTGCTATTAGTTAGGGGAGTTTATGTTGCTTGATGAAAATTAATTTTATGTTCAAAAGTAGTTTAAGGATTAATTTAATTGATTGGACATGATTAATTTTCAATATATGAGTTACCAATACCACTAGAGCCAACTAATTTAGCAATTTGAGTGTTTAAAACAGATTTTTTGACATTTTTGTGGTTCATGCATCGATACACCTAACAGTGCATCGATGCATCCTTGAATGTGCATCGATGCATCCTTGAATGTGCATCGATACACCATGAAGGTACACCGATGCACGCCTTGAATGTGCATCGATGCACAGGGTCATGCATCGATGCATCCGTCGGGTTTCGAGTTTAAAAGGCTTATTTTTCTCATTTGTTCAAACCCTAAAAACTAAACCTCTCTAGCCGCTCGTCCCTCTCACTCTCTAAATTCTCTTCTTGCTCAAAATCAACAAAATTTTGTCAGAATATTCGAGTTCTTCAACTTCTAATCCTGCTTTTATCATCAAATCGTGCAAAACAACATCACATTCCCTCAAATATGAAAATTTTCAAGGTAATATTTCAAAAACTCTATTTCATTGATTTTTGATCTTAAGACTAGTTTAGATTAGTTCTAGGATGAACATTATATCGGGCATTGATTGTTTGATGATTATAAACTAGATTTTACAACCAATTTCATCAAAAACTCACAAATTTTCAATAAATTTTTTAATTTTTGAAATTAAAAAAAATCAAAAATCTGATTTTAGTTTTTAAATTTGATGTTTTTGATTTAATTATGTTGTCTTCATGAAAAACTATACATATTATAATTTTCAAACGTTGTTTACTAAATAGTTTTTCAAAAACTATGCCCATTAGAATTTGGTTTAGAGAACCTTGAATTATTACGGACTCATTTGAGTTTTGGGATTGATTAAATTACATACATGTGTTTCAATATGCAGGTTATATTCCTTTTTCCGATTCCTAAACTATGTCTAATCTCAAACGCCCTAGAACTTCATCTAGTCGTTCTCGTTCAAACCAACCTCCTAATCTCGTTCCTCCTCCACCTTCATCTCAATTAGGATCTTGTTTTAACATGTCTGAGCGTCGTAGAGACGAATTGTACTCTAGGTACAAAAATTCTTTTCAAGCTTATAGAATCCGGGAAGAGCGTATTCTTTCTCTTCAAGCTATGATAGATATTGACTTTGAATACCTTCCGATTCTTAAAGCTTGGAAGTTTGATAAAATGTTTCAGCTCAAACCTATCGTTTATTAACAGTTAGTCCGCATTTTCTATTCCAATGCGGTATGTATTCAAAACGAAACTCAATGTGGGACTATAGCCATTAGATCATATCTTTTAGGCCAATATATTAATATTGACCCCGCGATTATAGCTTCACGTTTTGGATTAGATGATGATGGGTTATATAATGAGAATGAAACTGTAGATTATCCCTATGTTCCAAACGCTAGTGTTAGCACTCTACGATCTCATCATGATCGTTTTCTTCATTTGATGATCTCTTGGTGGTTTAGATCATCCGGAGGTAGGTATTCCACTCTTCGTATTAGGGATTTGTGGTGGATGCATTGTCTCAATAATAAGATCAAAATCAATCTACCCCACATTATCTTCAATCAACTAGTTGATGTCATAAACATTGTTCCTTCAAAACATGTTGAAACATTAGTTTATGGATGTTTTCTTAGTAACCTCTTTATCAAACTTGGTCTAGACGTCTCTCTCGAAAATCCTATCCCACTCCAAAACTAAATCAATCTTACTTTCTTGAAGAAAGCGGATTAGAAACAAGACGAGGAAACCGATCTTTGGGTATTTCGACCCGGTAAGCAAACCTCGGGAGCTAGCTCTTCACGAGCTGCTCCTAGCTCTTTTCTTGCTCCTCCTATTCCTCCGGCACCAGCTGCTGACGATGATCCTGAGTTTCAACAACTTATGCAAGATATAGACGATCACATTCCAGACGATGAGCCTGCACCAGAATCGGCACGACAAGAAGATCAAATGCCACCATATTTTCGATCCTTCTTGGAGTCGTTTGATCTAAGGTTTGCCTCCATGGAGTCTCAGATTACTTAGTTTCAGTAGGAGATGCGTGAACGTATAGACGCTCTCACTCTTGAAGTTCGAGCTCATTATCCTCCTCCTCCCGATCCTCCTATAGAGTGAGTTTGTTTCCTTGTTATGTTTTCTTGGATTTTCAAACTTGGATTAATTTTTGATATTTCTGGATTGTTTGTTTTGAATTGATAAATGTTTGAATTTGTTAGGAGTTGGATGTTTTATGGATTTTGAACTTATTATATACATATTTGGTTTGATTTTATCTTTATTATTTTGAGCTTAATGATTATTAAATTTTGCATCATATTAGTTCATGTTGGCCAATTATGTCATTTCACATTTAGTTATGAATATTGTTTATGAAACTAATGGCTAATCTCTCTTTTGATTGTGATCTTAGCAGCTTAAGCTATATATATATATATATTTAATCAATTGGCTATATTTTTTAAAACCTTGTTTAAATCAATTTTTAAATCTTTTTGATTTAACAAAAAGGGGGAGAAATATTAAGTGTTAAAAGGGATAAGTGTTATAGTAAGGGGGAGTAATTTTTCAAAATTGATATCAAATTTTTAGAAAATCTTAAAATAACACAAATGTTTTGTTATATCAAAAAGGGGGAGATTGTCGAAAACATTTTTGTGCTTCGATATAACAAATTAAGTTTAAATGAATTTTAAGATTTTACAAATGATTTTCTAAGAATATTCGATTTAATTAATCGAATATCAAAATATTACTCCAAGTCTTTCAAGTTCAAATTCAAACCTTACTTAATGTGTAAAATTGTGTTTTATACTTAAACTATTTTTGAAACAATTTTCATAAAGTATTTTGAACCAAAATCAAGCCTAAAATCAATTTATCAAAGTGATGCACCGATGCACCAATCCATGCATCGATGCACCATGAATTAAATTGAACATCGAATTCATTTCATGCATCGATGCACTTACCATGCACCGATGCACTGAGGATTTTATGAAAACATCGAATGCATTTGATGCATCAATGCACCAGCCATGCATCGATGCACTTTGGCTATTTTGAAACACCGAATGCACTTGATGCATCGATGCACTCTTAGTGCACCGATGCACTAAGGGTTCAACGGTCAAAATATTTGAATTTTACACTGATGCACCAATGCACCATGGGTATGCATCGATGCACTGACGCTCCCAACTGAATTTATTAATTGTTTTCACACTTAAATGGCTATATTGACTCCACTAAGCATTCCCAACGTTCAGAATCATTTGAAGGTGTATTTAAACAAGCTTAGAAGCCATTGATCAACAACAAGAAACAACAACCAACAAGAATCAAGAGAGAATCAAAGAGAAAGCATCAAACCTCAAGTTTGAGCATTTCAAGCCTATTTTTCATTCAATATTCATTTTGCTTTCAAGAACACTACTTGTACTCAATTGTATTCATTTTTTAGTGTTCTTTTCTTTGTTCTAGAATTGTGTAAACAATCTACCTTGTGAGGATTTCATTGTAAGTTTGCAAATTTGTAATCTTCTCTTTGAGAAAGAGTGTTCTCAAAAATTGGGGTATATTCTTGAGGGAGTTGTAAGGTTATCTCTTTGGCCTCAAAAGAAAGAACAAATTAGTGAATTTGTTGGAAAATCGTTAGTGTGGATAGCTAAAAAGAACAAATTAGTGAATTTGTTGGAAAATCGTTAGTGTGGATAGCTAAGGTAGTGGACGTAGACTTTGATTGAGAAAGTCGAACCACTCTAAATCGCTGTGCAATTACTTTCAATTTTCTGCAAAAGCTTCCACCAAAATTTTAATTGCCAATTCACCCCCCTCTTGGCTGATTCTGTTGATCGATTAACTCAACAGAAGTTCTCTACCTCATGAATCGATTATCTTTCACCAAATAAGAGGTTGATGTATTTGAAATACTAAGGTTTATTCACGACAAGGACCTTGAAGTCATGGATCGATGGGTTGTTAGAAAGCTCATAACTCTCAAACTTTCGGATGGAGGACAATCATTAAAGCCTTCCACTCAGTGTGGGGTGCAAAAAAACTTTTTGAAGCTTATTGTTTCATAACAAACAAGTTTTTATTCAAATTCAACACCCTTGAAGATATATAAGAAGTTATGAGAAGAACCCATGGATTTTTTATAGTGATTTGCTTGTATTATGTGACTTTGATCCCACTTTGAGCATTGATGAATTAAACTTTGAAACTTTACTCATTTAGGTAAGGATCATCAGTCTCTCTCTAGAGCTCAGGCATCAAGATAGGGAATACTATTGGACCGATAGTGGCGATCAACTTGAAAGATAGAGAAGTTAGACTGGGTGAGTTTCTAAGGATAAGAGTGGAGATTGACATCAAGAGGACATTGAGAAGCTGCCTCAACCTTGGTGTACACGTGGATGGTTAAACCCAAAAATATCTCCTAAAATACGAAAGGCTCCTATCCTTTGGTCATGGATGTGGCCTTCTTGGTCATACAATCGTCAAGTGCTTGACCTTTGCAGAAAATAATCCAAATGTCTTGCAATATGGTGATTGGCTCCATGTGAGATCGACTAGAGCTCAAGCAAGCAATAGTAAAGGAAAAAAAGATGGTATGTTCTTTTGGACCAAGATGTTAACTCCTTGATCGTGCAAGACCTCTTACTTGGAAGTTCCTCTCAAACCTCTAGGGTTCGCTCCTTCTTGCCTAACGGGGGGACTAGCGAGACCTACCACAAAGTCAAAAATAAGAGAGATAAAGAAATCAATCAAGGTGAAGACTTAGAATGAAAGAGAGAGCAAAGGACGAAAAATATAATGAGTATCCAAGATGACCAACCTAGGTAACTTGCGATTATCAAATTGTTCTCGACGAGAAATGGTAATATGAAGAGCTGTAAGGAACATGGAGAAAAGAAGTGAAACAAAACATCCCATGGAAAGAGGGATTTCTCTAACATGGTGGCTACTATGTATTATTGAGCAAAAAATGCTAAGGATAAAGACCCAATTGAGCCTCCAACTGAAGAAGGGAAATTTGTTGACCCAACGACGATATTTGTCAAGCAACCCCGTTGGTCCTCATTATAGGCCGTTGTTGGAACTATTGTAGGCTTAGGAACCAAATGACAATTCAAGAGCTTAAAAGAATTATCTTCAAAAAAGGCTGAAAACCTATCTTCGTCTCTGAATCTAGGATTGGGAAGAACAAAGCTGAGAAGGGAACTAGAGTATGAAGGAAAATTTGTTATGTTTTTGAGAATCTCAATGATTGTACTAGTCTTTGTTAATATGGAATGAAGATATGGTTGTATCAATTCTTGGCTACTCTAACTCTCACATTGATGCAAATGTCTCTTGGAACAATCACCGTTTCAACTTTACTAGATTTTATGGATGTTGTTCTAGTAATAGAAAGAAAGAAAACTAGGATATTGTGAATAAACTTGCAAGGCTCTCTGGATTTCCTTGGATTGCGGGGGGACTTCAATAAGATAATTCACCCTAGTGATAAGATATGAGACATGAGAAGACCTATAGTTAATATGAATGATTTTATAATGGGATTGCAAATGGTTAATATGTGGGACTTAAGACCAAAAACTGGATGGTTTACATGGACCTTTGAGAGACAGGCTCGTAATCACATTCGGGATGTCTGGACAGGTTTATGGCAACCCTAAACTAGATTCAAATGTTTATAGATTTTAGTGTCTACACTGAATTGACTCTCTACTCCGGTCATATGAAAATCCTGATTGATTTGATTCATACTGGGCCAAAGAGGACCAGTGCAAAGCATTGGTTAGAGACACATAGAATGTACCTCGAGGACTACGTAGGCCAATATGAAAGAAGTTGGGAATGAGCTGGGAAGCCGGCAAAAAATGAGGATGAACAAGGCAAAAAAGAAGAACATGTCCTTAGGTCAAAGATTGAAAAGCTTGAATTGAATCCAATCACTGATGATTTTTTCATTCGTATTGTCATCCTCAAAGGTAAACTCAAAAAGCTTATTGATAAATATGAGGTCTATTAGAGGTAGAGGTCTAGAGTCGCCTAGCTCAAAGAATGCGACAGAAACATCACCTTTTTTCATACCAAGACAAATGGTAGAAAGAAGAAGACCTGGATTGATGGGTTATTCGATGAGAATGAGCAGTGGGTGGATCAATCGTAAGAATTTTTAAGGGTGGCCACTAGGTTCTTCTTCTCTCTCTTCTAGTCTTTGAGAATGGAAACTTCACAAGTAATCTCGGATGCCATCAACAGATATGTGTCTCCAAAGAACAACACAAAGCTTTGTCGTGATTTCACCTCTGAGGAAGTCCTCCAATCTTATAATCGCTCATTTTGAGATGTAGTTGGAAATGACCTAGTTAAGTTATGCCTTGACCTACTTAATGGGAAAGCTAACATGCATGATATTAATAAAATTTTCATTGTTCTCATCCTTAAAATTAGTAATCTTGAGTCCAAGAAAAGCTTTAGACTGATTAGTCTTTGTTACGTGGTTTATAAAGTGTCTCTAAAGTTATTATCAATCTCCTTAAGCCTGTTATGTTTCAATATATTGTTGTGAATCAATTTGATTTCTTCTCTGGTAAGAGAATCTCTAAAAACTTCTTGGTAGCTCATGAACTATTCCGCTATCTGAAGGGTTCTAAGAACAACTCCAACAAAGGGATTGCTCTAACACTAGACATGGAAAAGGCCTATGATAAGGTGGAATGGAACTTTGTTCTTAAGGTCATGACTCAAATGGGCTTTAATGATAATTTTGTCTCTCTGATCAATAGATGCATAAGCACTGTCATTTATCAAATTAGAATCAATGGATGACTATCATACTATTTTACCCCTTAAAAGAGGACTCCAGCAAGGAGACCCCATTTCCCTATACTTGTTCCTATTTTGTGCGCAGGACCTTTCGGTGCTTTTGTTGGATGCTCAACTGAAATGATCTATAAAGGGTTTGAAAGCAAGTATACGAGGTCCCAAAATCTCTCACCTCCTCTATGCCAATGATAACATTCTGTTCATCAAGAATTCCCTTATGGAAGCCCAAAGGTGAAGGAAATCCTTTAGGTTTATGAGCATTCTTCAGGAAAACAAGTAAACTACAACAAATACAACGTTTACTTCAACAACAACACCCACCCGGAGCACCGAAACACTATTACAGGTGTTTGGAGTGGAGGAAAAAGAAGATATGGGCTGCTACTTTGGACTGCCTCTCATTGTAGGAAAAGGGAAAGTTTCCACATTTAGCTTTGTCAAGGACAAAATAGACTAAGAAATTTCTTTCTTTCAAAGTTTGATAGATCATCCTCAAATCGGTGGCCCAAGCCATTCCCACTTACGCAATGTCGTGTTATCTTCTTTTCGAGGGTATCATTGAAGATATCACCACCCAAATTAGGTCTTTCCGGTGGTCTAGTAAGCATGAGGTCAGGGGTTGGGCAATAGTTGCATGGGAAAAAGTCTGTAGATCAAAAGGGTTGGGGTGCCTAGGGTTTCGAGACCTTAATTTTTCAATCTTGCACTGAACAAGAATCAAATCTGAAGATTTTTAGGACCACAAATATTTGACATCTAAGGACTTTAAAGTGAAGTATTTCCCATCTTAGGCCTTTTCTGATGCCAAAATAGGAGATAGGGCCTTTTATGTCTGGACAAACATTTATAAAGTAAAGGAGGCTCTTAAAGACGGCTTCTTCTGGAGAATCGGATTTGAAGGGGAAACAAGAATCTTTTTGGATAAACGTGGAGAAGTTTCTCCAATTGAATGATCATGCTCTTACAGAGATAAGATGGACTCACCTTTCAAATGTGTAGACTTTATGCTCTCGAATTCACCAAAATTTGACACGAGTAAGATCCATCAGGTACTCACACATGAAGAAGCTAACAAGGTCCTCTCCACTCTTATCGCTCAAACCCAAGAGGATAAATTTTGATCTGAAACCATCACAACATTGGATGTTACTCAGCTAAGTTAGGATATAAATGGCTTTGGATAAAGAAGGCCACTTAAGCAAAATTAGGAAAAATCTGGAAAGCTCTCACCAAGATGCCTACCTTACCAAAACTAAGGATTTTCAGATGGAGACTGTCATTTGGCGATCCTGACCAGGGAAAAATTGACGAACGCCAGGCTTGGAAAGGAGACCTACCCCATGTGTGGGAATAAACTCGACACTCAGATTCACGCATTCAAAGATTTCCCCAAGACCTAGTCAATTCTCTCTATTTTAGGGGTGGACATCTTCATCATTAATTGGCAAGGAAATTCCTGTAAAGAGTGGCTGGATTGAGCTGCTACTCGGCTTAATATGAAAGGCTTAACCAGACTGATCGTGCTCTTGTGGAATGTGTGGAACCGCATAATGGGTGCACGATGAGGAGATGCAGGAGGATACAGACATGGTAATGGCTACTTGGGGATTATGTGTCGAATTTTCTGAAGCTAATCAAATTGACTGTTTCACTTCCCCTAACAGAGGTCTTTCAAATCTCACAAATTGAACCACCCAGATACAAACAATGTAATCAATGTTGATAGAGACTTTAAGCCATCAGAGAATTTGCGGCTATTGGCGTGATTTCTAGAGATCACAATGAGATGGTTCTGGGAGGAGTGTGTAGACACATTAACCCACCTTTTCCAGCGGAATCTTCAGAAGTGGTTGCTTTCAATTAAGGGATAAAATCGCCATTGAGAATGGATGGACTAACGCTATTATCGAAGGAGATGCGATATTCATTGTCAACAAACTCGCAAATCAAAGGGATAACGTCTCAACTATTGGATTGTTGCTTCGTACCTTGCTCGAGAGAAATCTTGACATTAAAATCTTATACGTTAATCGCGAGACGAACCGAATGGCACACACTCTTGCTCAATGGACTTTGTCGAGACTCAATCCATATTGGTTTTATTATGACGAACATGAATGTATCAAGTCTGTAATTCTTCTGGATGCTATTGGAATCTAATGAATTTCCTATTTCAAAAAAAATAATGCCCTCCCACAAATAACAAATGATCACTAAAAATTATTATAACATAAAATAAATTTCAACTCAAACAAATTAAACGTGAAATATGAACTCAAACACATTTGATTGTCAGTTACAGTGGCGGAGTCACATGTTGTTGCACCCTTAAATTCAAATTTTATTTGATTAGTTACTTATTTTATTTATAGTATTATCCTAAAATTTTATTTGTGTCCACTTGACATAAACAATTAATGTCATTAAATGTGTATATCGACCCTAAAATATATTTTCTAGATCCGCCGCTAGATTTTCATCTCTACTCCAACCCAAAAGAGGTAATATAAATGTTCATGCGTAGATCAATGGTTATGATAATAGTATTTTTCCCTGTTCTCAATAAATAAACTTTATTTATCGAAAGTAAAAGGCAATAAATGCCTAAAAGTTAAAGCAATTTGGAACATTGCAACATAATGTGATTCACGTGTAACACATGATTAATAAAAGAAAGAAATCACATACAGTTGAACTAAATAATTATAAAAATACAACATCCAAACAATAATAACAATATACAATTAAATTAAGAAAATAGATATGAATAAAACTACCATAGGATAAGACTCAAAATAAATAATAAATAAGCATGAACTCATATACATTATCAAGGTATAATAAAGCTCAAAATCTTATAATTAAACCAAGACTTTATGGAAATAAAATAACATTGAATGCATGTATAAAAATTACATTCTATACTCGATGTAAATCCTATCGTGTGTGTTTATATAGGGAAAAGCGCGATGCCGGAAGAGACCGATTCTTGCGGATGGCCGGATAAAATTTAGGGTAAAGTATAGTAATGGTCATTGAACTTTTCTAAAGCTTGCATTTAGGTCTCTAACTTTTAAAACTTGCAATACAGTCCTCCAACATTTAGTCTGTTTGCAATATGGTCCCCGACGTAACCGGCCGTTTGACTCCGTTTGCAATATGGTCACTGAACTTGTCAAGCTCTTGCATTTCGGTCCCCCAATTTTTAAAACTTGCAACAGAATCATCAATTTTATTCTAAACCCCAAATTCCTTTTCGATCTAAAATTTCCTTTTTCGTTTCTCTCTTCTCATTTCCAGCGTAACTTTTTAGTCACAGTCGGGGATGCATGGAAAATTCTAATATAACTTTGAATTATGTGGAGGTGTTAACTTGAATAAGGGTCCATTGAGAGAAGACTCGACCAAGGGACTATCGGGACCATCAACGATTCAAGGTGTATTGTTATATACATGTCATCTCAGGTGAAGCATAGATGTTCGATGAAATGCTTGTGAGAAAAAATGGGGTTAGAAATACAGAGTTGACAAATACTACTAAAATGAACTAAGTATCATTGTTGAAAGTCACCAACAAAGCTATAATTTTTTTGTATAAATGTCATATAATAATTTCTTCGTTTAATCCTTGTGGTTAAAGATTTTCCAACATATGATAAAATATAATGAAATCCCAAACAACGCCTTCACCTCTCAGTCTCTTTCGCTCACATGCACTCTCGTTTGGTTTTTGTTCTTCAGTTTTCCGCCATGTAAAATTGTAAACCCAAGTCGTGCTCTGTCTTTTAGATTTTTATTTACAAAGAAAAAATGGAGGAAGATTTGTTGGAACGCAACACCGATTACATTTATTTCTTAGTCTCTCCCCTCACTTACAAGAAGGTATTTATTTTCTCTTTTAGGCTATTCGAAAATAAGTTTTTCCTCTTTCGCACTTTCCCATTTTCAGCTTGCACTGTGTGTTTTTGTTGAAATTTTTATGTTTCTGGAACTGCATGTCAAGGATCTGGATATTCAATATTAGTTTTGAACCAAAACCATTTAATTTTTTTTCTTAATCAAAACTTTTAGTACTCCTTATGAAAGATATTTAGTCCATCAGAATAGAACTGAAAGAGGGTCCTAGGCTAAATTTTTTTGATCTTCTTGTTTGATTTTTCTTTAAATCAGGGAATTGGTTGTGAGTATCGACATAGTGAAATCGTCAGGCTCAATCCGAGAGAATGCTGGTACTAGTTTATTGGGAATTGTATTGATCTGACCTGTGGTTTTCGGCGTCCTATGAGCTCGTATTCTTTTTAATAAGTTTTAAAAGTTGATTATGGGACTGATATATCATGAACGAATTGAATTCTTTTACATGTTTTGGAAATTTTATAGTTGAATCTATATTGAATTATAGCTTTAGAATACAATTCTGCATGCACGCAACTCGAAAGGCATCATGACAGGGTAGTATATTTGGAGTAGCTACTTGATATGTTACCCGGTCATTGCACATTTGCACCTTCATTTCTGGCATATATATGTTTGTTGCAGTGTTCTTTATGTTTTACAATTTCTTTTATTGCTGACATGCCATGAGTTTACAAGAATTATGGGGTCTTATGATTTTAGTTCCGCTATTTGCTTTAGATTCTCATCATGTTTGGCTATTGAGGAACATTAAATATGGAGCATTAGAAACAATTATATGTTAAAAGGGTAGGTCATTAATGCATTTGCAACTGGTAATGTTGTATTTGACATCTAATGTCTATCTTAAACAACCCATTTGACGCCTTAGCTTTTGGAGTGACTATGACCGAACCTCTTTCCTTTTATTTATTAAGTCCTCCTTTTGAATAAGTTATTAATTGATATTCTTGGTTTATTTTAGTTATTGCTTGGTTGTTTGTTGTAGTCCTATGAACTAAAACTCTTTACTATTTTCGCAGCCGTTAGATGTGCATGCTCAAGTTTCATCCAAACCTATTGGATTATCATACCAAAGTGCGGCAGCTACGAACAAGACAAATTGGCCTTGTTACTTTTACTTCAACCGTTTATACAATAACCGTGATAGGTGCACTTTTCATGTTCAAAGTGCAGCAGCCGTTGGATGTGCATTCAATAAACCTCAAATTTATATTGAAGTAAACACTGTCAAATAGCAAATTCATATTAAAAATTCAAAAACACTTAAATTACATTCTAAACCCCAAATTCTAAATTACTTTAATTATATTCTAAACCCTAAATTAAATTATTTTAGAATTTAGGATTTAAAATGTAATTGAATTACTTTAGAATTTGGGGTTTAAAATATAATTGAGGATTGTATTGCAAGTTTTAAAAGTTGGGGGACCTAAATGCAAGTGCCTAAAAAGTTCAGTGATCATATTGCAAATGGCGTCAAACGGCCGGTTACGTCGGGGACCATATTGCAAACAGAATAAATGTTGAAGGACTATATTGTAAGTTTTAAAAGTTGGGGGACCTAAATGCAAGATTTAGAAAAGTTTAGTGACCATTACTATACTTTACCCTAAAATTTAAGACGGTCAGGGTCGAAGATTACTACGACAAGCGCTATTTGCTGAACAAGTGCTGACCATGTGTTGCCGGCAGCGATACATTACATATTCACACATCACTCTCACTACCGTCTAAGGGTTGGTTGGAATTAGGAATTAGGAATTAGGAATTAGGAATTAAAATATAAATTGATATTTAATACGATCATATTCAATTTATATATTATCGATAAAGTTATACGATAATAATATATTATTAAAATAAAATTGTCATGCAAAATCTTCATTTGATTCATATTGCTTGTGGATCTTATTTTTGTATTATGTTTATGTATGATTGTTATGACCATTATTTTCTTTTAGGGTTTATAACCTAATATTGCACAAAGTAAAACTAAAATAAGTTGAATAAATTAACAATAAACATGTTTCTCGAATTCTTTATACATACATGAAAACTTTTTATATAAAAAATATAGTATAAGAAAATTTCTATTTATTTATTTCCTTCAATTATTATCATGGAATGTTCTATATTTACACCAAGTTTTGATATGTTCAAACGTACACGGCAATAACTCAATTACTTTTTGTGATAGATAACCATCGTCAAAAAGAGAAACAAATCTACAAAATCAGCATCACCGTGCTTATTTAAAAGAATTCCCTACATTCTCAAAAAAAAAAAAAATCCCTACACCTACAACTTCTTCCTCATATGAAACCCACGGCAGTTTCTTTGAAATCTGCAGAAATGTCGAAGCGGATACATCCATGGCTCTTCACCATCTTTCTCTTTGTAACAACGTTCTTCCATCCGTCTTTCGCCGATGTCGGCACGGCTGCTAAGTACAGCCCCCCATATCTTCGTAAGTGATCTTATTATTTATGAGGTATATACATAGCACAATCAAGTGTTTATGAGGTTTTTAATTGTCTCGGGGGCAGCCACCGCCTGCTTTGGGGACGATGCCTCCATGTTTCCGACGAACAACTTGTTTGCGGCGGCCGGGGATGGGATATGGGACAACGGTGCTTCATGTGGGCGGCAATATTTGGTTAGGTGCATCAGCGCGGCTATCCCCGGAACTTGCAATCCAAGTGAAACTATAGAAATTAAGATCGTGGATCGAGCGGACACATCGGTGTCAAGGCCTTCTGCTAGCGGTGCTACAATTGTTCTTTCCACCACTGCTTTCGGCGCCATTGCAAACCCCTCTGCTTCATCCATTAACATCGAATACCAACAGTATGAACACTACTATATCACCCTTTATTAAGACAAAATTAATATGCATTCTTGTGCATGTTGTCGCAACCGTCTTTCAGTTGGACCTCGAAATTGGGCTTCGACTTAGAAAAATGTGGATTGGAGTCGCCACCGATCATTTATTTAAAAATAAATGGGTTGATCGGATACCCTATTTCTTACCTGATCTGCGTCTTACCAGAAATATGTCGGGCTCGGGAGTCGGTTACGGTCAAGGAAGGATTAGCACCATTGAACCGTCCTTTCAGTACTACGTAATTTTCAGTTGTCTTAATTAAGAAAAATAACAAGTTAAATTAAAAGGTAAAGTTTCGATCCTAATTACTTACCCTTAATTGATTTGAAAATATCCTTTAAAAAAATCGAGAAATGTGTTAGATAAACAAGGTAAAGAAAACAAATAAGATACAAGGAAAAAATAAAATAAATAAAATAAATAAGTAAGATAAGAAAAAAAAATAGTAAAGTAATAATTATATATAGTAATATTTGAAAAAAAGGAAAAAAATATAAATATATATATATATATATATATATCAAAGTATTAATAAAATAAATAAGTTATATATATATATACCAAATGCTTAAAAATAGAAAAGCTATCCTCCCAATTCACCGAAAGTGGGGGCTTTAGTAATAAATAAGACAAAAAAATGGACCCTCTAGGTTAGTAGTATATAATATAATGTTTAATAATAATAATGATAAAGACACAAGGTTTTTTAAAAAAAATAATAATAATAATAATGAATAAAAAACGAAAATAAAAAAAATATAATATATAAAGTTATAAGATATATTACATAAATAAAGAAATAATCAAATAAAAATAATTAAGAATATATATTTAATAATAGGTATATAAATAAACTATTAAAAGTATAAAAAATATATACGACTAGATAAAGATAATTACAATATATATAGTAATATTAGACTTATAAGTAAAATATTAAAGATATATATATATATATAATAATAAAATATAGTAAAAAAATAAATGAAAATAATTTAATATATATATATATACATATAATAATAATAACATGAATAATAAAAATAAATGAATAAAATATCTATATAATAAATAAGGGGACTAATATAGATTTTTAAAAAGCTCTTCCCCTCCTTTAATTGAAAATCAAACCGGTTTTTAAAAATAAGCCTCGGGTAGATCTAGGTTCGAAACTTCGAAACCCCACCCATTTTGGTCATCGGCACAACCCACGTTTTGGGTTATTTGAACCAAATATCAAGAAAAATAACGTGCACATGCAAAAGAAAGAAAAAAGAAAATCTTACCTTTTATTTCCTTTTCGAATCCTTTACAATAGTTTTGCCTTTGTATCTTCCCGTGCTTTCCTCTATGTTTTGTGTGTAACAATGATGAGTTACAATGGCTATTTATAGTGCTTGTGGATCCTATCTTTAGGAATTTAAATCTTAGTAGAACTCTATCCTATTTTTAGGAGTTTGAATCCTAATAAAATTTTATCCTATTTTTAAGAGTTTGAATCTTAATAGGACGAAAATGTGCGTTGACACATGTGTAAACCAATAATTGCTTTTAAACTCATGTACTGGTATATACTTTTCTGTGGCAGGGTCTGAAGTTTTCAACATTGCGTTTCATGGATCTCATTCTTCTGCCTTCTCGATAGGTCTACTAAAGTCTAAAGGGTTTTTCCCCCATACAATAATATTTGTATTTTTCAACCTGAGTTATATCTGGTTTAATTAGTGCTACTTATTTTATCTTTAATCCATCTCTATATTCTTTTTAATAGAAAAATGGAATTGACATTTTACATAGGATAAGAGTGTGATGACATAAAAAAACATGTACGCAAGTTGAAGCCAGGGAATTCGTATTATTGGGGAGGTCAAAATAAAATTATAAAGTTGTATGGGTCAGAGTGAAAAAAGTTGCTTTAAAAGGGATTAAATACAATTGATAGAGATTAGAATTTCAATTACTCAAGCGGAGGCGAAAGCAGCAACCAACCCCTCTAGCCATGCCCCATGTTCTGTCATCTGCTATGTGGATGAGATTCTAGAAATTTAAAAGTTTAATACTCTAATATTATGATTATGATATTTAAATTTTTCTAAGTATCTTATTTTATTTTAAATTAACACATTACAAATTTGGAACGGAGAATTATAATCCAAAACGAAGCTCATATTTTCTGGTGTGGATGATAAAAAAGTCAGATTAGATGGTAGATGATAGAAAACGGTTGTGTGGGTTGAGCTTACAATTTTATTGATGGAATACAAGTATTTGTGTGTTCCTCTCCCTATTCAGTCAGAGACATTTCTCTTGTGTGATTGCTATATATATATTATGAGTCCTGCCACATGTTTCTGGGAGCTATAAAGAATTCTGTCATTGCAGGTTACCCTTTAAAGCTAGCTCTTAATGTGTGACCTAGAGAAGTTTGTGTAAATTACGCAGTAAAGTTAGCTCTTAATTATAATGAAGTGTTTACATATATATACAACTATACTATCACCTTTGCTTCATAAGTGCTTATTTTTACTCATTATTTTTAATGCTTTCATAATTAAGCCGTTTTTAATTATTGTTAGTCATGAACAGAGTACCGACTTTGCCACCACAAATAAATAAAAAACAATTATGGGCCTGAATATACATTTAAAAACAAGAAATTATTTAATTTTTATACAATTAAAGGACAGAAAAATATCAATGGTCTGAACACGAGCATCGAAGCTGGTCTAATCGGTCACGCAAAAGCATGTAAAAACAATGTTTTTGCTCTTCTAACCAAACAAGTAGAAATAAACAATGAATGAAGCATCCATTTCCACCTAAAGACCTGCATTTTAGATTAAAAATAACTCCCGTTTCAGTATGTGCCTTAACAAATGACCAAAATGAAGGTGAAGTAATTTAAGCTCCTACTTTGGAAACAATGGAATGACTCTCCGCCGCGTATCTTACAGTCGAAACTCTCCGTACCTAAAACTACCATCTAACGTAAAGGACAAATATAGGGCAAAAGCATTTGTCATCACCATCTTAGTTTCCCAGACTATCCAAGAAGCTTTGTAACTCCCTTAAACCCTCAGCAGAAAAGCTCCTCTGCACCCTCGCACGGGGGACGATCAAGTTTGGGGGTGGATTGGATTGAAAGCATACCACGACAACAGTCAAGTTATCCCCACTTTTCCTTTTCAAAGCTTCATCAACCAGATCCTTGCTGCACATGGCAGGATCATTATGCTCCTGAAGCCTCCGCCTAGCAAAATCAACTGCATTCTGGCTTAGAAAAACATCCCAAATCCCATCACACCCTATGATAAGAAATTCGTCCTCCTCAGTTAGTTCTGCAGTCATAAGCTCAGGCTCTGCACTTAGCGGTCCACCATCTGCACCTTTCATTCCTTCCATGTGCCAATCCCCCAATGCACGAGCCACATTAAGCTGTCCATTAAGATAACCATCATAAACAGAACCTCCACATGCCTCAATGCGCCTTCTCTCTCTATTACACATGGGTTTGTGATCTCTTGACATTTCAATTGCTTTCCCACCACGACATAGAACTGCTCGACAATCTCCAGCATTTGCCACAACCAACATTCTGTAATCAGAAAGTAAGTCAACAAATAAATGTTGAGAACATATCATCACTAGTTAAACCTGGATAGTAAATTAAAATCTGACATAAGACTTACACCAAATGATAGGGGATCAAACAAAAAAGAATTAGCAAATATAATCAATTAACATCCATATCTTAGATTTATAAGTAATGCCTTAAAACATAAATTTAAACCACTCTTTTTGATATTGTTTAAGCAGATATATACACACCCAATAACCTTTGCAAACAAGTTTTAATGTTCACTAATCACCATATATCATCACAGAAACAATGCACTGGTGTTATTACTCCTCTAAGCTCCTAGGTATCTTAAAATTGTCACTTAATAGGAAAATGCAAAAATAATTTGGAATGTAAAATAAATAATTTAGAATACAACTTGCAACCTTCAACCGAAACCATGGTTGTTGGCTTTGTTTGAATACTGTATTAGTTTACTGCATGACCATAGAGATAATTTTTATCACTGGAAAGAGGAATGGTGAAATTGGACAGCCATCCGCAATTTTGTCAGGTAAGAGCACATTACCAAACCATGTAATTAATTGACAATGCCTCCAAACTGAAGGCATGTGGTGATGCTATTGTATTACACGTTAAGATAAAGAAAAGTATTGCTCAAACAAAAATAATTTCTGTTAGCAGACAATTCTAACCTCCCAAGAACAAGAGCTACCAAAGCAGTGGCACCAGAAGCAAGGGCAGAATCCGACAAACAAGCTTCTGCAAAAGCAGTATCAGTTTGAAGAAATGCTGAAGCAACAGCCCCCTCAATCTCTCCAGGAAAGTCTTCATCCTCAACAATGAACCTTGGCAAATGATTGCAAGCAAAGTCAGCAGCATGTTTCCCACCATGTCCATCGAACACCTGACCACCAAAAAGAAAGTTGAAAATGGGAACTAAAATCAGCTAACAAAGCATAAACAGATGCAAAGTAACCAATCAACCATTCCAATCAAAATTGGTCGTATTCCTATGGTTTATAAAACTTAACAAATACAAGGTCATCCATCTACCAGGTACTTCTTTTCTTTTGCAGGTAAGATCATGTAAGGAAGCACCAAACCTTTGGAAAAACTAATAGAAAAATAGTTTTCAATGCTCTGTGAATGAACTAAACAGTTGAGATCTAAAAGAACATCATAGTTCAACACTACTTACTAGAAAAATGTACTTGAAAAGGAAAATTACTCTAAAAGAAATGTCAGATCTAAAACATGCTTTATCATGATTATATTTAAAAACAAAATAAGCACACTAGAGGCCTAAAATAATTAGGTAAGGTACACACCCCATAAAAGGCACTAGGCCCATCAGCAAAATTCTTGAGACCGTAATCATGCATAAAATCATCAACACACAGATATACATCTTCCATGCTTGTTCTTAACCCTATGTCAGCCCATGCTCCAGAACGGACAATAGGGATGAACTCAGCACCATGGTTTTCCACCGCATGTCCATTTCCTATAGCAATATCCAATGCCTTTGACTTCACCTGCTAAAATTACAATACAAAACAAAAAAAATGTGATTTTCATGAAGGACAATAAGTGCACACATTTCATCCAACGAAAACAAACATCTAGAATTCTCAAAAGAAATTGTCAAACATGGCAAAACACAGGAATATCAATTTTTTAATAACGGCTGGTCATCTACAATTTTTTTTCTTTTTCCCCTTCCATTTATTTCCATTCAATTGTAAACTTTGGAGAATCGCATATATGATCATACTATTCAAGATTCCAAGTAACCCAAAATAAATAAAGAAATGAAATCCGGTAATACTGCAGAATGCACTAGCTCCTTCACAAGTGAAAAACCACCGCCAATTAAAATGCCGCCGATTAACACAAAAAATAAATAAATAAAAGATAAGGGAACTTACAAGAGAGGGATGTCGAACTAGGGACTTCTTACAAGGCTTCAAAACGCCATTACTGCTAGGACACTGCAGCCCATACGACGGTGCACGGGGATGTGGTGGCTTACTCTCGCTTGTGTTCGCATTATCTAGACTACCAAATCCATTGTTTCCCTCCATCATCACATTCTCCAAATTCAACCTAAAATAACTTCAAAGAATTTTTTTACCTCACTGCGTTATCGAGTCAACTCGCTGGTCAAGTCTGCTCAAAATTCTTAAAACAACCAAGAAAATGCAAAAAGAACAACTAGGTGAATCCCGTCAATGAGTTTAAAATTCTGCCCCAAATCCCCAATTAGTAAAGACACATTATATCAAATAACAACCAATTTTCTCGAGGTTTAAGGCTTTCAATGGTAGGTTCTGAGGGACTAAAAGTAAATTAGGGTTTAGAAAAGGGGAGAAAAACAAGATCATACGATTCTATTTCCCCCTACGCACACAGAAGAAAAGAGAAACTTTGGGCAAATCAGCCGAAAGCATCAATAGGGGATTCTTTTTCTTTTGGAAAGCTGAATAGTCGACTTTTAAAGCCAAGCGGCGGGACCTCCTAAACGATGTCGGTTTAGCGATTTTTGTAATTCGGAATTGCAAATATCATTTTTCCAGTAGGAAGTACTTCCCATTATAATTAATTAACTATTTAAATATTATTATGAAAAATAATTATTTTATTACAAAACAGTATTATGAATAGTATTTTAATTAATTTGAAAGACCGTCTTTAAGATAATTATTATGAAACACTTAGACCTAAATATTTTATCATATAACATATGTTTAATCAATACCATCAATTGTGTTGGAGATTGAGATACTTAGCTTGTAAATGATATATCTAAAAGTTCCAGCTTGACTTGCATGTGCTGCCACATGCCAGTTATATAATATTCTTTGGAAAAGGAAACATTTCTTTATTCTTTTTCCAGTAATTCAAGCAAAGGAGATTCCGTAAATTAATTTGAAATGTATCTAAAATTTAGAAATTAGGTACGTAACATATTTCATCGGTTAGTTAACTTTTATAGTATATTTTTAAATTATGAGTTCTAGATTTATTATAAAAAATCTTTTTGACATTTTAAGTCTCATTTCCTCTCCATTACAAATAGGATTAAGATTAAATTTAAAATTTATAAAAAATATATATATAATAAAATTTGTTCTTTAAGTTTATATTGATTTGTCTTATACTATTTTTTAGTTAAAAATTTATTTCATTAATGGTAAACTACATAAATTGATACTTTCGTTTGAGTTTTATAAAATTTTTCCTCATTGAATTCAACAAACATAATATTTGTTAGTTTCGTTTTTAATTAAGAAGTTATCACTGAATGTTAAAGGCAGTTAAACCTTTAACGGTTTGTTGATATGACACGGTAAATATATAAAATTAAAATTACATAATTTCTATGTATATAATACATGAATTAAGTTTTGATTATTTTCCTTTCAAATTAAATGTTTTGATCACTTATGTTATTGTTTTATTAAGTTTTGATCACTTACGCTATCGTTTTATTAAGTTTTGGTCACTTATGTTATCATTTTATTAAGTTTTGGTCACTTGAACGTTGAATGTCGTTAGTTTGAGGATGTGGCCCGTTAGTAAAATGGTTTAATTTTTTTAACACCTACACTTTAGATAAAATATTGATTATGAGTCTTTTTGTAAATTTAAATTAATTTAGAGACAACATTTCAATTTACCTATTTTTTTAATATTTTTTCTTCCCAACCCTCAATATTACTAATCTCCCCCCTCTTATTCTTCAGACATCTCTGCTCCATTGTTCAATTTGCCTTCTTTCAAGGATTCATGTTGAATTTCAAGAACAATGAAAGATTTTCAACTTTTGATAACAAATAATAACACCACATGTATCCAAGAAAAATGAGAGGGTTGGCATCTGTCATGACGACTTTTTTCGCTCGGCGAGGATTTGGACGTTGCGTGTTTGAAGAAAATTAAAAAAAAATGTTTGGAATAGGTTAGAGTCGACATCGGCCTTTGGGATTAGGTAGGTCGAAAACCCAAGAAATCGTCCTTTTAAATAATTTTAATAAAAAATTAAAAAATACGAGTGGATTGCGTTTTAAGAGATTTTGGGTCTGGGTCTCAATTACGCTCGGGGAAGGATTAGCACCCCGCAATACCCTAAATCGATACCGTCAATCATACTATTGTCCCTATTATTAGAAATTAAAGAATTTGAATTTATAATCCCTTAATCCTCAAAATATTTTTAAAATATTTTTGTAGAAAAACATCATTATTATTTATTTCTAATTAAAGAAGAAAGTAACTCCCTAGTAGTGTTAAGAGAATTATTTCTTGTCTTTTAATCAGAATATTAGAAGGTTGTTCGGTTTTCTAAGATATTAAAAAAAACTAAAATGTCTAATTAATGAAGAAAGTAACTCTCTAGTTGTAATAAGGAAATTATTTATTATGTTTTAATTGAAATATTATTGGCATTTTCTATATTTTTAAGAAAATTAGGAAAATATTAAACAATTTGTTTACTTTTAATTAACGAGGAAATCAACTCCCTATGGTTGAATTAAAAAAATGACATTACAAAGTTTTTTTTCCTTTAAAAAAACAAATAATAAAATCCTAAAAAATTCTAGGGCTTAAACAATTAATCAGGTTATTGAAGAAGAAGAAATTAACATGTATTTATTAATTAATAGAACCTGATTTAATTTTAAATGACTACTTGAAAAATATTTATTTATTTAATAATATTAAAATTGAACGTCTACATATGTTAGGAGCCCTCTTTTCAATATTAGAAAATAAAAAAATATCTTTTAATTCATCTCAAATATGTATTTTAAATGAGTTTCAATTTCTTTTTAAAGAAACTAAACTTAAAGTTTTATCTCTAATTGAACTTGAAAAGAACTTAATTCCTAAAGGCTCTAATTGAATCTAATAAGTGACTAAAACTAAAGAACCTAAAATCTAACGGTTTTAATTTATGATTACAAACATGAATAAAATAAAAGAGTTGAAAAAATAATGTATACATGCAATAAATAAACATATTTAAAAGCACATGGAACATAATTGGAGACTAAATTGAATTTAACGAAAATATAAAGCTCTTGAAGTACAATTTGATGGTGTCCAAAATAAAAGAAATGAAATACCACATCCCTTAAACAAAACACGGGTATAGTAGGGGATTTATGAAATAACTTCCCCAAAATTTCTTTCTGATTTAAACGCCAAAATTTTAGGACAAGCTTCATTTTCACCCAAGAAATTTCTCCTCCCCTCCAAAACACTCTCAACCGAAAATTTCTCTCCCATGTTCTTCTTTTTTCATCCTATACTCAACCTTATTCATCCAAAAAAAAACCTCCTTTTATCCCACACAAACACCCAAATACCTCCAAAACACGTTTCTTTAAGATCAAACACCCAAAAAACTTCCAAGAACACAAACTTGTTCTTTATCATTTATCTCCTTTAATTCCATAAACTCAAAACTTTATCCCGAACTTGTTTTTCAAGATCTAAACCACTCATATCCCAAGAACACTTCCAAGATCCTAAAGAATTCTTCAATTAAACTTAAAACTAAACCTTTAGCTCATGAGAACTAAACCCAAGCTCCTCTCACCCAGGCTACCCGAAATTGAACCACACAAGCTCTGGTCACCACTCCGACCGTCTATTGTTGGTCACTAGCTACTACGACCACCGACAGTCAACCAATGAAACCTGACAACCGCCCCTTTATTCGAAACAAATAAAGAATCAAAACAATAAACAAGGCCCACCTTCGATACAAGCCTTCAAGCAAATCTCAAACTTTCAGTGACACTCCGATAAGATTCTGACGAGGGTTTACTCTTCACTTTTCACTTATTTTCCCTCATTTCTTTCAGTATAGTTGAAGCTTTGTTAACTCGTGATGATTATGGTGTGATTAGTGCTCCTTTATACTAACAAATGACCTTGGTTTGTTAATAATCCCACTTAAAGTTTGTTATAACCATTTTTTCCAACAAACTTCATTCTTGAGATGCTAGAAGCTTCCTTCTTGCTTTAACGATTTTTTTTGTATTTTTTATGATTTTTTCGGCTCTAAACGATGACGACCAGAGCATGGAAGACGACGAGGTGACGCGTGAGCATCGCGCGTCAACGGCGACGCCACCATGTTGGCCACGTGTCGACAATATTCTGGCGACGATGAAGGCTTTCCAATGATGACATGGCACTCTCCTAACCGTTGGATGAAGTCTTGATCAATGGTCCAAATTGAGTTTTGTTTCTTTCACTTAGATTACCAAGTTAGCAAAATCTGGAAACTCATGCATTAAAGATATGGGACCTACCATGTATCTTCCCAAGGCATGAAAAAGTTAAAAATCCCTCCAAATTTCAAGCAATTGGCAATAAAACTAGAGTAAAATTAGGGTTTTCATATTTTTTGAAGTAAAGTGGGTTTGTATTTGGGCTTATGGAATAAAATTGTAATGGGCACTTATATAATTGGTATTATTTTATTGTAATGGATCTAACATATTAAATAAAATGGGCTCCTTTATTTATAATATTAGGTTTAATATTTGTAAAATGAAAATAAGCTAACATAGTAGATTTTATTATATTAGTATATTATATTCTAATATGCAAACTATATTGTAATTAATATGAATACTACATGCACATCAAATTAATAAAAAAAAATATTAACTAATATGTACATCAATACTATGTAATGTTAAAACCTTATATCATATAATATATTTAATATGTAATACTAATGAAACAAACTATACACTTAATAAAAAAACCATAAATCACTATATATTTACAAAAACTATATGCTAATACTAATAATACATTTAACCAAAACTATATTTAAAGTTATATGCTATATATTTATTTATAACCATAAAGCCCTTTTTAAAAAAATACCACTATCATTCGGATAAAATGGATAATGACAACTGCCCCTCTTTCCTTATTTCTGTGGAACGGGAATGAAGTTAAGACAAAAAACACCAATTTTATCTGGCCAACCATTATCTTCAATTATCTTGGACATAAATAGATGAGATCTCCTCCTTCTGTGATGGTTTCAGACAAATACTGATACTGACCTACCTCCTTCTGTGATGGAGTCAAGAAAAATGGAGTACTGATCCAACTTATTCTGTGATAGAATCAAGTACAAGGATTATGTCATTCCACCTCCTTCTGTGATGGAAACGAATAAAAGGTGATGTTGATCATCCTTATGTTGTGATAGAATCTAACGCGACTGAGATGTTGATCTACCTACTGATGTGATAGAATCGAGCAAAATAACCATGTTGATCCACCTCTTACTATGATAAATCAAACAAAATGTCAACGTTGGCCCACTTCCTACTGTGATGGGTTGACACTAATCTACCTCTTTCTGTGATAGAATCTAACGTGACACAGGTGTTGATCTACCTCCTACTGTGATAGAATCAATCAAAACGATTACACTGATCCAACATTTTCTTCAATAGACAAGTGAAACCACAGTGTCGATCCATATCCTTCGATTATGGATGAATAAACGAATAGGATAATCTAACTACTATTGTGTTGGACGAGCGGAATGGGTACGTTAATCCACATCATTCTGTTATGGATGAACGAAAGGATGCCAATCCAACTTCTGCTTTAATGGATGCAAGCACCGAAAGTTGATGTTGAAATCAAATAAGTTCTCCTATATGAACTTCTCTTACTTCGAACAAATTCTTGTATAGTATAATGATTCACAAGTATTGGGTTGTTAGTTTAACTCTAACTTCCGTTGGGGAATCTCTTCTTTGAAATCCTGCTATTCCTGTAAAAAAATATGAAATATTTGAATGAACAAGCATTCTCCTATTTGAAAATGCCTAAATATGAATGCATGATGTCAAATATATCAAGACAACTATTTCTGTAATCTTGGAAGACTCTGCATGCTTGCTTCTTCTGTACTTATTCTTCATCTCCATGATCATTTAGGATCTCAACTCACGACCTTCATTTCATGAATTCAACTCATAATCAAGATCAGGCCCTTCTTATGCCTTCCCTTCAGGTTCCTTCCTCAATCGTTCTAAAGCGTCCTTTCTGGTTTTCACTTTAGATTCATTTTTCTCAAAGTGTCCTTAAGAGTTTTCACTTTGGTTTCACCTCTTTTTCTTTTCTTTTCTTTTTCTCCTTTTCTATTTCTATTTCTTTTTTCTTTTCTATTTTTCCTTTTTTTTCTATAAAGATTCTCAAGCTTTCCATAAATAGAAAACTCTTAGTAAAATTTTCTTAGCGGATAACTAAAATGTTAACATCTCAGACCCTACTTTAAATCTTACGCTTTTAAAACTTATTCTTTTCATAAGCTCAATCGTCACTCTTTATAAATAAAAACGAGTGTCAAGATCATGAACATACTTCAAGTCCCTATGCTTAAAATATTAGCTTAAAGTAATGTCAAGAAATCTTATGTTTTTATGTGTACCATATTGAGTCACTCATAAAATGCTTAAAAATGAAGAAAGGCTCAAAGTGAAGATAAACCAATTTATTAATGAAAACTTGGGATTTTACAAAGTCATGGAAGTCATAGAAAAAGTTAAAATTCAAGAAACAAAGTACAAATGCCTCCAACCATTATTTCCACGAAGGTTCCCGCACTAATCAACTCTAGAGCGATGAGGTGAACCTATTTCCAGAAGATCTTGAACGTTGCCAAAATATTTGTAGACATGAAGATTCTCCCAAAATATCATACTCCCGAGAGGATTTAATTTCCAGATGCCTAATATCAAATGCATTTGAGCTATCTTTTCGATTTTTCATCTCAAATCCTTTCTTTGGTTTCAAGACACCCTTTACAGGTTTTCATCTTGAACCCTTCTTTTCTTTTTCTATTTTTCTTTTCTTTTTCCTTAATTTTATTTTCTTCAAGCGTAATATTTCTTGTCAGAGTTTGAGTTTATGGGACTTCTCAGCACCTCTCCATCTATTTCTTCCAGAATCAATGTTGTTCTGGAAAAGGCCTTCTTCACAACCTTCCTAATTAGGCATCCACTTCCAAGGGAAGTATTTGTGAATTGGAAAGATCTTTTTAAGCACTAGATCACCCTCTTGAAACTTTCTTGGACGAAAATTTTTACATTGAGCTCACATCATTCACTTTTGATATATCTGACCATGACAGATATCTTTTAATCTCTTTTCCTCAATAAGGTTCAATTGATCATATTGAGCCTGAGCCCACTGAACCTCATCCAAATCTACCTCTTTTAAAATTTGAAGCAATAGAATATCTACTTCAATAGGTAGCACTGCCTCCATCACGTAAGACAAAGTATACGGTATTACCCCTGTCAAAATTTGCAATGAAGTACGATATCCAAAAAAAATGAAGGGTAACTTCTCATGCCAGTCTTTGTAAGTGTTACTAGTCTTTGAGATAATTTTCTTGATGTTCTTGTCAGCTGCCTCTACTTCCCTATTCATCAACGGATGGTAGGTTACAGAATTATGGTGCCTTATCTTGAACTACGCACATTGTTTTGTCATCATGTCATTGTTCAGATTAGTGGCATTGTTTGAAATAATCCTCTCCGATAATCCATACCGATTAATTATCTCATTCTTTATAAACTTGGAAACTATTGACTTCGTGTTATTGGCGTACGAAGTAGCCTCTACCCATTTAGTGAAATAATAAATAGCCACCAGGATGAAGTAATATCCATTAGAAGCCTTTGGTGAAATTGTTCTAATGACATCCATGCTTCATATAGAAAATGGCCATGGTGCAGTCATTACATTTAATGGCAATGGAGGCATATGAATCTTATCCACATAGATCTGACACTTATGAAATTTTCTCACATACTTAATACAATTCCATGGTGAACCAATAATACTCATATCTCATTATTTTTTTGGCCATAGAAAGCCTGTTCGTATGTGTTTCACATATCCCACTATACACTTCTTCAATAATACTTCGTTCCTCTTGAGAGTCAACATATCTCAACAATATTTGATATTTGCCCTTTTAGTACAAAATTTCACCATAAAAATATATTTGATATTTTCCCCTTTGGTACAAAATATCATGATACCATGGGCGACCTTCTACCTCCTTTTCCAGACTATAACAATGTGTCGGATTGTTATACACTTGCATCAAGATTGGCATCATATCAACCCTTTTTGTGGTTTAAAACATTACAACCAATATAGCCAAGGCATCCACCATTTGATTTTCCTATATGGGGAGATAAACAAAAGTGACTTCTTCGAATTCTTTTACCAACTCAAGGATCAAATTTTGATATTCAACCAATTTGGAATCATTTGTTTCTTATTAATCTCGCAATTGATACACCAGTAATGAGGAATCTCTATATACTTTTAGCATTTTTATTTTTCCAAGGATGCTCTTAACCCCATAACACATGCCTCATACTTTTCCATATTATTTGTACATAAAAACTCCAATCTACTTGTAAGCGAATAGTAAACATTCTCTGGGGAAATTAATACATTGGATACTCCATCAAAATACATCTTCCATGATTCATTTCTTTCAACATCTTCTTCCTCAACAGTGATACAGAAAAGATCTTTGTCATGAAAATTAAAGTTCAAGGGCTCATAATCATCCAATGCACGAGTCTCAAGGAAATTTGATATAACACTTCTTTTTATTAGTTTCTGGCTCACATAAACAATGTCAAATTCTGACAACAACTTTTTCCATCGAGCCATTCTACCAGTTAACACGGGTGATTCCATCAAGAACTCATATGGTACGATACAACATATATTGCCTTAGCCTCTGGGTCGGCCACACCAAAGCACGAAACAATTTTGAATTGGCGGATACTTCAATTCACAATCAATAAACTTTTTGCTCATATAATAATCTCTCTTTCTTTCTTCCCAGACTCGTCATGTTGCCCCATCACACAACCTATTGAATTCTCAAATATTGATAAGTAGAGAATCAACGGTCTACCAGGAACTGATGCTACTAAGATCAGAGCATTTGACAAATACTTTTTGATTACTTATAAAGTTTCTTGGCACTCAAGATTCCAAAACTAAGGATTATTTTTCCGAAACAACTTTAAAATATATTGCACTTATCATTCAACTAATAAATGAACCAAGAAATATAGTTTAACCTTCCCAAGATACCTCAGACTTCTTTTTGTATACGAAGAGGTGAGAGATTTTGAATTGCTTTTACTTTATCCAGGTCAATTTCAATCCCCTTTCTACTAACCACAAAGCCTAAAAGCTTGTATGACGTTACTCTAAAAGTACATTTTGTAGGGTTGAGCCTTAACTGATACTTTCTCAACCTCTAGAAACATCCTTAAATTTTGAATATGTTATTCTTCTATCTAGGATTTAGCGATCATATCATCCATGTACACCTCAATTTCTTTGTATATCATATCATGTAGAAGGATCACCATAGCTCTCTGATACATTGCTCCAGTATTTTTTGATCCTAAAAAGAATTATCTTGTAACAAAATATTCCCCACATGGTCATAAATATTGTTTTATCCATATCTTCTAGATCAATCTTAATTTGATTATACCCCGAGAAACCATCCATGAATGAGAACCATGAATGTCCCATGATATTGTCCACTAACGTATCAATATGCAGTAAAGGAAAATTATCTTTGGGATTGCTTTATTCAGATATTAATAATCTACACACATACACACTTTTCTATCTTTTTTCAGTACGTGGACTATATCAGCTACCCACTCGGAATATTTGGCTACATGGAGGAATCCAACGTCAATTTGTTTCCTCACTTTTTCCTTAATCTTCAATAACATTTCTGGCCTCATTTTTCAAAGTTTTTGCTGAACTGGCTTGTACTATGGATTTATTGGAAGCTGATGCATCACCATATCTGTATCTAACCCTGACATATCTTGATAAGACCAGGGAATATATCCCTGAATTCATGCAACAACTCTATCAAATCTTGGTTCGTCTTTTGTGACATAGTAGTGACGATCTTCACTTCTTTCTTATCTTCATCAGTCTCTAAATTAATAATCTCAATTTCTTCTTTACAAGGCATGATTTGCTTATCTTCATTTTCCACCAGTCTTAATAATTCGGTAGGCACTTCACATTATACCTTATTTTCACACTCGTTAATCTCTTTTAAACATAAAAGCCGCTGTAGATCAATCTCATAATTAGTTTCAGAAACATTCATGCTATTAATATTGGGACACCTATGAAGGAAATATGGAACGAATATATACTTTGGCAAAGAAATAAAACAAGCGAAAGAAATGAAATGATTGAAAATGCAAGAAAAATGATTTCTATTTGAGAAATCAAATGAAAGCATCTTTTATTAGAAAATAAATGAGTGAAATCAACATAGCTACCCATATAAAAGATCCCTTAATGTTCGTGGTACAATAACAAGGGTTAGTTGAGAACATTACTTTAGGTTAATCCTAGAAACTATATGGAGGTCATCTGCAGTCCAATTGTTATGCTTCTCAACTGGGAAACATGGGCGAATTTCAGTTAGAAATATTCCAGGCTTGCTATTTTCTCCAATCATGTTGATAAACAACCCTTCGATGGACTTCTTAAACATTTCTTGATCTTTCAATTGTCCCCCTCCAGAATTATACTAACTAGTTTTTTTATGCCGTACATTCCTCTAGAGATGAAAAATGTACTTATTGTCAGGGTAAGATATGTGCTCCCAAGGAATATCTTCTCCTCTTAGTCGAGTTTTTCTTGAATCTGATTTCTTTTTTATTTCCTTTTGATGTTGCTAAAAATTAGGCTTATCCAAGCCCTAAATAGTCCCTATTAATGACAATAGGTTTGGGACATAGAATTCCTTGTAGGTTGTTAACTTCCTAAAAAGGCTACTTTTAAAGCCTTTTTCACTTAAGTTATTGTTTGTTTAAAAGCTCATTTTAGTCATTTTAGGATCATGTAGTTGCATATAGTTGCATTTGTGGTGGTTGTGCTATTTTATTTCTTAATGGTGCTGTTTGAGGGAAAGGTGCAGTTTGTCTATGGTGTGCAGGGAATAGCAAGAAAAAGGATTCTTTGGGAAGTAATGTCGCGGCATCACACGTTGCTAAAGCAGATTGAAATGCCTTGGCATTTCTGGCACAGAAAAAGACAAAAAGATATTTCTGCATAAGGACAGCTGGCACTTGACAGCTGTCTCTGCACGTGAAGGACTGCTGTAACCGCCTGCCAGAGCTGCCAAAGGACCACTGCCACTTGGAGGATAAGGTTCATGCACAACATGTGATTCTAGGGGTATTAGGGGTATTTTACACCCAACAACCTCATCATTACCCCTAGATATATTTATTATATATGACACCTCATGGGAGAGAAGAAAAAGGGGACAGAGAGCACATGCATAGAGCAGAAAAAAATCACATTTTTATTTTCTCTTTTCCTTTCTTCTTCCTTGGGATATTCCTCCATTGATAAAGCTCCAAGGAGTGGCAAGCTAGGCGCCGGAAGGAGCTAGCGAGCTAGGTGGTTCATGGTGGCCGAGAAGAGACCTCCGGTGGTGCGTCGAAGGCTTCTTCTCACTTCCCTTTTGCTGCTATTTTTCTATTAATTTGTGGGTTGTTGGAACGAATATTTTCATGACTTTGTGTTTGGATATTTCGAACCCCACCATGAACTAACTTATTTGGTGGTGGTTGGTTGAATGATTGTTTAAACTTTATTTTTTAGGGTATATTTAAGTTTATTTTGGGTTATTTATTTGCTTTGCTTATGAATGCTTCACCATCTAGGCTTGTAAGAGGCATGGAAATGTCCATCTCTTAGATGAAGGTTAGGTATTCGGAAGAATCCTAAGCTAAAAATACTTGTAAGTATTCGGAAGAAACGCAAGATAAGATCCTCATAAGTAATGGGTTATGGTATTTTCAAGGGGCTTTGAACCGGCCTAGGAATATTATAACTTAATCCTTAGATCTCGGAAGAGACTAGGATAGGATTTCAACGACTAAAAAGGGTGTCTTTATCAATAGGGTAGGCTGTCCAACATCGTTGAGTGAGAGCAGATGCCTTGGCATCCTATTCTGTTAGGTTCTTTTGAACACCTTAGGAAAGCTCTGTCGAGTAAGTAAAGTCAAGATAGCTTAAATATACTTGAGAAATAAGTTTAGCAACCTTAGACCAATCCTTACCATTCATTTCATTGGAAGCTTGTCACGTGAGGATTATTTTCTTCTTATTTTATTTATTTATCTTTTTATTTACTGTTTTTACCATTTTCATTACCTTGACATTTCACCATACTCAATATTAAACATCCATCATTGCCACTGCATTTCCATTTGCTACACCATCACACCATCAATCCATATTCACCAGCATACACATTTCCATTACCGTGACATTTGTATATATCAAGACTAACTATACTTAGATAATTTAGTGCGTTGCTTTGGTTAGACTTTCGTAATTTCACCCAATCCCTGTGGAGATGATACTCACTCATCATTATATTACTTGAGCGATTGTGTATACTTGCACATTATTTGCGTATATTTTATAGTCTCACAACACGCGAACAAGTTTTTGGCACCGTTGCCGGGGATTGGCAGCCTGAAGTTATTTAGTTTTGCCAGAGCATTTTATTTTGTTTTGCATTTTTATTTTTGTATAGTTTACTTGATATTTTTGTTTTATTTTCCAGGTTTATTTAGTGTATGCCTAGAAAAAATTCTGAAGAGCCTTTGGAACCAATAGAACCTGAGATTGAAAGACTCTTTAGAAGAAGAAGACGTGCTCAAGGAAATATGTATTAGATTGGAAACCAAGGCATTGGTCAAGATGACAGAAATCAGAATGCCGCGGCATTAAACAATGCTGAACCTGCTATCAGGCCTCGTGTTATTCGAGATCATTTAAATCCGATGCTGGATGATCTGAATCCTGGGATTGTGGCACCCGAAATTAAAGCTGCACCTTTCGAGCTGAAACCAGTCATGTTCAACATGTTAAATTCTATTGGGCAGTTTGGGGGTATGCCAACTGAAGATGCCAGGCAGCACATTTGTAATTTTCTGGAAGTTTGTGATTCTTTCCGCCAAGAAGGAGTGCATGAGGATTTTATGAAATTAAGCTTTTTTCGTATTCATTGCGTGACCGAGCAAGGGCTTGGTTGAGTGGTGTACTAGCCGGTTCGATGGAATCATGGGCCGATCTTTGCAAGAGTTTCTTATTGAGGTACAACCCACCGAATATGAATACGCAGCTAAGGAATGAAATGTCATCTTTTCGCCAGGGTGATGACGAATCCATGTATGAGTGTTAGGATCGTTACAAGAGTTTGCTTGAAAGTGTTCAAATCATGGTTTTCATGATTGGAATCAAGTAGTCATGTTCTATAATGGAGTCAATGCACCCACGAGGATGTTACTGAATGCCTCGGCAACTGGGACATTGCTGGACAAATCACCTACGGAGGCGTTTGCTATCTTGGACAGAATTGCTAACAATGATTATCAATTTCCTTTCTCAAGACTTGGGAGTGGGAGGAGAGCACCTGGAGCATTCGAGTTAGAAGCCAAAGATTCGGTGTCCGCTCAACTCTCCGCTATTACTAATATGTTGAAGAACTTACAATGTTCCACTGATGTGAAGGAAGTGAAATCAACTAGTCTGGCATGTCTGTTATGCCAAGTCAATCATCACGAGAGTGAATGCCCAACCAACCATGAGTCCATCAACTTTGTTGGTAATTACAATCGAGGCAACAACAATCCTTACTCAAACACTTATAATGCTGGATGGCGTCAGCATCCCAATTTCTCATGGGGAAATAAAAGAGCCCACAATGTTAATCAACCTACTAGGCAGCAGAATCACAATGAGCCTCAAAGTTACCAAAATTCTATTCCATGTCATAATGCTAACAAAGGAGCTTTTATCTTCAGCGAGCATAAGTTCCTTAGAAGCTACAATTCAAGAATTCATATCTACTACGAAGACAATGCTGCAAGACCATTCTACTTCAATTAAGAATCAAGGAGCTTTACTTCATAGTCAAGGTGCCTTACTTCAAAGCCATAGCTCGTCTCTGAGAGCTTTGGAAGGTCAAGTTGGTCAGATTGCTACGGCATTGCAAGAGCGTCAGCAAGGACGTTTTCCAAGTGATACTGAAGTCACTAAAGGGCTTGTAAAAGAGCATTGCAATGTGTTAACTCTTAGGAGTGGAACACAAATCAATCGACAAGTCAAGGATAGTGGGCCACAGCATGATGATTCTAATCCCACTACTGGAGCTGAATTACAAGATGATAGAGTTTCTGAGAAGGACAAGGAGGAGGATTCTGCCAAGGTACCAGATTCTGATGCCAAAGCAAAAGAAAATTCTATTCCTACAGCTAAGGAAGCTAGACCTCCCCCACCCTTCCCGCAAAGATTGAAGCAGCACAATGATGAAGTTCAGTTCAAGAAGTTCGTAGACATTCTTGATCAGCTCCATATCAATATACCTCTCTTGGAAGCTGTTGAACAGATGCCGATGTATGCCAAATTTCTGAAGGACATCTGTACCAAGAAGAGGAAAGTAGAGACTGTTGCCACGGTAACAGAATTTTGTTCTTCATTGAGTAAGTTGCCGCCAAAGAGAAATGATCCGGGCAGCTTCATTATTCCTTGTTCAATTGGAGCTAATTTCGTTGGAAAGGCTTTATGTGATCTTGGTTCAAGTGTCAACTTAATGCCTAAATCGATATTCTTGAAGCTTGGCATAGGAGATGCAAGACCCACCTCAGTTATTTTACAACTTGCCGATAAATCCCATGTTAAACCTGAAGGGACAGTCGAGGATGTCATAGTAAGGGTGGACAAGTTTGTGTTTCCAGTCGACTTCTTAATTCTGGACTGCGAAGTTGATGCCAAGGCACCAATCATTCTGGGAAGACCTTTCCTAGCCACAAGGACGTATCTTGATAGACTGTGAAAAAGGTGAACTCACCATGATAGTGGCTGATCAGTGTGTGACTGTCAATGTTTTTAGAACGCTCAAATATGTTGATGACACTGAAGAATGCCAAGGCATTTCTGAATTGAACTCAGTGATTGAAGAAGAGACTGAACATCTTTGCCAGAACAACTTCATTCAGCTAGTAGAAAATGAATATTGGGTGGATGATGAAAGCTTAGTGGAGTCCGATGACTTTCCAATTTTGGAGGAGTAATCTAGCTTAGTACAAGTTAGATCAGGTATGAATTTTGAACCTCTGAATTTTGATGAATTCATTTCTCCTAAGCCTTTATTATTGCATGCACCCAATCTAGAGCTTAAGACTTTGCCAAGGTATCTTAAATATGTTTACTTAGGTAGCGATGAGACTTTACCGGTGATTATTTCCGCTAACCTTACTGCTAACCAAGAGCAAAATTTGTTAAGTGTTTTGATGCAGCATAAGAAAGCAATTGGTTGGACTATGGCCGATTTGAAAGACATTAGTCCCACGATCTGCATGCATAAGATTCTGCTAGAAGATTGCCACGACAATTCAATTGAACCACAAAGAAGACTCAACCCTGTTATGAAGCAAGTGGTGATGAAAGAAATTCTGAAATGGCTTGATGCTGGAGTGATCTACCCTATCTCCAATAGCTCATGGGTGAGCCCTGTCCAATGTGTTCCGAAGAAAGGAGGCACGACGGTGGTTACGAATGAGGATAATGAGCTATTACCCACTCGCACTGTGACCGGATGGAGGATATGTATAACTATAGAAAACTCAACAAAGCTACGAAGAAGACCACTTTCCTCTACCTTTCATCGACCAAATGTTGGATCGATTGGTCGACAAAGCATTCTATTACTTTTTGGATGGGTACTCGGGGTATAATCAAATTGCCATCATACCAGAGGACCAAGAGAAGACTACATTTACTTGTCCCTATGGCACTTTTCCTTTAGAGGATGCCTTTTGGACTCTGTAATGCCCCGACAACGTTTCAGCGCTGTATGCAAGCTATATTTTCAGATATGGTTGAGGATTTTCTGGAGATCTTCATGGACGACTTTTCTGTTTGTGGGAACGACTTTGAACGATGCCTCGGCAATTTAGTAAAAGTTCTCAAGAGATGCGAGGAGGCTGAGTTGGTCTTAAACTGGAAAAATGTCACTTCATGGTGACTGAAGGTATTGTATTAGGCCACAAAATTTCACACAAGGGTATTGAGGTGGACAAGGAAAATATTGAAGTGATTGAAAAATTGCCACCACCAACTTCGGTCAAGGAAATAAGAAGTTTTCTTAGACATGCTGGATTCTATAGAAGGTTTAAAGACTTCTCCAAGATTTCTAAACCCTTGTGCACATTGCTTCAACAAAACCAACCCTTTGTGTTTGACGAATTATACCTCAGCGCGTTTACTGAGCTAAAGCGACAACTGATCTCGGCACCCATTGTAGTCCCTCCCGAGTGGACATCACCATTTGAGCTGATGTGTGATGCAAGCAATTATGCCGTAGGAGCTGTTTTGGGGCAACGCCGAGGTAAAATCTTTCATGTTATTTATTTTCTCTAGCCGCACTTTAAATGAAGCACAATTGAACTACACCACCACTGAGAAATAATTACTTGCCGTAGTATTTGCTTTTGATAAATTTAGACATTACCTAATAGGCACTAAAGTTATTGTTCACACTGATCATTCGGCTATAAAATACTTAGTGAACAAAAAGGATGCCAAGCCTAGACTTATTAGGTGGATCTTACTTTTGCAAGAATTTGACTTAGAGGTGGTAGATAGAAAAGGAACTGAAAATCAAGTTGTTGATCACTTATCTAGGCTAGAGAACAATTCTGAATGCCATGACACTATATATATATCCAAGAGGAATTTCCTGATGAGAAAATTTTATATGCCGCGGCAATCCCGTGGTACGCTGACCTTGTCAATTTTCTTGTTAGTGGAATTGTGCCTTTTGATTTGAATAGTCAGGCTAAAAAGAAGTTCAAGCACGATGCAAGGCACTATTTTTGGGATGAGCCATATCTGTTCAAACATTGTGCCGATCAACTCATTAGACGATGTGTACCTGAAGAAGAGCAAAGTGATATTTTGTACCATTGTCATTCGGCCCCAAGTGGAGGCCATTTTGGTGGAGCAAGGACTGCTGCTAAGGTCCTGCAATCAGGCTTTTACTGGCCAACTTTGTTTAGAGATGCCCAAGAATTTTACAAAGGATGTGATCGATGCCAACGGACTGGAAACATCTCCAGACGACATGAGATGCCGCTGCAAAATATTTTGGAGATAGAGCTGTTTGATGTGTGGGGCATCGACTTCATGGGACCATTCCCATATTCTGAAGGAAAATTATATATATTGCTTGCTGTGGATTATGTGTCAAAGTGGGTGGAAGCAATAGCAACATCAAGGAATGACTCCAAGACCGTACTCAAGTTTTTGCACAAGTATATTTTCACTCGGTTTGGAGTACCTCGTGCTATCATCAGTGATGAAGGAACCCATTTTGATAACAAGTTGATTGCCAAGGCATTGCTGAGATATGGAGTTCGACACAAGATTGCCACAACATATTATCCGTAGACAAATGGCCAAGCTGAGATATCTAATCGAGAGATCAAGCAGATTTTAGAGAAAGTGGTGAACCCAAAGCGAAAGGATTGGTCGCCAAAGTTGGATGAAGAACTTTGGACGTACAGAACAACATTCAAAACTCCTTTGGGGATGTCACCCTTCAAGTTAGTGTATGGTAAAGCTTGTCATCTCCCGGTTGAGCTTGAACATAAAGCTTATTGGGCTATCAAGCGATTGAATTTCGATGCTCAACTAGCTGGGGAGCAGAGATTATTAGAACTTAATGAAATGGAAGAGTTTAGAGCACAAGCATATGAGAATGCTCAGGTATACAAGGAGAAAACTAAGAAGTGGCATGACCAAAAACTGATACCACGTCATTTTCATGTGGGCCAGCAAGTCTTGCTTTACAACTCCAGACTTAAACTCTTTCCTGGGAAGCTAAAATCTCGATGGTCAGGGCCATTTGAGGTGCATTATGTCTATCCCCATGGAGCTGTTGACATCAAGAGAATAGACAATGGGAAGATCTTCAAGGTCAATGGCCAGCGTCTGAAAGCCTACAATGGAATTCCACCACCGCACAACAAGGACGTGTTACGGCTGCACGATACTGAAGCGTGCCCAGAGGAGAACCAAAATTCGATGCCTCGGCATTGAATTTGTGTCTGTGCATAAATAAAATTTAACATTCAAGTTTTTTTCTTTAGTTTTATTTTATTTTATTTTGTAATTAATTTTTGATCTGATTTGTAGGGACCACATTACTGCAAACCGTACAAGGAGCGATATTCTTTTGATTTGTTTCTTTTTATTTAATTTAATTTCTGACATTTCTTTTTCTCTTTCCACAGACTTGTCCTATCATCATTACCTTTTGGCAGTTTTTTTTCCTTCCCTATACATGCACAACCCCCACCCACTAATTCCTCTCTTAACCGTCATATCACCCCTTTTTCCCTCCCAAATTTTTAACTTTTTCTTTTCTCTTTCTTTATTCATTTTTTTTCTTTCATGTTAACTTTTACTTTTTCTCCCTCTTTTACTCATCTTCTTCCCTTCTTCTCTCCATAGACGAAATACATCCAAGTTTTTAAAGCTTTCAAAAGATTTTTCCTTTTTCATTTTTCTTACTTCAAAAACACTGAAAATGGTGCGCTCAAGACCAGCTCCAACCGACACGACCGCTTGGCAACAGTTTGAGAACGATGAGGCCAAGGCTCGTTCCAAAAACCGAAAACTCTTTTTTGAGTTGGGATCTATTTTTACCGAGGAAACCGATGGTGGTTTTGGACCCAATGTTATGGACATCATGATGCCGCTCAAGTGGCAGAAGTTTGCTCGTTATCCTGGTTCGGTGAACGCCTCATTAGTTAAGGAGTTCTATGCGAACATTTCCAAGCCCAATCAACACTCTATCTTCGTTCGAGGTAAGCAAATCCGTTTTACATCCACTGCTATTAATCGTTATTTTCATTTACAGGAGGTAGTAGACGGCCATGCCATGTTCGAAGAGGAAGCCGATAGCAACACATACGATGGGGTCTTGGAGGACCTTTGTTATGAAAACACTGAGTGGAATGGACGACAAACGAGTAGGTACTCGGTCAACCGAGAACGTCTTCAGCCGCACACAAAGTTATGGAATCACTTTCTCAAGCATAAACTAATGCCCACTTCCAACAACACTACGGTATCACTTTCACGCTTATTACTTTTACATTCTATGATAGTATCCCGTCCGATCGATGTGGGTCGTATTATTGTTCAGCAAGTTCATGACTGTTTGGGTAAAAAGGCAAGTGTTTTGGTGTTTCCTAATTTAATTACCGCTTTATGTCGTAAGAAAAAGGTTGAGGAAAATGCTTTTGATGAAATTTTACCTGGATTATCGGGCATCACTAGGGCTAGACTTCCACTATTGTTGGGACTTGAAAATCCCAAGTTTAAAGACCCTGTTCATGAGCAATCTACAGGTACTACAGAATCGAATGTCGAGGCAAGGTTACTTGCTCTCGAGGTAGCTGTGACGCAGACTCAATCTCAACTGCATGCTTTACACGGTGACATCCGTAATTTCTTTGGATACGTGAAGCATAGAGATGCTATGGTGGAATCGTTGTTTCAAGAAATTATTCCCCACGGTCAACGGAATTTCCCTGGTTTCCCAAACAAAATTCTGCCGGCATTTAATGCAGAGGCATCTTCAATGCCTGAGCACGATGCACCCGATCCTCCTGCTGCTGACCCTACTCCTGATACACACCGGTCCGAGACTCCTGAATATCCGCCCACTATCCCTGTCGAAGAAACACCCAACCCCGTCCCAGCACCCAATACTTCTCATGCACAACGTAGTGGTCGTCGCACCAAGACCACGGCTGGACGCATTGCGCACTATTACTCCACTTCTTCCGAGTCCAGCCCAGCACCTATCCGAAAGTGCACCCGACGAGGAGCTGCTAGCACCTCCAAAGCACCACCACCACGTAAACATTGAGGTACCTCTCTTGCATCCATTTTATTTAGTTGCATTTCATTGCATAACATATAGTTTATAGTTAGTTTAGTTCTCTTTAAAGCATTGAGGACAATGTTTCCCTTAAGTTTGGGGGAGGTATTGTTCTTGGTAGGTCATATGCATGATAGCATTAGCATAGTATTATGCCATGGCATCAGTAAATGGTAGGACAGTTAGATGAAATATTTTGAGGATACCCGATGATGATAATTTTGTTAGGATAGAATCTGAATGTAAATGACTATTGAGAATGATAGAACTCACTCTAGGGCTTGATGCTTTGTGAAAAATATTTACACGATTTGTATGTTTTCTATACTTAGAAAATTTAGGAACTTTTTATGAAGAAACTTTAGTTAGTCTTGGCATTGAAATATAGTATGGTATTTAAAAGAAAAATCAAAAACAAACTCCCTTAGAAATGAAACTGTAAATAAATGCTTAAGCATAGCTATAGAGGGACACTCCTCTTTGCCGTGGCATTTCTGGAACTTTCTTTAATAGATGGAAGCCTTGTGCATATGAGTGAATGAAAGAAGTCACGGGATGACTCTACTTAACTAGCTCGGGGATGGAAGGTATGCTCCCTTTCATTTAGAGTGTGAGAGAGTAGGTGTGATGAGCTGACTCCCTTCGTAACAGCATAATAAAAAAATCAAAGAAAAGGGAGTAAAAATGTGCTTAATGATAAGTAAATGCCTTGACAAAAACTAGGGGACTTAATTAGAAATTGTCTAAATTCGCTAAGTATAGATTGGATACAATCACGCACACACACTACCACAAAGGATTTTGACCTAGGGAAAAGTACTTGAATTCTTGATAAGTCTAGCATGTTGAAGCCTATCGTTCTGAGGGTTGAAATTCAATTTGTCCTACTGTCTTACTATCGAACTTTTCCATGACATTATGCTTATGTAACTGCTATCCATTGCTTGAGGACAAGCAATAGCTTAAGTTTGAGGGTGTGTTAACTTCCTAAAAAGGCTACTTTTAAAGCCTTTTTCACTTAAGTTATTGTTTGTTTAAAAGCTCATTTTAGTCATTTTAGGATCATGTAGTTGCATATAGTTGCATTTGTGGTGGTTGTGCTATTTTATTTCTTAATGGTGTTGTTTGAGGGAAATGTGCAGTTTGTCTATGGTGTGCAGGGAATAGCAAGAAAAAGGATTCTTTGGGAAGTAATGCGCGGCATCACATGTTGCTAAAGCAGATTGAAATGCCTTGGCATTTCTGGCACAGAAAAAGACAAAAAAATATTTCTGCATAAGGACAGCTGCACTGGACAGTGTCTCTGCACGTGAAGGACTGCTGTAACCGCCTGCCAGAGCTGCCAAAGGACCACTGTAACTTAGAGGATAAGGTTCATGCACAATATGTGATTCTAGAGGTATGAGGGGTATTTTGCACCCAACAACCTCATCATTACCCCTAGATATTTTTATTATATATGATACCTCATAGGAGAGAAGAAAAAGGGGACAGAGAGCACACGCATAGAGCAGAAAAAAATCACATTTTTATTTTCTCTTTTCCTTTCTTCTTCCTTGGGATATTCCTCCATTGATAAAGCTCCAAGGAGTGGCAAGCTAGGCGCCGGAAGGAGCTAGCGAGCTAGGTTCGTGGTGGCCGAGAGGAGACCTCCGGTGGCGCGTCGAAGGCTTCTTCTCACTTCCCTTTTGCTGCTTTTTTTCTATTAATTTGTGGGTTGTTAGAACGAATATTTTCATGACTTTGTGTTTGGATATTTCGAACCCCACCATGAACTAACTTATTTGGTGGTGTTGGTTGAACGATTGTTTAAACTTTATTTTTTTAGGGTATATTTAAGTTTATTTTGGGTTCTTTATTTGCTTTGCTTATGAATGCTTCACCATCTAGGCTTGTAAGAGGCATGGAAATGTCCATCTCTTAGATGAAGGTTAGGTATTCGCAAGAATCCTAAGCTAAAAATACTTGTAAGTATTAGGAAGAAACGCAAGATAAGATCCTCATAAGCAATAGGTTATGGTATTTTCAATTGAACCGGCCTAGGAATATTATAACTTAATCCCTTAGATCTCGGAAGAGACTAGGATAGGATTTCAACGACTAAAAAGGGTGTCTTTATCAATAGAGTAGGCTGTCCAACATCGTTGAGTGAGAGCAGATGCATTGGCATCCTATTCTGTTAGGTTCTTTTGAACACCTTAGGAAAGCCCTATCGAGTAAGTAAAGTCAAGATAGCTTAAATATACTTGAGAAATAAGTTTAGCAACCTTAGACCAATCCTTACCATTCATTTCATTGGAAGCTTGTCACGTGAGGATTATTTTCTTCTTATTTTATTTATTTATCTTTTTATTTACTGTTTTTACCATTTTTCATTGCCTTGACATTTCACCATACTCAATATTAAACATCCATCATTGCCATTGCATTTCCATTTGCTACACCATAACACCATCAATCCACATTCACCAGCATACACATTTCCATTACCGTGACATTTGTATATATCAAGACTAACTATACTTAGATAATTTAGTGCGTTGCTTTGGTTAGACTTTCGTAATTTCACCCAATCCCTGTGGAGACGATACTCACTCATCATTATATTACTTGAGCGATTGTGTATACTTGCACATTATTTGCGTATATTTTATAGTACTCACAACACGCGAACATAGGTTCTTTCTGAAACCTTTCCCAATCTTTGCTTCCCTACCCAGAGTCTTGCACACAGACATCTTTATGCAATTAGGCATTCGAGGATGAGGAAAAATGGCCCTTTCAGCGATGAATGTCGCATTCACAAATTCCAAGGCCCTGAATGAACATTATAAAACATTCTCGTTCGTCTCAATATAAGACGTGTCAGTGGTTACTGAAGCGATAATGTCTTGCTCAGCCCAATATTAATTAACTTCTCATAAATGACATTTTTAATCTTTGATGTAACGATGAAGGAACTGCCCCAACAAAATGAATCCAAGGTCTCCCCAACAAATGATTATATGTCAGATTTATATTCATCACGACAAACTCCACATTGTAAATTGCAGGCCCAATCAATAACGGGACATCAATCTTCCCTAGAATATATCTCTGAGTTCCATCAAAGGCCGAATAACGTTTTGATAAGCCTTTATGTGAGAATCATCTATTGGCATTCTCTACAAAGTTTCCAGAGGCATTACATTTAGCGCTAATCTGTTATCAATCAATACTTCAGGTAAACATTGCCCATTACAGTGAGTAGTAATATTTAAAGCCTTCACAGACCTTATTCCTCCTTTCGGGATCTCATCATAGGTAAAAGTGATGTAATTATCTATAGCGATTTGTCCCACTATACGATCAAGCTTGTTCACAAATATATCCTCTGCACAAAAGTTTGATTGAGCATTTTAATAAAACATTTTAGTGCACCTCTGAATTCATTAGCAAGTCTAATATGTAGATTTTTGCCTATTGTTTGTACAATTGTTCGACGATACTATACTCACTATGTTTTAGAAATTTCAAGAACTCTTGAGCTTTGGCCTCGATCGCCAGTTCATTAATCTTTGGCAGAAGTTCCTTCGCAAAAATCTTTTAAGGTGGTGATGCCTTGGACCTAATTTTTAGCTTTTCAACTTCCTTCGATGTTTTAGGGGGAGAATAACATCTTCCACTTCTCGTGAAATATCCTGCTTCAGTTATCATTTCCATGGGGGATTTTTCTTTCTCATTTGGTTTGACTTTTACTTCTTCTAACATGGTTGGTTCTTTAACTTCTCTCATTACTAATATATTGGTGGTATAACTCCAATCGAATTTATAGTATCCTTGAAAAGAAATGGTGTTGGAGTATTGATTATTACTTTAGGAGTTACTGGGGCTGGACTCACTTCTTTGGCCTCAAAGTGATCATGACAAGTTTCCTTACTCCATACTAACATATGTAAGATCAAACTTATAAACTAAGGAAAATGTTGAATCTCATACCCTTCCTCCCGGTGGAACTCACAGAAAATTTCATTTTCAACGTGATTACACATTAAACCCTGATGATTAACCCAACCTCTATCAACCGCTTGAAAACCCAACTCAACGGGATTTAATTTCAGACACACATCTTTTCAATCTCTTGCCATTCTCTTTATGGATCGAACAATTTTCCAATACAATTATCAAATGGCTGGAAAATATAGGAAAATCATGTTTTCCTGTTGGTAAATGATTTGGCCTTTGGGGGTTATAAACAAGGCCTCTTTTAACACTTTTCATAATTTTTCTTCAATCTTTATTCATCTTTATTTTATTTTCTTCTTTCCTCCACTGACCATGGAGGTTTGAACTTACTAGGGATTGTAGCAGTAGTCATGGAGTAGTCGTGCAGTAGCGATGATAAATTGGGGTTCAAGCTTTATTTTGGTTTCTTTTCCTAAGAAGAGAATATACTTTTTTAGTTTGGATGTTTTATTGTTTTTGCATGTTATTTGGATTCAAACATAAAGGGTTCGATGAAATGCTTGACTTATTTTTTTTTACTTTGACAATACTTTTATGTGCTGAATTTTTAATTAGATGTTTTTAGAGATGAATGTATTCTTATGTATGTTAATCTTGATTATTTTTAGAGATAATAATTATTGAGATTGCATGCTACTTTAGTTCCAGCATTGATGTTTATAAGAGTAAAGTAAATCATATGAAGACTATGATGTCGATTGTACATGTTATGTTAATTGTTTAATCTATGGCATTGATGAGAGTTAATTCCATTGGGTTAAGTGTTTAATTTTTTAGAGAGGATTAATGTGTTAATCATTTCGTGTCTAATAAATATTTCCATAGCATAATCGTGCTACTAACTATCAAATTACAACATCATTTATTGGTCTATTGGTCTGTTTGTTCTACTACTTGATATTACATTCCTGTCATCTACTATTCTGCTTTAATACTTTTGTTGTATTCTTGTCACTATCTCACTTAACCTTATCTTTTTCTATTTGAGATTAACTATTTAAGCTGTAATCCCTTGCTTTCATCGAGTTCGACACTCGAAGCTTTCTAAGCTTCCACTTTATTACTTGATTTACGATACGTGCACTTATGTTGAATGTTGTATCAATTTCATAGCATCAAGTTTTTGATGATTTTATCGGGGATCAATGGTATTATATTAGAATTGTTTTCTTTTGTTTTTACTTTGTTTATTTTCTTTTGTAGATAAATTATTTTTAGAATAACGTTGTTGGTGCATGCCACGCAGCAACATCTAGAACAACAATTTAAAAAACAACCAAATATGGTTCAATATTTTGGTCCACATTTACTAAATGTTCTAATGTCGTAGAACTGCTACAACATCGATGACCATAACAGGCCAATCCGAGAACATATTATGTCGACATTGGATAATCTGTATCCTAGCATTGTGAGGCCTGTCATCCATGCTGCCCATTTTGAACTAAAGCCCGTGATGTTCCAAATGCTGGAGTTAATTGGGTAATATAGTGGGATGCACATCGAAGACCCTTGAGCGTACTTGCGAGTACTCATGAAGTGTGGTATTCTTTTCTATATCAGGGAGTACCTATAGAAGCACTAAAGATGAAATCATTTCCTTACTCACTTAGTGACAATGCTAGAGCAGGGTTTAACTTGTCGTCGCCTGGTGCTATAACATCATGGAATGAATTAACACAAATATTTTTATGTGTTTCAATATACCAAATATGAATGCCAAGCTGAGGAACGACATCACATCTTTCAAGCATTTGGAGGATGAGAATTTGTATGAAATTTTGGAGAAATTTAAAGAATTATTGAGCAAATGCCCGATGATGATTTACAGTATTGAACACAAATAGAGATATTCTACAATAGTATTAAAATGCAAACCCGAATAGTTGTAGATGTCTCTCCAATGGAGCATTGCTGGACAAGTCTTACGATGAAGCCTACGACATCCTTGAGAAGATCTCTAACAATGATTACCAATATCCTGACATAAGGATGATGTCGGGGAGACACATTGCTGCAATGGATAATGATGTGTTAAACTCAATGGCTTCACAAATCACAATATTGACTAAGATAATAATGAAGATGCAACAACTTAAAAGTATGTATGAAGTTAAATCAACATCCATTATTACTTGCAATTATTATGGTAAAAATAATAATTTTGAGAAATATCCTCAAACTCCTGATTCCATGCATTTCATGAAGAGCTACAATTGGAATGACTATGCTAACACCAACAATCCAAAGTTCGAGAATCATTTTGATCTTTCATGGGGAAGTTAGAATGTAGTTGATCCTAATGTAGCATTAAATCTATATTGTGAGAGTATACAACCACAATATCAGTCGTAGAACAATACATACAACAACAACTGATACTGCCTCATCAATAGATGATTATAAAGCAGTGCATCCACAACAACGCTGCAATCAACAGAGCTATCAAAGGCATACTTTCAACCAAGATTCAACATCTTAATCACTTGGTTTCTACTAATAGAGCACATTCAAAGTTAGTCAACATCATTGAGAGTATTGGAGAATCAAGTTGGACAGTTGGCTAATACCTTAAGCACCAAACAACAAATAACATTGTCAAATGAAATTGAAGTAACTTGTAACCAGTATTACGAATGCATCACAACGAGAAGTGGACTCCAACTTCATAAGAACGATGAGCTACAAAAGAAAAAAGATAAGATGCCTAAATAACAATCCAAAGGAAAGAAACTGGAGGCAGAGATTGAGCCACCCGACATTGATGTCACAAAAAATGAAGCAAGTTAGTGCAATAACTCTGGGACATTGCCACCGATAATGCCAACAACATTGTCACCTATGATGCTACCACAATTGATGTTGCAACCTAAAGGAAGGCCACCACCTCCATTTCCCCAAAGATTTCAAAAGACTAAGGAGGACTAGCAATTTAAGATGTCCCTTGATATGATAAGGCATTTGAGGATCAACATCCCATTAATTGATGCATTGGAACAAATGTTGAACTATGTCAAACTCGTGAAATAAGTGCTTTCAAATAAATGTAGCATTAGCAAGTTCGAAACCGTTGCACTCACTGAAGGGTGTATTGCCATGGTCATGAGCGGATTGCCACCAAAGTTGAAGGATCCAAGGAGATTTAATATTCATTGCACTATTGGCAATCAATATATTGCTACAATATTGTGTGATTTAGGTTCCAACATTAACCTTATGATTTGTCTATTCTCATTAAATTTGGGATTGAAGCAATACCCACAACTGGTATGTTATAATTGCTAACCAATTTATTGCCCACCTTGAAGACAAAATAGATAATGTTCTAGTACAAGTGGACAAATTTATTTCTTCAGCAGACTTCATTATCTTGAATTGTGTAGTTAATAAGGATGTGCCAATAATACTAGGAAGACATTTTCTTGCTACAACACGAACATTGATTGATGTCCACAAGGGGGAACTCACAATGTCGCTAAATAACCAACATATTACATTCAATATTATACAATGCGATGAAAATGTTGAATGTTATAAGGTTGGTATTTTATATGGAACAAAGTAAGAACATTTGGATGAATGCCGGAGCATGTGTAACGTCCAAAGGATGAAACATTATGGTTGCAATATACCACAAAGCATTGCCTCAATTTGGTTCTATTAAATCAAGCCCAATTAGTTTAATTTTTTATCTTCTTTTATTTTTTAGATTTTGTTATTTTATTAGTTTTATTTTCTTTACTTTTTAGGTTGTTCTTCCACATTGATCATTGCATCATCAGCCAACACATGTTATCTTCACAATGTTAGCTAGAGTTACAAATAGTCATTGTTGTAGCATCATATTCTAAAGAAGAAAAAGAAAAATACAGCTAAAAGAGAATATATCAACAAAAAAGACCCACCTAAATTTGCCCATCCCAAGAAAGACTCGTTCGGGGAGTATTGTTTCTCTTCTCTCATTTATTTTTATTCATGTTTTTATTATTTTCTTGTTGCGTGTATTGAGGATAATGTACATCAGGTTTGGGTTTGTTTTCCATTCACGTTGTGTCGTTTAGTTTACATTTAGTCATATGTGTTATAGGTGTTGTATTTTATTACATTTTGTTTGTATTGTTGTTCATATTGTTTAGAGCATTCAATATATAATGTTGCTTGTATGATACTACTAGATTAATGAAGTCTTTTTTCATGATTTTTTATACTCGATGATGAAAACTAGCTATGAAATGTCACGAGAATGTTTTAGATAATTGTTAGGATTAGGATCCATAAAAACCCTTTTACATAATAGGTGTATGTTCTGAATACATACAAAAATTAGAAAATTTTGAACTTTAAATCTCATATTTTTATTAGATGTTATAACAACGTGAAAAAAAAGAAGAAGAAAGAAGAAAAAAGAGAGAAAAATCAAATAAGTTGGAAAAGCCGGTAATGGCTCCAACATTTTAGGAAATAAGTTGGAATGCTCCAACATAGTTTTAGGAAATTGAATAAGTTGGAATCTCCAACTTTAGATTTAGGATGATTGGTACAACATTGAAAATCATTAACTAAATAGGAACATTTTTTTTCTAATTTAGCTAAGTATTGATTGGGTACACCTTGCTTGAACACTAATGCACTCTGTGGATTTTGATTTTGATAGGTCGACATTACATTCTCTAATTAGAGATCATTTGATGCAACAATAAAAAGTTTGAGAACTGAAGAAAGGAGCATTAAAAATTTAACTTCGTTTGGTGGCATTATTTTGTAGCATTATTGTTTATAAGTAGTTGAATTTCATGCATGTTTTTGTTTAAGGACAAGCAAACACTTAGGTTTGGGGTGTGATAACTCTCCAAAAGAGTTATCTTTTAGGATCTTTTTACCTAAGTTAAGCTTGAACTTTAGCATCATTAGGATCATATTAGGATTATTTTAGGTTTATTTTATCATATTTTACATCATTTTCATATTGGGAGTGAGTTTATATCTTTTGGGCTATTTTATGATATATTTTTTAATTTGATATGCTGATGCAGTGACATTATCACTGATGTAGACGTTGATATGCACTGATGTTGTACTAGATTGTCAAGTTGATACTGCAATAACTGGTGATTCAGCAGATAATTACAAGAAAATTATAGAATCGGGCAGTTGTCCAATACAACTATAAAATGACTAGAAAATATAGGAAAAATCATATTTTCCCTACTGATAGATGCTTTGACCTTTGTGATAATCAATAAGGCAGTCTTTTACACTTTTCACAATTTTTATTCAACCTTTCTTCGTCTCTATTTTATTTTCTTCTTTCCTCCATCGGCCATAATGGTTTAAACTCACCGCGGATTGTAGCAGTAGCCGTGGAGTAACTTTGGTTCTTATGATCCTCAATGTAGCCTCTCCGATTTTGTCTTTAATAAGATTCCAATATGGGTGTGTATATACGATGTTCCATTGGGCTGTATAACGGTGGTGATGGGGATACTTGTTGGTAGTCGACTAGGTACTCATCTTGTAGTTTTATCTACGTCCAGGAGCTGGCTGGATGGGTTCTTATCTACTGGTACATGTGATTATCACCATTACACAACCTCTTTGACGTTTCTTGGCTGTTGGTTGGCGTCCAGATGGTAAGCCTCGTTTATATATTCTCAAATATGAGAGACTTCCAAATTTTTTTCTTTCATTACATTTTGATCAGGCACAACCTGACCTTATATTATATTTCACCACTTATAGATGTCATCTACTAGTTCGGTGTTTGGCTTTTGGTTCATCTGCGACCTGGATCATTGCCTCAACCTTGTAACCGGTCTAGTATTGTTTTGATTAACCCTATGAATTATACGGTGACCACTTCAACCACACCTGCCACTTTACCACTCCCACCGACTATTGCTCCTCTACCTTTTGTTACATCTGATGGGGTTGGCAATTCATCTAGGCCCACCTATCCTGTGATGACTATGCTTCTGTTCTTGGTGGGTGGGTCATTGGTCTAAGATCTAAAAGGGTATGTGCTTTTAAATGTACTTCCTCTTCCACTTCTTCAGGGGATGTTGCTACACTAATCAAACAACTAAGGGTTCGTAGACCTGATCATAATTGCTCTACCTCATTGGCGCGTGTTTCCCCACTTCAGATCTTTCGACGGAAGATGGATCTCAGCCTTGTTGATCATTATGAAAATATCAGTTGGAACTATCGTAGGCTTGGGAACCCGTGAACAGTTCAATCTCAAGAGCAAATTCTTGCTTGGAAACACCCGTAACTTGTTTTTCTCTATGAATCACGGCTTTCAGCGACTCCATGTTGAGTCTTTGACTCGTCGTTTAGCTATAGAGGGATGTTTATTTGTTTCTAGTAGTTCTAAATTCACTTGTTTGGTTTTATTATGACGTTCATCGCGTTCTATATAATTGCTTTTATTTTCTAATCTTCATATTGTTGTGATGTTGCTGGTGCTTTTAGAACTTTCCATTTTACCAGGATGCATGGTTATAATGATTGTCGACGACATTGGGATACGGTGTTGCTTGATATACTCCACTCTCATTCTTCTCTCTCATAGATCGGGTCAGATTTTTGGCTAACCTTACTCTGACCCGAATATTAGACCCCTTAACCCAAAACTCGACCCGAATTTGACTTTGGAAAGGTTTCACCTAACCCTAACTCGATCTAATTTTTAAAGTAAAACCCCCACCAAATATGATCATCAAGAATCATCCCTAAAATCATGCAAAACCCATAAAGAAATTAGGGTTTATTTAAAAATAAAATAAAAAATCAATATATTCTAACCTAAAGAAATTTAGGGTTTAAAAATTAATTCCCATATATTAATCAATTTAGAATAAAATATAACTATTTTATACTCCAATTTCCCCCGTTCATCAAGATGAGATTGTTTGGAGCAAAAATTCTTCATGTACTTATTCGGTGCATTCGGGATATAAATAGGTGGTTAGACAACACACACCCGATGTTCAAGCTTCCTGGTTGTGGCTATATCTTTCGAGGTTACCCACGATTCCTCAGGTGCATATGTTTGCTGGAGGGCTGCTCATGAGGCCCTTCTTGCAGGGTGCCGTCTTGCTCAAATTGATTGCATCAGTGTTCTGTGATACCTATGCGAGTCGACGAAGGAGACAGTCTCGCATGCTTTGCGTGACTATCCATCTATTTCTCCAATCTTAACCAAGGTTGAGTTTCTGAACATGCTGATTCATATGATGTGTTCTTCCTTAGGTGAATGGTTGGAGCACCTAATGAACTTTTTTTCTGACATCACTTTGTTACACTTCTAGTCTTGCTTTGGAAGATATTACATCGACTGAACCTGCTCTTCTATAAAGGTCGATTTCTCCCATGATGATAGTTGATTACCTCAGGTGTTGCACCACAATCAACATACACCAATGCAGTGACAACTTCAGCATCTTCAGCTACTTCCATTTCCACCGACCTACTTCCTCAATGTTGGATGAAACCACCTAGGGGTACTTTCAAGATTAACGTCGATGGCGCCTGCCCTCTACCTCCTACTTCTTCAACCATTGGAGTTATTCTTCGTGATAGTGCTGGTGAGGTCGTGGCTAGTCGAGTTATCTCGGTTCTGCAGTCTCGTATTGCTGGTATCGTTGAAGTTCTATCCATTTCTCAGGGATTACGTTTGGATGTCGAGATAGGTTTGCCAGCTATTGTGATTGAAAGTGATTCGTTGAATGCAGTTCACCAACATGAAATTCGATCACTGATCGCTCCGTCCTACAATTTTATCTTCTTAAAGCAAGACAACTTCTTGATTCTCACACTAATATTATTGTTTGATTTGTTTGAAGGGAGGCTAATGGGACAGCTTACGCACTAGCTAACTATGCATCTATCTCATATGTACGTTAATAGTTTCAATCTGTAATACTATATTGTATTGGTACAGTTGTTTCTTCTGACGCTATGTTTAGTTAATGAATGTCATTATTTTAAAAAATATTTTTTCAAAAATAATGATAAAAATAATTCATAACCCATTAATATACTTTAACTTTAATAAAAGGGTAAACTACAAAAATGTTAACTTTTGTTTGATTTTATAAAATTTTCGTCGTTGAATTAAAAAAACATAAGATTTGGTTTGTTTCATTTCCTTTTAATTAAGATGATGTCATTAAAGCTAACATTTGTTAAACCTTTAAAGTTTGCTGACGTGTCACAATAAATATATAAAATTAAAATTGCATTATTTCCACGTAGATAATACGTGGATTAAGTTTTGGTCGATTCTTTAAAAAAAATGTAGGTTTTGGTCACTTACGTTATTCTTTTATTGAGTTTTGGACACTTATATTATTATTTTATTAAGTTTTGGTCATTTGGACGTTGAATGTCGCTAGTTTGATGAAGTGACATGTTAGTGAAGTGGATTAATTTTTATTTTAACCCCTAAACTTTAGACATAATACTGATTATGGATTTTTTGTAAATTCAAATTAGTTTAAGGATAATACTCATTTTTTAATATTTTTTCTCCCCAACCCCAATATTTCTCATATTCTCTCTTCTTCTTCAGACATCCCAACTCCATTGCAATTGACTTCTAGTTTCTAGTTATTAGTTGTAATTATTTAAAGTCAAAATATGTGGATTCTCACTTGTAAGAAAATTTATAACAAGAACAAATGAAGATCGTGCAAAATGTACATAATTCACCATTAAAACTCAGAAAAGATTCATCACTATGACAATGCCATTCTCTTGAGCTGAGAAAATTAGAGCTTCTTCAACGACAGTGTTATTGGCGACACAATACCAGGTTTCCATCTCTGACGCGTTGTTGATCAACAAAATCCCGTGACGTGAAAGATCGTCAAGAATATTTCATCGTATTCAAACATGATCGATCTCCATGACGTTCACGAAGATAAAATGTACATTCACCTAGTATTGATGTTCTGCTCTAGCAATGGGTTGTTCGATTGATTCGTAGCGAAAATGAGGTACTCGAAGGTCAACGTGATGGTAATGATGTGTGATATCACGTAGGTTGTAAGGGTTAACGGTGATTCATAGGGATATATATCGTAAAATTGCTTGTTCTTTAGCAAAAACAAAGATTCAAAATTGAAGATAATGTATTTTAGACTAATTTTAGTGGATGAATTCACTAATCCAGTTATCGGGTTGTTTAGATCCATTGATTATATTTCACTGGAGACACTTTTCAAGTGAAAATCACCAGGAATATTGATATCTAATTATCGTGTTATTTGGATCCATTGATTTGTCTTCTTGTTCCTTGTTGGATTTGGCATTATGCAATCTCAATCATTGGAAATGGAATTTTAGTTTGTATAACTGAGATCACACAACTTCATTTTATCTTTAGATGTTGTTATTACCCATTTTATACTTCATTTTATCTTTAGATGTTGTTATTACCCATTTTATCCGAATGGTGGTGGCTTTTTTTAAAATGGGCTTTATGGTTATAAATAAATATATAGCATATATCTTTAAATATAGTTTTGGTTATATGTAATATTAGTTTTAGCATATAGTTTTTGTAAATATATAATGATATATGGTTTTTGTATTAAGTGTATAGTTTGTTTCATTAGAATTACATATTAAATATATTATATGATATAAGGTTTTCACATTACATAGTATTGATGAACATATTAGTTAATATGTTTTTGTATTAATTTGATGTGCATGTAGTATTCATATTAATTACAATATAGTGTGCATATTAGAATATAGTATACTAATATAATAAAATCTACTATGTTAACCTATTTTCATTTTACAAATATTAAACTCAATATTATAAATAAAGGAGCCCATTTTTTTATATGTTAGATCCATTACAATAAAATAATACCCATTATACAAGTGCTCATTACAATTTTATTCCATAAGCCCAAGTACAAGCCCACTTTACTTTAAAAATATGGAAACCCTAATTTTTATCTAGCTTTACCGCCCATTGCTTGAGATTTGGAGGGATTTTTTATTTTTTTTCATGCATTGGGAAGATACATGGTGGGTTCCATCTTTTTAATGCATTACAAGTTTCTAGGTTTTGCTAACTTTACAATCCAAGTGAAAGAAACACAAATCAATTTGGACCATTGATCAAGACTTCATCTAACGGCTAGGAGAATGCCACATCATTATCGAAAAGTCTTCATCGTCGTCGAACGTTGTCGGCTCGTGACCGGCGCGTGAGCTTGTCGTCCTCTATGCTCTAGTCGTTGTCGTTTTGAACCGAAAAAATCATCAAAAATTACAAAAAAGTCGCTAAAGCGGGAAAGAAGCTTCTAGCATCTCAAGAATGAAGTTTGTTGGATAAACGGTTGTAACAAACTTTAAGCAAATTTATTAACAAACCAAGGTCATTGTTAGTACAAAGGAGCACTAATCACACTATAATCTTCACGAGTTAACAAAGCATCAAGTATACTCAAACAAAGGAGGAAAAACAAGCAAAAAGTGAAGAATATACCCTCATCGAAATCTCATCAGAGTGTCTACAGAAATTCAAGATTTGCTTGAAGGCTTGCATCGAAGGTGAGCCTTGTTTTGTTGTTTTGGTTATTTATTTATTTCAAATAAAGGGACAATAGTCGGGTTTCATTGTTCGACGGTCGGTGGTCAGTGATCGTAGTGACATGTGACTGGCGGTGGATGGTCAAAATGGTGATTGGAGCTTGTGTGGTTCGATTTTGGGTAGCCTAGGTGGGAGGAGATTAGGTTTAGTTCTTATTAGCTAAGGATTTAGTTCTAAGATTAGATGAAGAATGTTTTAGGATCTTGGAAGTGTTCTTGGGATATGAGTGGTCTAGATATTGAAAAACAAGTCAGGATGAAGTTTTGAGTTTATAGAAATCAAATGAGATGAATGATAAAGAAAAAGTTTATGTTCTTGGAAGTTTTTGGGTGTTTGATCTTAAATAAACATGTTTTGGAGGTATTTGGGTTTTTTTGTGGGATCAAAGGAGGTTTTTTGGATGAACAAGGTTGAATATAGGATTAATATGGGAGAGAGAGAAATTTTATGTTAAGAGTGTTTTGGAGGGGAGGAGAAACTTTTTTGGGTGACAATGAAGTTTTTCCTAAAATTTTGGCTTTTATATTAGAAAGAATTTTTGGTGAAATTATTTCATAAATCCCCTACTATACTAGTGTTTTGTTTAAGGGATGTTGTATTTCATTTCTTTTGTTTTGGTCACCATTAAATTGTAGTTCAAGAGCTTTACATTTCTTTTGTTTAAGGAAAAAAACTTTTAATGACATTTTTTAATTCAACCATAAGAAATTATTCATTCAACACAACTAGGGAGTTACATTCTTTGTTAATTAAAAATAAACAAATTGTGTCATATTTTTCCTAATTTTCTTAAAAATATATAAAATGCCAATATTATTTCAATTAAAACATAAGAAATAATTTTCTTAACACAAATAGGGAGTTAATTTCTTCATTAATTAGACATTTTAGTTTTTTAATTTCTTAGAAAATTGAATAACCTTATAATATTCTGATTAAAACACAATAAATAATTCTCTTAACACAACTAGGGAGTTACTTTCTTCTTTAATTAGAAATAAATAATAATGATGTTTTTCTCCAAAAAATCTTTTAAAAATATTTTGAGGATTAAGGGATTATAAATTCAAATTCTTAAATTTATAATGATAGGGACAGTAGTATGATTGACAATACCGATTTAGGGCGTTGCAGGGATGTTAATCTTTCCCCGAGCATAATTGACTCCCGAACCCAGAATCTCTTAAAACGCAGACCACTCACATCTTTTTAAATTTTTATTAGAATAATTTAAAAGGACGATTTCTTGGACTTTTGACCTACCTAATCCCAAAGGCTGATGGTGGCTCTAATCTTTTGCAAATAGTTTTTTTAATTTTCGTCAAACACATGACTTCCAAATCCTTCGCGAGCGAAAAAAATCGTTATCACAGCTTGGCGACTCCACTAGGAATCTAAACCCAAAATATCTTGTTTCTTAGTGAGTTTGGCCATAAAAATAATTATACTTTGTACATAATTAAAATTTAAGAATTAATTTTAATTTACTACTTTTATTTTCTTTTAGTTTTTCTTTTTTTCTTTCTTTTATTTCTTATAAATAGTTGTACATGTTTGATTTGAGTGATTTTCAGATATTATATTTCTTCTGAGATTGTGTGATTTATTTGGTTATCTTCATTTGAAGGTTTGAGAATTTCTCCTCACACACCTCACATGTACTTCATGACATGAGCTTTATACTCGAGTTATCCCTTATTAAGTGGAGGGTGAAAGCAACATATGTGAGAATTTATTCTCTGTGTTAGACCTAGCGACTAGCCTTTGAGGTCCTGAGTACCTATTTCTTATAGGAATTTATTCCTTGTGTCAGGTATAAGGAAATGCATCCCCTCGAAATTGAACTTGATCTGTAAACATATAATGGGTCAGGATCGAGGGTCTGACTAGCCCAAGGGGGCTGTAACAAAGATGATTCGAGTACCTAAATCCTTTAGAGCCGAAACTCATCATATAATAAACCATAGATCCACCAGATGCAAAACTCTTCCAAAATTTCCCTAAGTACCCGAATAAGCACACAAAGGAGAAATCATCTCTACCTTTTTTTAAATTTTATTTCTAAATTCACATGCGAACTAGAATAATGATGACTAGGACTTATTGTTATTGCTATTGTTACTATTGTTTATTTCTCTCTACTAACATGGTTGTTTATTCTTGATTTTATATCTATCGTCTTCATCGCATCATCATTAAAACATTGGTATTTGATCTCTGGTCAACGATCACTTTTGGAAAACTTGAAGCAAATGGAAAAAAAGAAAATTAGTCAGATGACCCCTATCTCTGAAGTACGTTAATGGTTAGAGAATTTGCAACACTATGAGGGTCTGCTAGTTATGTACCGATTATGCCTACTTACGCTTTTATTTCCCTGCACTAAGATGATATCTCCGATCTCTGAGAGATTTAGCAAAGTTTGGGATCATACTTGAAGTAAAAAAGTTTATAAGTGCTACGGAGATATCGCTTACATGTTTTTGGTAAAGTGGAATAATGATTTGTTGAGAGATTTGATTCAATTCTAGAATCCAGGGTATGTATGCTTCACATGTAATAGGGAAGACCTAGTTCCCACCATTTAAGAGTATGTCGCTTTGTTGTGTGCAAAGAATGTTTGTGAGACCAAGGTTTATGTAAGATATCTCAAGACTCAGTCGTTCAAACCAAAATTGGGCAAAATTGTTGGAGTTAATGAAGATTGGGTATCACTCGAGTTAGCTACAAAGGCGAAGAAAAGGGCATCTCCTAGGGGATTTATGGTTTGGTGATTTTCTCAAAAGCTCTGGTTTACATCGAATCGTCGTAGTCGAGTTATTCGAGAAACTTCCAATAGGAAAAAAATCTAGCTCCAGCCATACTTGCTGGGACATTTCGCTCCCTAAAAGTATGTTGAAAGAAAAATGGAAGTCACTTCTTAGGGTGTGCCCAATTGTATGCGTGGATTTAGAGTTATTTCTAGTAGATCAACCGTGTATCTTACCTTCATCTTAAAACATATTAGTCAAGTGGAAGACTTGCTCAAGAAAACGTTGCCCGAAGGAATCTAAAAAAATGATTGGATAAAGGTATTCAGAAATCTCAGAGAAGAATATATAGTGTGGCAAACTCCCTGGAAAATTCGAAGAGATTTTTTGTACAAATGTGAAAAGAGAAATTGGGTAGTTATGCTCAGACCCTATGGTAGTATTGGCTATGCTCCATTATTGGTTTCTTGATAGTTTGATGGATGACAGTTTATCCCGATTACCGTGGGACTTCATACATCCGAGGTAGTTTTTTCTGGTGACAACTATAAGAAAGGCCTTAAGGAAGTATCTGAGACTTAGAAAGATATTTTCCACACTCAAGTTGAGCTGGCCAAAGATATGATAACCCCCGAAAGAATGAAAATGTTCCCCTCCCAGACCAGAGTGAGGATGTCCCAATGGAAGAAGTAATTCATATAGTTTCATCCCAGGTTGAGATTCTTCCTATAAGCGAATTTGAAACTGAGAAAGCTGCTCTAGTTAGTGAACTAGAGAATAGAGGAGTGCTAAGTATCTAAATGGCCTCGAGGTTGAATTTCATGCTGCTCAATTCCAAATAGTGAAGGAAAATAAAGAGGCAGTTGAATATGAATTGAAGGAACTGAGGAAATGTTACCAAAATCTCCAGAAGAATAAAAGAATGCCAAATCCTAGTAAAACCATTGCCCAGTGGACTCAGGAGCTAAACGTAGAGAAACGACGAGTCTAACAGTTAGTGCCTGAAAATGAGCATCAGTAAATGAATATCAAAGATTTACAGACTGATAAGGGATGGGCAATAATTCAAGCTAAAGAGGATGATCGTCAGATTCATGGTCTAAAGAGGGATTTAGAACAAGAGAAAATAGGGTGGTTAAGATAGAAGCCGTCAGAGTTGTTTCGGTTGCCAACTTTGAGGCTGAGTTAAATCACTTGCTCACCAAACTAAAGGTTTCTGGGACAAGGTTCGAATGACTTGAGATCGAGAGGAAAAGATGAGAGTTGGAAAGAAAGTATAGGGAGACTGTGCTCAAGGTCCAGCAGGAGATCACTCAAGACTGGATCCAGAGGTACCGCAATCGAACTGATTAGGTGGAAGCCTTGGAACAAAAGTTGCAAGAAGAAAAGACCTAGGGTGAGGAGCATAAAGCTCGGTATCAAGCAAAGAATGTTGAGTTCCTACGATACTTCACACAGTTAGTGCAGTCTTTATTCCATGATAACACTCAAAGAATGTATGGAGACTCAGTGAGTTAGCTGACTCACTGCAAACTTGGTGTGATAATTTTGAAGAAGAATTGTGAATTTTCAAAGAGCAGGTGACCGACTTAGAACATGAAGTTTAGCAAGAAAATAAGGGTTGGCAGAATGCGGTCGATACATATAAAGATCGGATTACAGCAATGAGTCATTTGGTTTCCGAGGAACTGATACATATGAGTGAAGTAACTCAATATCTAGGAGAATTGGTTATCAGGGTTAAAGTCATCGGTTCACGCTTCGACCCCGTCTCAGAAGGCAGTCAAAGGGTCATCACACTAGTTCAAGAGGTCGTGGATCTAAGCAAGAGAGCCATACCATACTTGTAGAGTCGAACCATCTTGTACTTAAACTTTGCTTTTCAAATTGAAGTATTCTATGATAATTGACCTTTTGGATCAATACATTTGCATTCATGCATTTTATATTTTATTCGCATTTATTTTATTGTATTATTATATTTTTACATACATTAACACTAAATAAAGATCGTTATTCGAAGGAATATTGGCTTCAAACTCATCACATTTATATAATACCCAAAGTAAAATAAAAAAAAACAATGAAAAAAAGAATGGAAATTATGGAGAAGACTCAAAAGAATTTAAAGGATCGTCTACAAGATATACAAAATGATATGAAAGAGCAAGTGGAAAAAGCTCAACAAGATATCATAGGCCAAATTGATGCTATACTAGGTGTCCTTGACTCTAAGGAGAAGGGTCCTAAAAGGACATCGAACATGGTCGAGAACGGAATTTCTTCATCTCATATGAAGGAACAACCTAAAAAAGTGTTAATCGGAGGGGGAATTCAAATAAATCCTACTGGAGAATCTGCAAAACATCATGTTCAATTGAATTAAAGCTCTGAATTCAATGAAGATGAATTTCCTGATTTTAATGATTTGAATGAAGTTGATAAGGCCAAGACTAAGTTAGCTAAGCAATACAAGGATTATTACAAGAAATTGGAGGAAAAAGTGAAGGCAATAGAATCGACTGAGGTATATGGCATGGATGCTCTAGAATTGAGTCTTGTGCCAAATTTGATTTTGCCCTATAAGTTTAAGGCCCCTGAGTTCAAAAAGTATGACGATACTAGTTGTCCATCTGCTCATCTAACCATATATTGTAGGAAAATGGTCGGGTTTCTAAGGGATGAAAAGTTGTTTATTCAATGTTTCCAATATAGTCTCACTGGTTCTACAGCCAGATGGTATGCTCAACTGAGTCGTATCAACATTAGATCATGAAAGGATTTATCCAAGACATTTCTTGAGCAATACAAACATGTTATCGATATGATTCCCGATCTAGTGGATCTAATGAACATGGAAAAAAGCCTAATTAGACTTTTCGCCAGTAGACCCAGAGGTGGCATGATATGTTTGCCCAAGTCGAATCACCTTTTATGGATAAGGAAACTACAGTTCTATTCCTCCACACTCTAAAAGGCCCGTTCTTGGATCATATGTTGGGGAGTGGTTCCAAAAGTTTTGCTAACATTGTAATTTATGGAGAATTAATAGAGGTCGCCATCAAAAGTGGCAAAATAGACTGGGGGTGAGAAAAGAACATTCAAAAAGAAGGAGAATGAAGTGAACACTATGAGTACTCATAATAAGGGCTACGTTAAGAATGTGATGATTAGTCGAGGTTGCTACAATGGAGTCTGATTCTAATAATAATGAATACGAAGGACAGAGAAGAGAATCCGAAATAGTGACATTCACACTGGCACCAACACTATATTCTGAAATTTTTCATCGTGTTTCTAAAGGCGGACTTGGTGCGCCCTTATCATATCAAACAACTTCAGTCACCTTATCCTTGGTGGTACGATGCAAACGCTCATTGCGAGTACCACGCTGATGTTATGGGCCATTCAATCGAAAATTGTTTTGCCTTTAAGAATATTTGCAGAATTTGATCGATATAAAGATGATAGAATTCAACTCTACTCCAGATGTGGCAAAAAACTCATTGCCAAATCATGGGGGTCGAAGAGTGAATGTCATATTTCAGAATTTTCTTGTAATTGTTTGTTGAGTCACCAGTTGTTGCAGCATCGACACGACAATCTAGTACAACATCAGTGCACAACAACGTCTACAACATCAATAATTTCATAGCATTAGAGTATCAAATTACAACAAAATATCATAAAATAGCCAAAAGATATAAACTCACTCCCAATATGCAAATGATGTAAATATGATAAAATAAACCTAAAATGATCTTAATGATGTTAAAGTTCAAGCTTAACTGAGGTAAAAAGATCCTAAAAGATAACTCTTTTGGAAAGTTATCATATGACTCTTTTGGAGAGTTATCATATGTGTTAACCAACATCGATTAGATGTGCATGGGAGAGTGAATGTAAAAACCCACGAAGTATAGTGGTAACTTGCACTTGTAACCACTCTTGCTCAAATCTCGGAACAAACAGGAAAGATTCATATAGGAGGAGATTTCGGAACAAACTGTCAGAAAACACAATTCTACATCCTCTCAAGGTGAGTAATAGGCAGTAACGCAATCGGGATCCACCAACTGTGAAAAAAAATACATTGGTAAGACCAATCAGATGGGAGAGGGACCAGAGTCAAAGGAGTAAGGGAAGCCGAATCCAGAACCTGCACCGGAGAACGATAGTCGTTGCCTATAGCCGTGAAACTCCCCCTCAAGAGGAGAGCCGAGAGCCAAAAAGGATAATCACATTAGAACGTTTTGATCATTGAAGAGATTTGTATAGATCATTATTACCATATTTGAATATTAGTTTTACCATCTAAAAAATTATTAAACAATTATTAAATTTTATTGAATTGTTCTAAAATAGTTATTAAATTTTATCAAAGTATTATAAAAATATTTTTAAATTTTTATAATATATAATGATATTTTGTAATAATTCAATAATCTTAAATAATTGTTTTGCAATTTTTTTAAAAGTTCAATGATAAAAAAATATTACTTAAACATAATTTAATAAATTTGATATATTTGCTCTCTTATTAAATATTCTAAGGTAAACTTACCACTAGTCACCAAACTATTACCTCTTTTTTATTATAATCATCAAATTATTTTTTTGGTAAAAACGCTATCGATATTATGTTTCTTCTATTTTAGTCACTAGTTATTAAAAATTTAACATTAGAATTGATGTGGACTTTTTAAATTTAATTTTCCATGTCATATTCTTTCTCCTTGTCAATAATTTATGTGTTATATTTCAAACTGAATTAATTTATTCTGTTACAGTCCTAAGTATTAGGATATTAATGGTTTACATCGAGGGACAAAAATGTTGGCCTGGGGCCTGGGGGTTAATATTTTGACTTTTTTTTTCAGTGATAGAGTTTCGAAACTTGTAAAAACCTGGTAGAAGAAACTTGGAGTTACATACGAGACACGAATCAACCTAAAATCAAGCATCGTGTGGGTAAATACAAGATGGGAAGAGTGTACATTTGCGAAGGTGAAATTTGCAAGAAATTCTGAAGCTGGGAAGCCGGTGGTACACAAAATTCTTGATAAAGAAATGGTTCTCAAGCTTAAAATGGTTGAACATTTTTTTTTCAAGTTATTTTGAAAAAATATTATTATTTTTTAAATATTATGATATTAAGTTAATTTAAATATTAGTTTCATTATAGATAGACTGAATGGTATTTGAGTTCTTTGAAATTTAGAAGAAAAGAAATCAATATGAATCATGAACTTATTTTGCACCTATTATGACCCTTAAATTGATAAATAAAATCATCTAACTAAAAGAAATTATTATTTAATGTAATAATGTTGACGTGATGGTCGTGATGAGACATTTTATCATCGATATTTACGTGTTAGATGGATTTAATTAAATTCTTTTAGAAAGTTTGCTGGATTAAATGATATCTTTTTTTTTAAATTTGAGGTCTTATTTAATTTTAAAAATAAAATTATTTAGATTTAAACTATAAAATATTTTAAATATTTAAAATATGTATAAAAATACTAAAAGTCAAATAGAATTATTTATAAATTTTAAAAATATTAAAAATACTATAAAATGAATAAATTAAACTCTTGATTTTTTTAAATCGATTAAACTCTTAATTTTTTTTAAAAAATAATAATTTAAGCTTTATAATATATCACCATTTATTATAGGTTGTCACATTAATTCCATGGATTGTCATGTCAATAGTGTAAAATATTATACTAGTAACCTAACGATTAATGTTAATTTTTGTTGGTTAAATAATTAGATCAAATATTTTTCTCAATTTTAAGCTCATATTGAATGAAACATAAGTTCAAATGCTACGTTTTTTCCCCAAAAGTTATCGGGATGTAAATACCATTTAGCCTTAGAAACATAATAATTGCATGACTTAGCTCAATGATAAAATATTGAACCTTTTTATAGACGAACATTATTTTATTAAAAAGATAAAATGTGATTGGTTGATGATGAAAAAGAGAATAATGTGAAAAATTTTAAAAAAATCACATAAACATGATTGCTAAAGTTTTAATCGTTAATGACTAAAATAAAGAAAAGAAATGTTAATAGTGTTTTTTTTTAAATAATAATAATGCGACGGGGGGTTTCACCGTCAGTGTTGTAAAGACTGGAGGTTGAGTTCAAGAAGAGGAGACGGTATCAACCACCACCACCCATCATAAAAGGGAAAGAGGTATCTGGAGTCTCTAATATTGATAATCTCAGATGAACCTGGATTCCGCACAAGATGATAATGAGTGAGAAGTTATTCAAGGGAAACCCAAGAATAAAGGTGGAAGACCCTGGGGTTCTCAAAATTCCAGTCCTAAAATGTCAGATCAGGAAGAGGAGCTGGGAATGCTTGGGCCAATCATGGTAATGATTCTAGGATTGCAACCGGCTCCAAGTGCCTCACAATACGTCCGCCTTTTGAGCAATCAATGCCTGGTTCCAGTCCATCCAAGGGTTCACAGGCTAGTAATGGGAAAGACAATGTTAACGCCGATCGAGGTTAAAAGGGAAAATGATGGTGATGATTTTGGCGATGAGCATCTCATTGACAAGTTCGATTATGATTCGTGTCCAAGAGCCACCACGACACAAGGAAAAAGAATATCTTGTAGAATGTTTTTCACCTTTTCGCATTGAGGCAGTGTTTGTGTCCTTTCCTAGGTTTGGTTAGTATAAAATATGTTAGTGAACGTACTTGCTGGTTTTCCTAGTCAATGTAGTTTCGATCTCGTTTAACTGTAAACCTTTTAGTATCCATATTTCTTTCGAAAAATATATAACATTTTAAAATGGGCCTTGATGCAGTTTTGCGTGGGCCCGAAGCTTTGATTTATTTGTTTGTTTGTTTTCGAAAAATGGAGAGCTTTTACAAACTTGCAAAACAACTCAAAAATTGTACTTACCCAACATCTTGTGCCAATCCCCAACCGTTGTCCGTTCGTCGTACCACCAACGACTATCTTCATATCAAAAGCACCAAATCCGATGCTGTTAAAAACTTGCAGTCAAACGGAAAATAGGATTGATGACGCAAAATCAATGAATTGAAAAACCATGTGATCGATACGCGTTTACTGGGAAATTCTTTCACGTCAAATCAAAATGCACTAATCCTTGTGGCCGTCATTTCAACGGCGTCTAACCGTGCTAACGGGTTTTAAATTTCGGCAATGCCAATCACAGTCAAAACGTCTCGGGATTATACGGTCATTTCACGAAATTCTGTTGTACCACGTGACTAGCAGTAGTGACGTCGAGTTATGTCATGTTACATCACTATCATCGTCCGGACTCCGGAGAAGGACCTGCGTCATGACGTAATTGAATTCTGCGTTTTATGCACATCGATACCTTCTCCCTGATTACTTGATAGTTTTTAGCGTGGTAATCTGTTGCTCAAATAATATTTTTGATCATCAATTAAGCTTTTCCTTTTATGCACATTGGAGAAGTTTCCAGACTCCAACTGGATTGATGAACAGATTTATTAGTGAACGCCCTTTTAGCTATGAACCGGACACCTCAATTTATCCCCAGCAGAAAAATATGTGAATGTGGATGCTGATAATAATAAGAATCCCAAACCGATTGCTGAAGAAGCTGAGTCACATAATCCAGTTCTAAATAGTGAGAGGAATATTAATCTTCAGCTTGATTTGGAGAAATCTGATAGAGATAGTGGCACAGGTAGTGTCTGTGCCAACAAGTGTAATCACCATGCTCAAAAGCAGCAGCCTACACAGTTACAGCAAAGCCAACAAGGTCACCAGAACCCTAGTGTGTCCACTGGTGCATCCTCCTCCCAGAAGCATTTCCAGAGGCCTCATGGAATAGGGTGGGTGGTTGCAGTGGAAACTTGCAAGTTTTTCCTACTTCCAAAAATCAGTCACCTCATCCCCTACAGCTTCAGCAACGGCACCAACGGCCAAGTCAGCATGCTTCTCATCAAGCTCAGCGCCGTGAGCCATTTGACCTAACTGACACCCTTTGAACGTAATATGCCCCATCTAACACCGTTTGACTAATATTTTTCGAAGTAACACCTTTCGGCTGAGGTGGCATAAAGGCGCATCCCTGGGGATACACTTTATCTAGGTTTTAGCTGACTGGGATGCCACGCGGGTAAGACGCATCCCTGGGGACGTGCTTTCACGGGGTTTTGCTGAATCGGATGCCACACTGGTTTTTTTTAATAAAGATTTAATTTTTATTTTTATTATAAATTAGTAATATATTATGTAAAGTGTTTCGGTTATAATTTAAGAATTATCGAATGTATTTTTTAAATGTGTGTTAAAGGAAGAGTGAATTTAGGTTAAAGTGTTATATGTTTCAGGGACTTTGACATTCACCCATTCCACGCGACATTAATCGGATGGAACTATACAGTGTCCGACTCTCGGACAATGGAACAATAGATGAAAACCAACTTTGATCGTACTGTAGTTCTAGGAAAAATTTATGAAATTATAATATTACACAAATGGTTATTTATCTATTATTATTTTTATTTTGATTATCGATCTATTAATTTTATCACTTAATTATTTAAATGTTATCAATCAAGTCATCTGTTGTCAATATTTAACGAAAATATTGATGCATCAGTTAATAAAATTAGTATAATTACACATTTAATCTTCAATACTTACATATTTTATCAATTTAGTCTTAATTTTAATTTAATTTAATAAATTTAATCATCCAATCAGAACATGATATGTGTCATCGTATACATAAAGTTTTTTTCTTACTTTTAATTTGTTTAATTTAATATTTTTCTCTAATTAGAAGGTGAAATTATTATAATATTTTAAAATTAATAATAAATTTTTATAATAAATAATATTAATTATTATATTCAATAATTATAATTAATCATTTTAAAAAAATTACCAATAAAAAATAATTTATATAATATTAACCAAATATCATAAAAAAAATTAAATACTAATTTAAAAAATATAATTTATTTAGGTGTATATACATTGGGAAATTATAGAAAATACAATTACATTTAAATATTAGAAACAAAAAACATTTATTGAAATAAAAAAATTACATAAGGGTTAACGGTTATGTGATGATAACAGAGCTGTACATTTTTTTCTATTGTACCCGATGTTTCTACAACGCCCACATCTTTTTTGTTATGTTGACTTCTCCCGAATATCCATATCACAATGTATTCATTGGATTTTGGACTACCTGAGTCCCTTAATAGCAATGGATCTGGTACAATTGTAAGCCAAGTTTGAATCTCATATGAGTCTCTTTCATTACCTATGGGCAGAAACTCAAATTCATATATCTTGAATACTTGTGAAAGTTGGTATACGGGATCAACATAATTTTTGTAGTCCAAATGCGAATGTGAGCAAGCTGCAATGACATGAGAACATATATATTTGAGTGTTTGAAAGAAACCACAATCACACTACCTCTTTTGCAGATTAACTCTGAAAGAGTTAGCTTCAATCTCTTACATCTACGTGACATTTCGGTTACACGAAATAATTCACGGGTGCGAGAAAAATTTGTAACCAACATCCCATTTGATGCAGCCATATTTTTCTGTAAATCAGCTACTAGAATTGGGGGGTAAATATGGTCGTTCTGCATCCAAGTAAGAGCTTGTCCATCGAGCTTTGCAATGAGTTGACCCAAAAAAAATAAGCCATTTTGACCAACGCCGTGATTGGTAAATGACGCACCCCCTTTAAGGTTGAATTGATTGTTTCAGCCAAGTTGGTTGTCATATGACCATAGCGATACCCCCTGTCATACGCATTTGTCCACAATTCTTTGTTGATGTCCATAATGTACTCGCACCCCTTCTTATTTTTGCCAAACAATTCTTGTAGCATAGACTCAAACCTTTAAGGTAAGAGTTCGTAACCTAAGCCATTAGGAATATGTAATAGTTAATATGAAGTATAAATAAGTAATACGAAAAATGATTGAAAAATTGGAAAAAAGTAACATACCCATGCGCATGACTAACTGACGTTCATCGTTCTTCTTGTATTTTCCATAATAGTTTGCAGCAATATGACAAACACAATAATAATGTTGAACATGTGGAGGTTTCCACATTGGATCCTAAGAGTCCATTACTGCTTTTATCCTAGCTCTTCGGTATGAAATAATGCATACTCATTCCCTTGTGACAACATGTAAACGTAAATTTTTAAGGAAAAAAGCCCAAGACTCAGTGTCTTCTCCTTGAACGAGGGAAAACACAATAGGAAGAATATTGTGGTTACCATCTTGGACCACAACCAATAATAAAACTTTCTTGTATTTCCCATACAAAAAAGAACATCAATTTGGATAATTGGTTTACAGTACTTCACTGCATTAATACACTGAGGGTAAGCCCAAAAGACACGATAGAATTGGCAACGATCGTGAACCACTCAATCATTCACGTAATGATGTTGAGTTTTGAACTCAACAATTGTCATGGGATTAAGTCTTTGCATAACATGAAACCAACTGGGCAGCTCATTGTAAGAGGAATCCCATTCGCCATGAAGTTTGACAATGACATTCTGTTTTGCCAACCAAGCTTTTTTATAGGAGATGGTGTACCCATATTGTGATTGTATAACAAAAATCAACACTGCAACAGCTATATGAGAGCTTTGCTTCATAATGAGCATGTTTCTTGACAAATAATGTTGGAGTCCAAGTTGGGATGATATTGGTTTATACCTCTTGCACAACACGTATGAGGACCGTTGTATCTGGTTAGTTCCCATAAGTTGTTCTTCCTCTTTGATACACGAACCATCCATTTACATCCGTTGTCACGTTAGACATAGTAGTAGACATATTTCTCCGTGGTAGATCGATCAACTCGGGACTGAAATGAGTTACGAATATTGTAACTCTTTATTGCCATCATTGCTTCCTCTTTCGATGCGAACTCCATTCCAATATGTAAATCACCATAATTGACTGATGACTGAAGTCCATAGTTACCAACATTAGGGAGATCCAAAAATTCAGGCTCGTACATTTCATCATAATCAGCCCCATACATATGTGCAGGAAGTTCGGCTGGTGTTGTATTTATGGGAACATCATCCTCATCATCATCAGAGTGTACGTTAAATTGTGGTGAGTTAGGTTCAACGAATAATCCCGTTTCAGCACCATCTGCACTGGCTCCCAAGATGTTCTTCTGGTGAAGATGAGGGTTCCTCAGATAATCCAATATTAAGGTCAAAGAAGTTTCCGTTTGCGTGTCCTCCCCTTGAACTTGAGGCCATTGTATCATGTGGGTTGTGAACAGATTGTCGTTTCGATGGCATTTCCATGTGTAAGTCGAAAATAGTGGCAGATGAATGTCTGCCTCTTAAAGTAGAAGAGATGTTTCCATATGGATTATTGGTAAAGCCACGTGGGTTAAGATCATAAGTAGTTGCTGATGAATGCCTTTCTATTGAACTTGATGGCACAGATCAATTGCGTCGGGCTATCAACTTGATCAGCTTGATATGCAATTCCAAATTGAGAGGAATATGAGAGACCACGAGAAGTACGAACCTCAATAAAAGTTGTATACATTTTAATAAGAGATTGTGAACTTCCCATATGAGCATCAACCATCATAGAAACATCATCATCGTTGGAAAACTGAAATGATGTATATGTGAGCGAAAGAGTTCAGTAGGAAATCTATATTGAAGTGAATATAGTCTTCTCTGGCATGCTACACGAATCTTTAACGAAATTTTTGTGATTAACTCTTCAATAGTGATGTTTCTCTTCAAGGTTAAGGGGATATAATGAACTGATTAAAAAACAACCCCCTCTTCAGCTTCCTTAATTTCTCTATCATATAAAACAACAACAGAAAGATGACTCATTTTCAGAGAATAGAGGATTGTGATTTTTGAGAAATTTAGAGTTTGAGATTTTGAAAGCTTTGGAGTTGAAGTGTGTTTTGAAAGTTTATAATATATTGCATATAAAAGTGTCTATAACCAGGGTACTATTAATGTGAAAGCGAGTTTCCGGGGGCGCGCCTTCCATTATTTTGTCAGAGAATATGTTATAATTACCCTATTATGTCACTCATGTCCCCCGGGGGCACTATTCATGTAAGTACCTATTATGTTTGAGGGGACACAACAAAGTGGTGAAAACGCGTTTCCGGGGGCGCGCCTTCCATTATTTTGTCAGAGAATATGTTATCATTGCCCTATTATGTCACTCATGTCCCCCGGGGGCACTATTCATATCAGTACCTATTATGTTTGAGGGGACACAATAAAGTGGTGAAAGCGCGTTTCTAGGGGCGCGCCTTCCATTATTTTATTAGAGAATATGTTATCATTGCCCTATTATGTCACTCATGTCCCTCGGATGCACTATTTATATAGTACCTATTATGTTTAAGGGGACACATCAAAGTGGTGAAAGCGCGTTTCCGGGGGCGCGCCTTCCATTATTTTGTCATAAAATATGTTATCATTGCTCTATTATGTCACTCATGTCCCTCGGGGCACTATTTATGTCAGTACTATTATGTTTGAGGGAACGCAACAAAGTGGTAAAAGCGCGTTTCCAGGGGCGTGCCTTCAATTATTATGTCAGAGAATATGTTATAATTTCCTATTATATGAGTCATGTCCCCGAAGATGCATCAAAGTGGTGAAATCAGGTAAATTGTAACCTAAATTTAAGTTCTTTTTTGAAGTTGAGCAAGTTAAGGATAAAATCATACATATGGATAAATTTAAGTTAATAACTTAAATTAAAACGTTATGTGAAATTTAAATAAATTGGATAAAATGTTATGGATAAATTGAATAAATGTGAAATGATAAAGTCAACATTTATGTTGTGACATTGAAATTATATGGAATGAGCATCGAAATGTTTTTACAAATTATTTTCCATTGTGAACCTTTGTTAATGAGATTATAACATGTAGGTTTTAATGTATATGTTTTATAATGATGCTCATTAAGTATTGTGGAATTATTTTTAAATAATTTTTCAAGACAACGTAATTTAATTTCAATTTAAGTAATGTGAACTATAATTGGAATATAACTTTGAATTTCGAATACAATTTTAAATTTCAATTGGAATATTAAGTTGAATTTGGATTTGTATTTTAAAAACATTTAACAAACATTTAATGTTAAATTTGAATAAAAAATAACATTAAAAATATTGTTGTAACAACCATTAAACATTTAAATAACATTACAAAATTACATAAATTTCTGAAATATAACTATTTAAATAACATTAAAATACAACTGGATCACCGATGTCATCTTCTCGAATGAGTTCCACATGGCGGTGGTTATCTATTTCGCTAAGGATTTCTTTGTATAACTTGCTCTTCAGTCTCATCATCTTCATATCATCATCATCATCGTCATTTTCTTCATTTGGCATAGATAATGCTAAAGGGCCTGTATAAAATAACGACCCTAGAGGAGTGTTACTAAAAATCCCACCACTATAGAAAATTGAGAAAACTGTGAAAACATTGGCATCGATGTCTGTGATCCAGATGGAGATTGAGGTGTCCGTGGAGAAGCATCACCAGCCAAATAAGATGCATATGAACCATATGTTGGATCATTAAACATAGCTGTATATGCACCTCCATAGGGTCTCATAAAACCATACGGGCTAGGCATGTAACCTGGCGGGATAGGAATATAACCTTGCTGGCTAGGAATGTAACCATGTGGAGATAGCATATGAACTGGTGGGCTTGGCATATACCCTTGCGGAAATGGCATCTGAACTGAAGGGCTGGGCATGTACCCCTGTGGCATCATCATCGGTGGATATGGATGTTTTGGTGGGACTAATGCCGAACCAGTAGTGCCTTCTCTCCATCCATGAGTCAGGGGACGATGATATTGAGATGGTGGACGTCTATCTCGGCGCCTATGAATGCTAACCCCTCGTGCTTCCGCCAAAAGTAGAAACGACTTTTCATTTTCATTAAACCACTTCATATAGTTATCCGTAACCATATGACTAGTTTCAGCGTAAAATTGTCGAGGGGGAAACTGTGCATACCGGTTCTCCCAAATCGCAATCCAATCTCTGTGTCTCACCACCCAGTTGACCTCTTTCTTTCCTCATTTGTCTATGTTATGCATGTCATCTAAATTCTTAGGTGCTCCTGGAATATATTGCGTACAACAAAAATGACGGAGAACAAGATCAATTGGATGCCACTCAACAATAGTATAACATATAAGAGGTACAACTGACATCCAAACATCTATTGACCCACTCAAGTGGGGTGGGATGCAAGCCTTTACTTTATCGCTCGCATAAGGTATCCACTGAAATAGAAATATAATATTCTAATTATATCTAGCATTTTAAATTAAAATATTCATATTTAAACAGATTTAAAAACATACCTCAGACCCAACTTTTGTATCAATAAGTAAAACGAATTTTCTCTAGTTCAGTAGGGATATCTCTATGATTTTTTCTTTTCATCGACCACCTATGAATTATAATATAAACTAAATATCACTCTATTTAATTAAAAATATTTAAATCAAAATTTAGTTTAAAATTACCTCAATAATAAGGGGAATACGTATGGCTCATTAACAATCGAGCATAAGAAAGGCATGCGAAACCCCGCCCATTATTAGAGAAGCAGGAGATATCCACCGATAGCAGTTTCTTATATAATTCGTTGCACGACACATTTCTCTAAAGAGAAATGCCAAAACTGCAACACCCCAACTATATCCTCCAGCTTCATCAAAATCAATCAGATGACACAACCATATACAATGCACCTGGTTGCGAGATTTGTCGGGCGTCAATATTCCTCCAATGATTCATAGAATATAAGCCCTAGCACATGCCTTTGCTTCATCCTTAGAAGCATTTTCATTTAAAACTTGAAAATTAGCTTTCAACCATGATAAAGCTTTCTACCTCCATTAAACTCTGGCGGAGCATCTCCAAGATACTCCATGCACATTGACTGTCAATCACCATCGGCCATACCATACATAATATTTCCGTCGACGAAAAGCCCCAGATGCATGAGACATCATCCAATGTAATTGTAGACTCTCCACATGGAAGATGAAATGTGTGTGTCTTGAGCCTCCACCTCTCAATCATTGCAGAAATTAAGATAGGTTCGAGTTTGCAACCGCCAATAATATGTGCAATATACCCGAACCCGGCAGAAGACATATATGGAAAATACGTGTTGGTTTCGGTATACGTGGGTTTTTAATAAATGTCTCTAAAATACAATCATTTTCCTAATTAATAAGCATTCAAAAAATTTAAAATTAATATAAATTCATGATAAATTTAAATTAAAAATAATAATAAATATTAACATAAATTTAAAAAATTATAATCATATCACTAAAATGTCTGGAGATATGGTTTGTATCTAATCGCAGCAGCATTTCGCTTTCCATATAACTGCAGACAAAAATATAATTAGCACAAATAATAATAATTAATAAATTTAAATAAATAATAATTATATAAATATTATTTTAATAAAAAATAATATTTATATAAATATAATAATAAAAAAATATCTACTACTTAAAAAAATACTAACTTAAACAAAAATTTCTTACCACTAATAAGAAATTTAAAACTCAAATGAAAGGAGAATTTAAGTTATATAAGAGAGGAAGAGATGTTTTGGTGTGAAGAATGAGGGGGTTGAAGGGGTTTATATAGGGGAGGGGGAGGAGGAGGGTGGTAGGGGAGGAGGAGGGTGATACGGGAGGAAAAAATGGTGGGCATTAATAGTATTTAATGGAAGGCGTGTCCCCGGGGATGCACCTTACCCCGTGGCATCCGACTCAGCAAAACCCATGAAAGCGCGTCCCTAGGGATACGCCTTACCCGCGTGGCATCCCAGTCAGCTAAAACCCAGGTAAAGCACATCTCCAAGGATGCGCCTTTATGCCACCTCAGCGAAAGGGTGTACTTCAGGAAATATTGGTCAAACGATGTTAAATGAGGCATATTACATTCAAAGGGTGTAAGTTAGGTCAAATCGTCGGCGCCATGAGGGTGAATTAGGTGGCAAAGATAGCCCATCAACTGCTGATAGCCGAGTATCTGGTGTTAATATGAATATTTATGGTCAGAATTTTGACTTGCCCTTGCAACCTGCGAACTTCACTTTGATGACTGCTGCGCCATTGGGTGGTTCCACCGTTTTTGGTGGTAACCATGGGGAAAATAAACAACATACCCAACAGCCAGGTTCGAAGCCTGGAGTTGAGCCTCTTACATCGCAATCTTTTGCCATGTCATTTGCCTCCATTAATGGTACGACTACTGCTCCTGGACTCGATATTTCCTCCTTTGCACGAGATCATGCAATTATTCAAAACCTTCTAGAGAATACAAGGTAAGGCTATCAACAGATCATGGAAGCCGCCGTAGCTTCCCAAACAACACAATAGAAGAAGAAAAAGAATTATCATGCTTGTGAAGAAGGGAAGCATGGAACTAATGATGCATCTAGTGTGGAAGAAGGGAGAAACGCAATGGCAGGAAATATTTCTGCTACTGATGGGTAGTCCATTCCCTTCTCTAGGCCGGATCTGTCTGGTTCATCTGTTTTCACTCTTCCAGGAAGCAATGTTATTGATAGTTCAGCCCGCACAAATAATATTGGTACCAATGTTTGGTTTCTTTTATCTCTTCGATTTGGTAACAATGAGTCAGGTACTCATACGACTGCAGGTCAATTGGCAACATGTCAGATTCCTCGCCAGCCTTGAATGTTATAGCCAAGGTAGCTAAGGCATCGGCCATTTGATTTTCTTCTCTAGGCACGTAATGGAAAGTGACTTCATCAAGCTCTTCGAGTATATCCAATATGAGCTTTCCGTATTCCACCAGTTTTACATCTTTTGTTTCCCACTCTCCTCGGAGGTGATAGATTACTAAGACGGAATCTCCATATACTGTAAGGTCTTTATATACTGTCCAATAGCATCTCGGATCTCTAAAACATAAGCTTCGTACTCCGCCATGTTGTTAGTGCAATCGAAGTTCAATCTGCTAGTGAACGGATAATGATTTCCTTTGGGTGATACCAGGATAACTCCAATGCCATGCCGTAACGTATTTGATGATCCATCGAAATGCATTTTCCAGGTGTCACATGTGGAGGTGCTCGCTTCTTTTAAAGATATGACCATCACATCTTCATCTGGGAACTCGAAGTCTAGTGGTTAATAGTTTTCAAGGTTCTGTTGAAACTTTCACATATTTTTGTATATTATAATATATAAAAACATATATATAGTTTTGAAAACATATAATATCTAGTTAAAAAAACGTTTTAAAGAACTATATAATATATAGTTTTGAAAACATTTTTGAAAACGTATAATATATGGTTTTGAAAACGTTTTAAAAACGTATATAATATATAGTTTTGAAAACTTTTTGAAAACGTATAACATATGGTTTTGAAAACATTTTAAAAACATACATAATATATAGTTTTGAAAACGTTTTTGAAAATGTATAATATATGGTTTTGAAAACGTATATATATTATATTATTATATACTTATATATTATATAGTTATATATTTCATTATATTATATATTATATTAATATTATTTATATTTATTTATATTTTTGTATGTTATATTTATTATTACTTATTTATTTATTCAGGTCCAATGAAGAGTCTATTCAGGTCCAATGAAGCCCAATCAAGCCATGCCAACCTGACCCAACAAAACAAGCCCGGTTTGGAGGAAAATGAGTCTGAACTAGCCCAGTAGATTAGGGTTTCGGGAACCCTAGCATTAGCGCAGCATAGTGGCTAACAGCCGAAGGGTCACCAAAGACCTGAATTGCACCAACCGAGATTCTCGACGTTCGAATCGGGACTACACGGGACTACACCATCCCAGGTTTTCATCAACAATATCGGCCATCCTGATTAAATCGAGAAACAGGGGTAAACGACCCTCTAAGCAAACAGAAAACAACCTCGACTGGGGGCTATAAATGCTTCGTCGGGGTGGACGAAAAACAACAACAACAATCGAAAAACAACCAAACAACAATAGCCATGAAAGAATCCAACAAACAACACAAAAACAGAGGACCCGTAGAAACCGAAGAGAGCACCCAACACAAAAATTAGGCAATAATCGAAGGTTACCAAGAAATAAAGCAATACTCAACGAAATATAACACAACCAATTCAATTTAGTCCCATCTATTTTTGGTACTTATGCAATTTAAACCCCTAACATTGTTTTTCTCCTTGCAGCTTTCAATTAATTCAATTTGGTCCTCGATTTTTCATTATTTCTAATTTTAAGTGATTTAATTTAAATTTTCTTTTATTTACCTTATTTATTTAGTACTTATTTTTTTAATTACTTTATTTTAACCCTAATAAAACTCTTTTATGTTATTACTCAATTTTTTTTCTTTTAGGAATAACTATAATCGGTCAAAGGTAAGTATTCAAATCGAATCTTTAAATTTCTGTTTAGCTTTTAATTTTCGCAATTAAGACAACCGAAAAATTAAATTAGTACCGAAAGGGTAGTACAAGGGTGCTAATCCTTCATTGACAGTAACCGACTCCCGAACCCGACATATTTATGGTAAAACGCAGATCAGGTAAGATGATAAATTAAGGTGTCCGGTCAACCTAATTTAAAAATAATAATAAATGATCGGTGGCAGCTCTTGCATGTTTTATTTAAATCGAAGCCCGATTCCGGACCCATCCGAGGGACGGTTACGACAATATATATATATATATATATGAGAATTTGCAAATCCAATTGTCTACTACTACATGCTGCACGTATATTCAACAATTATTGTGTTGTCGGTAAATCCCTCTGTGTTAGTCCAAAAAACATTTGTTTTTAGGTCTTGTAGGGTTTTATTACTATATCATAATCACCTAGATTAAACATAAATTATTAATAAGCTTTGGTGTTTAAAGTACTATGACATTAACCTAAATCACTTTTATTAATTAATTCGTTCCAATTAAGGGAAATCGTATGCTTAAATCTTAATTAATCCCGACTAACTACCAATATTCTTGCCAACATCATTGCAAACCCATGTACTAAAATTTGTAGTCATTGAAAAAAATTGTAACATAAGTACACACCTCCCTAAGATAATATACTGATCGAATCAATTCTTGAATGATGGCATTTTTCTTCAATCTTTGCTTCTTCTGTTGAAGATTCGATGCTTGGAAACCAATTTAAGTTAAACAATCCATATAAGGGGAACAAAGAGGGGAAAGTAGGGGCAATTGAGTGTACTGGAAGGGGCTAGGTTTTAGTCAGTCCAATATTTGATTTTTAAGTACTTCAAACATGCAGTAAAACGACTCGGTTTATGTGAAGGAAAAAAACGAGGAACAAAAGCAGAACCAACCAATTTTGAAGTAAACATAAAAATCATCAATATTTATTGTGTTTGACACCAGAAGAGATGAAATAAAAGTAAAGATTATTAAATAATAAATGTATATTATATAACTTAAAGGTGTTGATAAGGTTTGATGAAACCTTGAAAACCTATATAAATTCAACCCGGCCGACCTATTGAAGTTTTATTTATTATCAGAACACTTAAAATAAAAAATATGATAACATATTATCCTTTAAGGTTTATATAATAACTCAAGTAATAATTACTTTCGTAAGATGGGATTTGAATTTAACCGTTAAAAAGTTTCATTTATATAATTTTATTATTTAAATAAAAATTATTGAAGTAATTATAAGGTGATATTTATTAAAAAAATTCTTAAATTACTAACATTGTATAAATATCTTACAAATACAAGTTCACAAATCAGAATACGCAGACCGATGCGGGTGACCCGATCCGAGATGTCACATTAGGGTCACCTGAGCGACCCACAGTAAAAATCCCGAAAAAGTTTAAAATTTCTGTTAAAACGTGTAAAATCATAAAACAAATTATAATTAAAATACAAATTCAAACCCTTAATATACTATGAACATAATTAAAATCATACACATGTCAGACTCGATATAAAATCAAAATACACCTTGCATGCCCCCTAATCACATGCACCGTACTCCGTAAGAACGCCGGTGGAACTCCAAACTGATGTCGATAGCTGCACTGGTTCGATTCTTTTAACATGAAATAATGAGTAACAGAGTGAGCTTCGGAAGCTCAATAATACAGAACTATCAAGTGATGCTGAAGGACATGCAAATAATAGGCAAGCAAAATTTTCCTTACGGATTCAGACATCTACAGATTTTTGTGATGAGTTGCGGTCTCATTGATATTTTAGGTAGTAAAAGACATGAAGCGTACAGTTCAGAGGGAAAGTTCAGAGAACCAGGTGTAGGAGATCATAATAGGGTGTCTAGTGTATTCCCACAAAACCAGTGAAAATGTACAAATCTTTTTAAAATAATAACAATTTAAAGTGTATTTTTAAAACCATGGCAAAACCTTCCAACCGAACACCAATATACAGTTCCCCAGAACTCCATCCATAAGAACTTGCCCTAGGCCCATTGGGCTTATGTGCTAATCATATAACACATAGGAAACACTCTAGAGGTCCAGTTATTTTTCGAATGTATTGGGTATTTATCAGGTAGGAGCCATAAAACTTTTGTAAACTAATTAAATTCATAATCGAGATCCCTATAAAATGGTTTGATAGCTGACAGATTCATCAATTATTCGGGACGTGATTTATCAAGATCATATAGTATTCGGATATTTATCGAATGCACTAAGTAATCAGAAAGGTATTCAGAATCCTTTGCATTAGAGTTACTTGTGTTTTTAGATATGATAGGAGTGATTACATTATTATGGAAATCAGGGGCATTTTGGACATCAGGTTCTTGGAGAATTATTATAATTTGATCTAATAAGGGTGAAATGATGATTCATGGTATTTAACATTCGTGTCGATTTATCAGGATATCGAGTTAACTCAAACTGAACAAATCTAAACACTGTGATACCTGTCAACCCATCAAATTGTTGCACTTCAAGGGTATTCACCCTTTAATACTGACAACTCTGGTTGAACTGATCATCTTCAGAATAGTAGCTGAATGGATCTTAAGGAGACGAACATGTATTTCAATGGTATTTATTTTATTTCTGTAATGCAACGATTTCAAGAAGTGTCGACGTGCTTAATTTGTGGTTCAAAACCCTTATGGACGGTACAACATATAAGATCATTAGTTTTTCCAGACTTATCCTGTTATTCGCTTAATTCTAGGTCTTTGAGGTACTTAGGTCATTTAGTAGTCAAGTTATCCCGGTCACTTCGGAGTTTCCAGAGTAATTCAGTCGTTTCCACAATTCAAAAACCTACAATACTTCTATTTAGTTCAACTTGGTCATATAATATAGTCATTTTACACTTCAAGGGTATTTTGTTCATTTTACACTTGAGGGGAAATTCCGTGATTTCATAATCAAGTAATTTTGTTATTAAAGTTTATAACGATGATAAATAAAATTTAGAGATTCTGAATTTATTTGCTTTTCTAGATAATCACTGAACTTGAAATCATTCTTATCAGTCTTCTTATGTCTATGCAGGTAGTCTGAGCCTTATTCGATTTAATTTATTTTATTTTACAATGAGGCCAAATTTAGAATTTTTAACTACACACATGTCACCATAATCAACCATGCATTTACCAATACCAATATGTTTCACAACATGCATAAGGTAGTAATGTATCACCTCGATTTATGAACCATAATGATCGACCATTTAAACTCCATTCGATCACCCTCGAACTTTAATTCCATGTCCTATAGTGTCTCGGATACATAACAAATGAATTTACGTCAGAAACTAAACTTAATCGAAAAACTGAATTGAATATGAAGATAAAACACTGAAAAACGGCTAACTAAGTGTGAATTTGGCAAAACGGGCGTCAGATTTGGACTCAAGAAGTCAAAAAATAAAATATGACTTTTCAAAAATTTTGACTTTTTTGGTCAAAGTCAACAATTAACGGTCAACGAGTCAGATCAAAGTCAACGGGTCAGTCAAAGTCAATGGGTCAATCAGGTTGACTCGATTTGAGTCAGTTTAGACCGGTCCAGACCGACTGGACCGGTTCTAGAAGAAACCAAAGCTGGGGGACAAGCCCCACGCGCACGCGCGATGCGTAGTGACGCGTGACGACGGAGATGGGTCGGGGGACGGTGGCCGAGCACTCTGATGGCATCCAACCACAACTACAACACTATGTAGTTCAAACATCAACCAATAATCACAATAATTAACCAATTAGGGTATATTCTTGAGGGTATTGTAAGGTTATCTCTTTGGCCTCAAAAGAAAGAACAAATTAGTGAATTTGTTGGAAAATCCTTAGTGTGGATAGCTAAGGTAGTGACGTAGACTTTGATTGAGAAAGTCAAACCACTCTAAATTGCTATGAAATTACTTTCAATTTTCTGCAAAAGCTTCCACAAAATTTTAATTACCAATTCACCCCCTATTGGCCGATTCCGTCAATCGATTAACTCAACAATTGGTATCAGAGCCTAACTCATTTGAAGGTTTAATTGCCTCTTGAGTCGATTCAGGAAGAGTTACATCGATAATCAAAGTCATCAATGGCCTCTACTTAAAACTTCGACTCCGGTCTCGATTCGATGCCCGTCAACAAGTCTCCTTTCTTCAATGGGGCTAACTATTCCTATTGGAAAAATAGGATGATGTACTTCATTCAAGAAAGTGACATGGAAGCATGGAATGCCGTAGAAGAAGGATACATCAAGCCTCTCACTCATCCAAGATTGTGGAGTAAAGGAGAGATAAGAATGTTCCAGCTCAACTCCAAAGCCATCCATATCATATTTTGTGCTCTTGGACCAGATGAATACGAAGAGTTTCATCTTGTACAACCGCCAAAGAAATATGGGACAAACTTCAAGTCACTCATGAAGGTACCGATGAGGTAAAGAAATCTAAAATTAGTATTCTAACACATAGCTATGAAAATTTTAGGATGAAACCAAATGAAGATATCAAAGCTATGACGGATAGATTTTCAACGATTATCAATGGTCTCAAATCATATGGAGAGATCATTTCAAATGAAAAGCTTATGAGGAAGTTAGTCTACTCCCTTCCAAAATCATGGCAATCAAAGAAGACATCAATTATCGAGTCTAAGGACCTAACGTCCTTAACTCTTGAAGAACTAATCGGTTCCCTACTCACTCATGAAATGATGCTTGAAGATGAAGTGGACCTCGACAAGATTGACGAGACACCAAAAGAGAAGGAGAAGAAAAAAATATTGGAATTGCTCTCAAATCCACAAAATATGAGAGTGATTCGAATAACGATGATGACGACGAGTAAATGGCATTATTTGCCAAACGATTTAGAAAGTTGATGATGCCCAACCGAGGAAGAAAATTCAAACGTCATGAAGGCTTCAAAACTGAATCGAATGAGAAAGACCCGATCATTTGCTATGAATGCAAAAAGTCGGGGCATGTCAAATATGATTACCCATAATTGAAGAAAAAGGGTCAATTCCAAAAAGAAGCACAAGGCTCATGTAGCTACATGGAACGATGAAGAAGGTTCCGATGAAGAGGAACAAGAAGTTGCAAACTTGTGCTTGATGACTATCGGGGAAGATTCTAAGGTAACCTCTAACTCATTTGATTTGGATGAATTATCTTATGATGAGTTATTAGAGGATTATAATGGGTTGGCTTCGGATTATAAGACTCTATTTTCAAAATACAAAAATGATATTTCAAAATTGAAAAACAAAAATAGTCTTATATCCAAGACCAACAATGAGCTTGAAAGTAAGATCAAAGAATTGCAAATCAAAATTAATGATTTTGAAAAGAAAAATTTTGATTTGCATAACTTACTGTCAAAAGTTCATGATGATCATCAAAAGAAGATTGATGATCTTAAAACTTCTTTTAATAAGGTTGGAAAAAAAGTTTTGAAAAAGGTGAGAATTCAAAATCCAACTTTGTTAAGAAAAGTTTTAGAAGCTACAATCATAGAAGTCCTCAACAAACATTGAATGGTAAAATTGTTAGGAGTATATGGGTTCCTAAAGAATTCATTACTATTAAAGATAAAGATGTCCTTCATAAATGGATACAAAGGGGACAAGGATTTTAGAAACTAATGAATATGGACCCAAAAGAATTTGGGTACCAAAAATTAGAAATTAATCTATATTTGTTGGAAAAGGAGTATTGCTACAAGGCACGGGAAACATGACCGGAGACAAAAGCCGATTCATAGAGCTTAACGCCAAAAATGGAGGAGAAGTGACTTTTGGTGATAATTCAAAAGGTCACATTGAAAGTATTGGTACTATAGGTAATACCTCTTCCATACAAATTAAAAATGTGTTATATGTGAATGGATTAAAGCATAATCTATTGGGTATTAGTCAATTATGCGATAAGGGATTCAATGTCATGTTTGAAATTAATGGTTGTAAAGTGATTGACATTGCATCTAATCGGGTTATGTTTGTTGGTCATAGAATAGGAAACATATGCATGGTGCATTTATATTATATTAATATGACTAATTTGTGCCTAGTTGCTAAGGATAAGCATGATAGTTGGTTATGGTATAGGAGACTAGGACATGCTAGCATGAGTGTTTTGCAACGGTTAGTTCAAATAGAATTGGTTCGAGGGCAGCCTAAACTAAAATTTGATAATGATAAAATTTGTGATGCTTGTGCTAAAGGTAAACAAAAGCGAGTTTCTTTAAATCCATTAATGATGTGTCAACTAGTAGAGTATTACAATTGATCCATATAGATCTTTTTGGGCCAACTAGGACTACTAGCTTGGGTGGAAAACAATATTCATTTGTCTTGGTAGATGACTATTCTAGATATACTTGGGTTCTATTCTTAAGTACTAAAGATGAAGCATTAGAAAATTTCATCACATTTTCAAAAGTAATAAAAAACGAAAAAGGTTACTCTATCACTAGTGTTAGAAGTGATCATGGCACTGAATTTGAAAATCTTGGATTTAATGAGTTTTATAATTCTAATGGTATTAGCCATAATTTTTCAGCACCTAGAACCCCTCAACAAAATGGAGTTGTTGAGAGGAAAAATCGAACATTAGAAGAAATGGTTAGAACCATGCTTTGTGAAAATAATTTGCCAAAATATTTTTGGACAGAAGCCACAAATACCGCTTGTTATGTTGTAAATCGAGTAATAATTAGGCCAATTTTAAAGAAAACTCCATATGAAATTTTCAAAAATAAAAAGCCTAACATTAGCTATTTTCATCCTTTTGAATGTAAATGTTTTGTTTTAAACAACGGTAAAGAAAAACTTGGCAAATTTGATGCTAAAAGTGATGAAGGAATTTTTCTGGGTTATTCCTTAAATTCTAAAATTTATCGAGTATTTAATAAAAGAACTTTAGTTGTAGAAGAGTCTATACCTGTTGTTTTCGATGATAATCTCCTTCCGAGGAAGGATTATTGTGTTAATGATGATGTAGGTATTATAAATACAAATGACGTTAGACATGACGTTGGGAATCATCATCAAAGGAAGAAACGAAAGATGAGGAAACTCATGATCCTCTCGAGAATCCAACCATTGAAGAAAGGGAAGTATCTTATCCAAGAGAGTACAACTATGTCAAGGATGGTGAGATTATAGGTGATCCATCCAAAGAAGTAACAACTCGATCTTCTCTTAGAAATATTTGTAATTATGTTGCATTTATTTCATGCATAGAGCCTAAGAATATTAAAGAAGCATTAAATGATGAACATTGGATTATGACTATGCAAGAAGAGTTAAATCAATTTGAGAGAAGTAAAGTATGGACATTAGTTGAAAGGCCTAGTAATAAATCTACTGTAGGTACTAGATAGGTATTTAGGAATAAGCTTGATGAGAGTGTTAATATAGTGAGAAACAAGGCTAGACTTGTTGCTCAAGGGTATACTCAAGAAAAGGGCACAGGCTATGATGAAACATACTCTCCCATAGCTAGGATGAAAGCAATTAGAATGTTATTAGCATTTGCATGTTTTCATGAATTTAAATTATATCAAATGGATGTTAAAAGTTCATTTTTAAATGGTTTTATAAAAGAAAAAGTGTATGAGGAACAACCTCCAGGTTTGAAGATTCAAAATTTCTGGACCATGTTCTTAAATTGACAAAAGCACTTTATGGTTTAAAACAAGCTCCTAGAGCTTGGTATGAAATATTGTCAAACTTTTTAATTGAAAAAGGTTTTTCAAAAGGGAAGGTTGACAGTACATTGTTTTTAAAGCATAAAGGTAAAGATTTATTAGTAGTTCAAATTTATGTTGATGATATAATATTTGGTTCTACTAATGATGTTCTTTGCCAAGAATTTTCTAAGCTAATGCAAAGCGAATTCGAAATGAGCATGATGGGGGAGCTCTCATTTTTCTTGGGACTCCAAATCAAGCAAAGAAAAGATGGCATCTTCATCAATCAAGCTAAGTACGTCAAAGAAATGCTCAAGAAATTTGGACTGGAAAATGGCAAGCCTCATGACACTCCAATGAGCTCTTCAACAAAGCATGACTTAGATGAAGGAGGTAAATGTGTAGATGTTAAATTATATAGGTCAATGGTTGGATCTTTACTTTATCTAACTGCAAGTAGACCAGACATTATGTTTAGTGTTTACTTATGTGATATATTTCAATCATGCCCTAAGGAATCACATTTACTAGCTGTTAAGAGAATCTTTAGATACCTTAAGGACACTCTTAGTTTAGGACTTTGGTATCATAGAGCCTCTTGCTTTAACTTGCATGCCTTTTCTGATGCGGATTATGGAAGAAGAAAATTAGATAGGAAAAGCACCTCCAGTACTTGCCAATTCCTTGGAAATATGTTGATTTCTTGGTTTTCAAAGAAACAAAATTGTGTTGCATTATCTACCACTGAAGCAGAATACATTTCAGCTGGTAGTTGTTGTGCAAAAGTTTTATGGATGAAACAAAAACTTTTTGATTATGGAATTGAAGAAGGTACCATTCCTATCAAGTGTGACAATACTAGTGCTATTTGTCTCATTAGATATCCCATCCAACACTCTAGAACTAAGCACATTGAAATAAGACATCACTTCATTAGAGACCATGTCACTAAGGAAGATGTAGTTCTAGAATTTGTTGAAACTTTGCATCAATTAGCGGATATCTTTACAAAACCTTTAGACAAGGAACGATTTTGGACACTTAGAAGAGAATTAGGTTTAACTAACCTATCTTCACTAAGTGTTTAAAATAATTTTAGCATTTTAAAGAATAAATGAAAAATGCTTATAATAGTAATTTCTGATTACATTCATTGCTATTAGTTAGGGGGAGTTTATGATTCTTGATGAAAAATTAACTTTATGTTCAAATGTAGTTTAAGGATTAATTTGATTGATTGAACATAATTAATTTTTGATATATGAGTTGCCAATACCACTAGAGAAGATTAATTTAGCATTTTGAGTGTTTAAAATACAGATTTTTGAATTATAGGGCAAAGGGAATCAATACCCCCCTGGGGTTCTTTTTTTAACACGGGCAGAACACCCAAAATTTTCAAACCCTCTCTTCTCTTCTCTTTGCCGTTCTCCTCTTCTCTCTTCCCAAATCATCACTTTGATTCAAAAACAACGTTTCGTATCAGAATTACTTCAAATATCATCTCCTAAACCTGTTAGAATAATCAAATTAGTGCAAAAATCATCACATTCTCACAAAATCCGAAAATCTTCACGGTATTTTTCTAAAACTTCTATTTTATCAAATTGTGAACATAGGGTATTGATTGTTTAGTGATTAGAAACTAGATTTTACAACTAATTTCATCAAAAAACACAAGAATTTTCCAAAATTCTTTGAAATTTTCGAAAAAAAATTGTTTTTCAAATTATTGTGTTTTGATTGAATTATGTTGTTGTTATGAAAACTATACATATATTGATTTTCAAAACCTTATTTTTCAATAAGTTTTTCAAAAACTTTGCCCATTAGGATTGGTTTAGAGAACCTTGAAATATTGAGGACTCAATTGAGTTTTGGGATTGATTACATTGCATACATGTGTTTTATAATTGCAGGTTATTCATTCTATTCCGATTTTCTTAGACCATGTCAAATCCTAAACGTGCTAGGTCTTCATCTAGTCGTTCAAACCAACAACCAAATCCACCTCCAAATCCTCCTCCTATTCCTGAAATTCTTATTCCTATTCCCGTTGATCCTAATATGACTATCCAAAACTTGTGCTTCAATCATCATGGTCCTAAAAATCATCGTTTTGGTATTATCAATATTTTGACTCTTACAAAATTAGAGAAGAACGCATCCCTTCTCTACAAGCTATGATAGATATCAATTTTAGATATCTTCCTCTTTTACAAGAGTGGAAATTTGATAAACTTTGTGACCTTGAACCTATAGTTTACCATCAACTTGTTCGCATCATCTATTCTAATGCCGTTTGTATTAAAAACCGAGCTCAAACCAAAACCATAGGAGTTCGTTCCTATCTCCTAGGATAATTCTTCCATCTTGACTCGGCTTACATAGCCAATGAATTAGGATTAGATAATCATGGTATATCAAATGAAAAACAGTTTTTAGGTTCTCGTTATAAAAGAAGGGATAGTGCGAGTGTCTTAGATCTTCATGATCGTTTTCTTCATCTAATGATTTCTTGGTGGTTTCGACCATCCGGAGGTCGTTACTCAACTCTTAGAGCCTTGGATATTTGGTGGTTACATTGTTTCCAAAACAATATTAAAATAAACCTACCTCAGATTATTTTTGCTAAAATTGTTGAAACCGTAAATCTTGTTCCTAATAAGAAACTCTGTTCATCTCTAGTTTACGGTTGCATTCTGAGTAATCTATTTTCTAAATTCGGGCTTAGAGTTGGTCTAGATGCCGTCTTTCCTCTCAAAAAATAAATTAATCTTCTTTCCTTAACGAGAGCGGGATGGATAAAGAATAAAGAAATCGGTGATTGGGTTCGATCTTCTGAGAATACTCCGGGAGCTAGTTCTTCACAAGCTCCACCAGAAGCTGACGACGATCCCGAGCTTGAACAATTAATGCAAGATATTGATGAAGCCGACAATGAGTAGGAGCAGCGCGAGGAACAAGCTCAGCAAGAAGATCAAGTGCCTCCATATTTTCAATCATTTATGGAGACATTTGATTTCCGTTATGCATCCTTGGATTCTCGCTTCACTTCCATAGAATCTCACTTCTCGACTATGGAAGCTCAATAATTGGAAATTCTCTAGGAGATGCGTGCAAACAATGAAGCAACCAACGCTCGTATTAATGAACTCACTCATGAAATGGCAGCTATGCGAGCTCATTTCCCTCCTCCCAATCCTCCTACGGATGCTTGAAATTTGATCTTTGCTTTGCTTGTTTGGATTGAACTTGGATATTTGCATTATTGTTAAAACATTTTGAATTCTTTTGGATTGTTTATTTTTGGTTGTTCGAACTTATGTTTAATACATTTGATTTGGATTTCGTGTTTATTTTGCATCTTTAGACATATATGACCAATTATCCATTACATGTTTATGAATATTGATTATGAAACTAATGTCTAACCTCTCTTTTGATTGTGATCTTAGCAGCTTAAGCTTTATATTAATAAATCAATTGGCTTACGTTTTTCAAAATTCTTGTTTAAAACATTTTTATAGGGTATTTTTGATTTAACAAAAAGGGAGAGAAAGTGTTAAAGTATGGGGGAGTAGTATTTTTCAAAATCAAAATTCATTTTGAAATTAGAAAATCTTAAAATGTTTTGTTATATAAAAAAGTAGGAGATTGTTGAAAACATTTTGATGTTTCGATATAACAAATTAAATTAAAAGAATTTTAATTTTGAAAATGATTTTTCTAAGCATATTCCATATATTAAATCGAATATCAAAATATTACTCAAAGTTTTTCAAAGTTCATTTTAAATCCTTACTAAAGTGTAAAATTAAGTTTTAATCTTAAAATAATTTCAAAATAATTTTACAAAGTATTTCGAACCGTTTCAAAGCCAAAAATTACAGTTTGTCCAGAGGGAACCGATTCCCCCCCAAGGGGGTACCGATTCCCCCTTGAATGGTTTTGCTCCGAGAAATTCCAGTATGCTCGGAGGGTACCGATTCCCCACAGGGGGTATCGATTCCCCCTCACTGTTCAACGGTCGAATATTTGAATTTTACACTTAGGGAACCGATTCCCCATGAGGGGGTACCGATTCCCCCCACGCTCCAAGTAGAAATATTAATTGTTTTCATACTTAAATGGCTCCAATAACTTCATTAATGATCCCCAACGTTCAGAAGTGATTCAATGTGTATTTAAGCAAGCTTATAAGCCATTGATCAATAACAAGAAACAACAAGCAACTAGGATCAAGAGAGAATCAAAGAGAAAGCATCAAACCTCAAGTTTGTGCATTTCAAGCCTATTTTTCATTGAATATTCATTTTTCTTTCAAGAACACTACTTTTACTCAATTGTATTCATTCTTGAGTGTTCTTTTCTTTGTTCTAGAATTGTGCAAACAATCTACCTTGTGAGGATTTCCTTGTAAGTTTGCAAATTTGTAATCTTCTCTTTGGAAAAGAGTGTTCTCAAGAATTGGGGTATATTCTTGAGGGTGTTGTAAGGTTATCTCTTTGGCCTCAAAAGAAAGAACAAATTAGTAAATTTGTTGGAAAATCCTTAGTGTGGATAGCTAAGGTAGTGGACGTAGACTTTGATTGAGAAAGTCGAACCACTCTAAATCGCTGTGCAATTACTTTCAATTTTCTGCAAAAGCTTTCACAAAATTTTAATTGCCAATTCACCCCCCTCTTGGCCGATTCCGTCAATCGATTAACTCAACAATTGGTATCAGAGCCTCACTCATTTGAAGGTTTAATCACCTTTTGATTCGATTCGGGAAGAGTTACATCGATAATCAAAGTTACCAATGGCCTCTACTTCAAACTTCGACTCCGGTCTCGATTCGATGCCCATCAACAAGTCTCCTTTCTTCAATGTGGCTAACTACGCCTATTGGAAAAATAGAATGATGTACTTCATTCAAGCAAGTGACATGGGAGCATGGAATGTCGTAGAAGAAGGATACATCAAGCCTCTCACTCATCCAAGATTGTGGAGTGAAGGAGAGACAAGAATGTTCCAGCTCAACTCCAAAGCCATCCATATCATATTTTGTGCTCTTGGACTAGATGAATACGGAAGAGTTTCATCTTGTACAACCGCCAAAGAAATATGGGACAAACTTCAAGTCACTCATGAAGGTACCGATGAGGTAAAGAAATCTAAAATTAGTATTCTAACACATAGCTATGAAAATTTCAGGATGAAACCAAATGAAGATATCAAAGCTATGACGGATAGATTTTCAACGATTATCAATGGTCTCAAATCATATAGAGAGATTATTTCAAATGAAAAGCTTGTGAGGAAGTTAGTCTACTCCCTTCCAAAATCGTGGCAATCAAAGAAGACATCAATCATCGAGTCTAAGGACCTAACGTCCTTAACTCTTGAAGAACTAATCGATTCCCTTCTCACTAATGAAATGATGCTTGAAGATGAAGTGGACCTCGACAAGATTGACGAGACACCAAAAGAGAAGGAGAAGAAGAAAAACATTGGAGTTGCTCTCAAATCCATAAAATATGAGAGTGATTCGAATGACGATGATGATGACGAGTAAAAGGAATTATTTGCCAAACGATTCAGAAAGTTGATGATGCCTAACCGAGGAAGAAAATTCAAACGTCATGAAGGCTTCAAAACTGAATCGAATGAGAAAGACTCGATCATTTGCTATGAATGCAAAAAGCCGGGGCATGTTAAATATGATTACCCACAATTGAAGAAAAAGGGTCAATCTAAAAAGAAGCACAAGGCTCATGTAGCTACATGGAACGATGAAGAAGGTTCCGATGAAGAGGAACAAGAAGTTGCAAACTTGTGCTTGATGACTATTGGGGAAGATTCTAAGGTAACCTCTAACTCATTTGATTTGGATGAATTATCTTATGATGAGTTATTAGAGGATTATAATGGGTTGGCTTCGGATTATAAGACTCTATTTTCAAAATACAAAAATGATATTTCAAAATTGAAAAACAAAAATAGTCTTATATCCAAGACCAACAATGAGCTTGAAAGTAAGATCAAAGAATTGCAACTCAAAATTAATGATTTTGAAAAGTAAAATACTGATTTGCATAACTTACTTTCAAAAGTTCATGATGATCATCAAAAGAAGATTGATGATCTTAAAACTTCTTTTAATAAGGTTGGAAAAAAAAAGTTTTGAAAAAGGTGAGAATTCAAAATCCAACTTTGTTAAGAAAAGTTTTAGTAGCTACAATCATAGAAGTCCTCAACAAACCTTGAATTGTAAAATTGTTAGGAGTATATGGGTTCCTAAAGAATTCATTACTACTAAAGATAAAGATGTCCTTCATAAATGGATACCAAAGGGGACAAGGATTTTAGAAACTAATGAATACGGACCCAAAAGAATTTGGGTACAAAAATTAGAAATTAATCTATGTTTGTAGGAAAAGGAGTATTGCTACAAGGCACGGGAAACAAATCCAAATTCATGGTACCTAGATAGTGGATGCTCGAGACACATGACTGGAGACAAAAGCCGATTCATAGAGCTTAACGCCAAAAATGGAGGAGAAGTGACTTTTGGTGAAAATTCAAAAGGTCACATTGAAAGTATTGGTACTATAGGTAATACCTCTTCCATACAAATTAAAAATGTGTTATATGTGAATGATTAAAGCATAATCTATTGGGTATTAGTCAATTATGCGATAAGGGATTCAATGTCATGTTTGAAATTAATGGTTGTAAAGTGATTGACATTGCATCTAATCGGGTTATGTTTGTTGGTCATAGAATAGGAAACATATGCATGGTGCATTTAGATTATATTAATATGACTAATTTGTGCCTAGTTGCTAAGGATGAGCATGATAGTTGGTTATGGCATAGGAGACTAGGACATGCTAGCATGAGTGTTTTGCAACGGTTAGTTCAAATAAATTGGTTCGAGGGCTGCCTAAACTAAAATTTGATAATGATAAAATTTGTGATGCTTGTGCTAAAGGTAAACAAAAGCGAGTTTCTTTTAAATCCATTAATGATGTGTCAACTAGTAGAGTATTACAATTGATCCATATAGATCTTTTTGGGCCAACTAGGACTACTAGCTTGGGTGGAAAACAATATGCATTTGTCTTGGTAGATGACTATTCTAGATATACTTGGGTTCTATTCTTAAGTACTAAAGATGAAGCATTAGAAAATTTCATCACATTTTCAAAAGTAATCCAAAACGAAAAAGGTTACTTTATTACTAGTGTTAGAAGTGATCATGGCACTAAATTTGAAAATCTTGGATTTAATGAGTTTTGTAATTCTAATGGTATTAGCCATAATTTTTCAGCTCCTAGAACCCCTCAACAAAATGGAGTTGTTGAGAGGAAAAATCGAACTTTAGAAGAAATGGTTAGAACCATGCTTTGTAAAAATAATTTGCCAAAATATTTTTGGGTGGAAGCCACAAATACTGCTTGTTATGTTGTAAATCGAGTAATGATTAGGCCAATTTTAAAGAAAACTCCATATGAAATTTTCAAAAATAAAAAGCCTAACATTAGTTATTTTCATCCTTTTGGATGTAAATGTTTTGTTTTAAACAACGGTAAAGAAAACCTTGGCAAATTTGATGCTAAAAGTGATGAATGAATTTTTCTGGGTTATTCCTTAAATTCTAAAATTTATCGAGTATTTAATAAAAGAACTTTAGTTGTAGAAGAGTCTATACATGTTGTTTTTTATGATAATCTCCTTCTGAGGAAGGATTATTGTGTTAATGATGATATAGGTATTATAAATACAAATGACGTTAGACATGACGTTGGAGAATCATCATCAAAGGAAGAAACGAAAGATGAGGAAACTCATGATCCTCTCGAGAATCCAACCATTGAAGAAAGGGAAGTATCTTATCCAAGAGAGTACAACTATGTCAAGGATGGTGAGATTATAGGTGATCTATCCAAAGAAGTAACAACTCGATCTTCTCTTAGAAATATTTGTAATTATGTTGCATTTATTTCATGCATAGAGCCTAAGAATATTAAAGAAGCATTAAATGATGAACATTGGCTTATGGCTATGCAAGAAGAGTTAAATCAATTTGAGAGAAGTAAAGTATGGACATTAGTTGAAAGGCCTAGTAATAAATCTACTGTAGGTACTAGATGGGTATTTAGGAATAAACTTGATGAGAGTGGTAATATAGTGAGAAACAAGGCTAGACTTGTTGCTCAAGGGTATACTCAAGAAGAGGGCATATACTATGATGAAACATACTCTCCCGTAGCTAGGATGAAAGAAATTAGAATGTTATTAGCATTTTCATGTTTTCATGAATTTAAATTATATCAAATGGATGTTAAAAGTGCATTTTTAAATGGTTTTATAAAAGAAAAAGTGTATGTGGAACAACCTCCAGGTTTTGAAGATTCAAAATTTCTGGATCATGTTCTTAAATTGACAAAAGCACTTTATGGTTTAAAACAAGCTCCTAGAGCTTGGTATGAAATATTGTCAAACTTTTTAATTGAAAAAGGTTTTTCAAAAGGGAATGTTGACACTACATTGTTTTTAATGCATAAAGGTAAAGATTTATTAGTAGTTCAAATTTATGTTGATGATATAATATTTGGTTCTACTAATGATGTCCTTTGCCAAGAATTTTCTAAGCTAATGCAAAGCGAATTCGAAATAAGCATGATGGGGGAGCTCTCATTTTTCTTGGGACTCCAAATCAAACAAAGAAAATATGACATCTTCATCAATCAAGCTAAGTACGTCAAAGAAATGCTCAAGAAATTTGGAATGGAAAATAGCAAGCCTCATGACACACCAATGAGCTCTTCAACAAAGCTTGACTTAGATGAAGGAGGTAAATGTGTAGATGTTAAATTATATAGGTCAATGATTGGATCTTTACTTTATCTAACTGCAAGTAGACCAGATATTATGTTTAGTGTTTACTTATGTGCTAGATTTCAATCATGCCCTAAGGAATCACATTTACTATTTGTTAAGAGAATCTTTAGATACCTTAAGGACACTCTTAGTTTAGGACTTTGGTATCATAGAGACTCTAGCTTTAGCTTGCATGCCTTTTCTGATGCGGATTATGGAAGATGCAAATTAGAGAGGAAAAGCACCTCTGGTACTTGCCAATTCCTTGGAAATATGTTGATTTCTTGGTTTTCAAAGAAACAAAATTGTGTTGCATTATCTACCACTGAAGCGGAATACATTTCAGCAGGTAGTTGTTGTGCACAAGTTTTATGGATGAAACAACAAATTTTTGATTATGGAATTGAAGTAGGTACCATTCCTATCAAGTGTGACAATACTAGTGCTATTTGTCTCACTAAAAATCCCATCCAACACTCTAGAACTAAGCACATTGAAATAAGACATCACTTTATTAGAGACCATGTCACTAAGGAAGATGTAGTTCTAGAATTGTTTGATACTTTGCATCAATTAGTGGATATCTTTACAAAACCTTTAGACAAGGAACGTTTTTGGACACTTAGAAGAGAATTAGGTTTAACTAACCTATCTTCACTGAGCGTTTAAAATAATTTTAGCATTTTAAAGAATAAATTAAAAATGATTATAATAGTAATTTCTAATTACATTTATTGCTATTAGTTAGGGGAGTTTATGATTCTTGATGAAAAATTAACTTTATGTTCAAATGTAGTTTAAGGATTAATTTGATTGATTGAACATAATTAATTTTTTATATATGAGTTGCCAATACCACTAGAGAAGATTAATTTAGCATTTTGAGTGTTTAAAATATATATTTTTGAATTATAGGGCAGAGGGAATCGATACCCTCTTGAAGGGGAACCGATTCCTCCTTTGAAGGGGAACTAATTCCCCCTAGGGGAATCGATACCCCCTGGGGTTCTTTTTTTTAACACGGGCAGAACACCCAAAATTTTCAAACCCTCCCTTATCTTCTCTTCGTCGTTCTCCTCTTCTCTCTCCCCAAATCATCACTTTGATTCAAAAACAACGTTTCTTATAAGAATTACTTCAAATATCATCTCCTAAACCTGTTGGAATCATCAAATTAGTGCAAAAATCATCACATTCTCACAAAATCCGAAAATCTTCAAGGTATTTTTCTAAAACTTCTATTTTATCAAATTTTGAACATAGGACATTGATTGTTTAGTGATTAGAAACAATATTTTACAACTAATTTCATAAAAAAAAACAAGAATTTTCTAAAATTCTTTGAAATTTTCGAAAAAAAATTGTTTTTCAAATTATTGTGTTTTGATTGAATTATGTTGTTGTTATGAAAACTGTACATATATTGATTTTCAAAACCTTATTTTTCAATAAGTTTTTCAAAAACTTTGCCCATTAGGATTGGTTTAGAGAACCTTGAAATATTGAGGACTAAACGTGCAGGTTATTCATTCTATTCCGATTTTCTTAAACCATGTCAAATCCTAAACGTGCTAGGTCTTCATCTAGTCGTTCAAACCAACAACCAAATCCACCTCCAAATCTTCCTCCTATTCCTGCAATTCCTATTCCTAATCCCGTTGATCCTAATATGACTATCCAAAACTCGTGCTTCAATCATCCTGGTCCTAGAAATCATCGTTTTTGGTATTATCAATATTTTGACTCTTACAAAATTAGAGGAGAATGTATCCCTTCTCTGCAAGCTATGATAGATATCAATTTTAGATATCTTCCTCTTTTACAAGAGTGGAAATTTGATAAACTTTGTGACCTTGAACCTATAGTTTACCATCAACTTGTTCGCATCATCTATTCTAATGCCGTTTGTATTAAAAACCGAGCTCAAACCAAAACCATAGGAGTTCGTTCCTATCTCCTAGGATAATTCTTCCATCTTGACTCGGCTTACATAGCCAATGAATTAGGATTAGATAATGATGGTATATCAAATGAAAAACAATTTTTAGGTTCTCGTTATAAAAGAAGGGATAGTGCGAGTGTCTTAGATCTTCATGATCATTTTCTTCATCTAATGATTTCTTGGTGGTTTCGACCATTCGGAGGTCGTTACTCAACTCTTAGAGCCTTGGATCTTTGGTGGTTACATTGTTTCCAAAACAATATTAAAATAAACCTACCTCAGATTATTTTTGCTGAAATTGTTGAAACCGTAAATCTTGTTCCTAATAAGAAAATCTGTTCATCTCTAGTTTACGGTTGCATTCTGAGTAATCCATTTTCTAAAGCTGGGCTTAGAGTTGGTCTAGATGCCATCTTTCCTCTCAAAAAACAAATTAATCTTCTTTCCTTAACGAGAGCGGGATGGATAAAGAATAAAGAAACCGGTGATTGGGTTCAATCTTCTGAGAATACTCCGGGAGCTAGTTCTTCACAAGCTCCACCAGAAGCTGACGACGATCCCGAGCTTGAACAATTAATGCAAGATATTGACGAAGCCGACGATGAGCCGGAGCAGCACGAGGAACAAGCTCAGCAAGAAGATCAAGTGCCTCCATATTTTCAATCATTTATGGAGACATTTGATTTCCGCTATGCATCCTTGGATTCTCACTTCACTTCCATAGAATCTCACTTCTCGACTATGGAAGCTCAACAATTGGAAATTCTCCGGGAGATGCGTGCAAACAATGAAGCAACCAACGCTCGTATTAATGCACTCACTCATGAAATGACAGCTATGCGAGCTCATTTCCCTCCTCCCGATCCTCCTACGGATGCTTGAACTTTGATCTTTGCTTTGCTTGTTTGGATTGAACTTGGATATTTGCATTATTGTTAAAACATTTTGAATGCTTTTGGATTGTTTATTTTTGGTTGTTCGAACTTATGTTTAATACATTTGATTTGGATTTCGTGTTTATTTTGCATCTTTAGACATATATGACTAATTATCCATTACATGTTTATGAATATTGATTATGAAACTAATGGCTAACCTCTCTTTTGATTGTGATCTTAGCAGCTTAAGCTTTATATTAATAAATCAATTGGCTTACGTTTTTCAAAATTCTTGTTTAAAACGTTTTTATAAGGTCTTTTTGATTTAAAAAAAAGGGGGAGAAAGTGTTAAAGTAAGGGGGAGTAGTATTTTTCAAAATCAAAATTTATTTTGAAATTAGAAAATCTTAAAATATTTTGTTATATCAAAAAGAGGGAGATTGTTGAAAACATTTTTATGTTTCGATATAACAAATTAAATTAAAAGAATTTTAATTTTGAAAATGATTTTTCTAAGCATATTTGATATATTAAATCGAATATCAAAATATTACTCAAAGTATTTCAAAGTTCATTTTAAATCCTTACTAAAGTGTAAAATTAAGTTTTAATCTTAAAATAATTTCAAAATAATTTTACAAAGTATTTCGAACCGTTTTAAAGCCAAAAATTACAGTTTGTCCAGAGGGAACCGATTCCCCCCCAAGGGGGTACCGATTCCCCCCTGAATGGTTTTGCTCCGAGAAATTCCAGTATGCTCGGAGGGAACCAATTCCCCCAAGGAGTATCGATTCCCCCCACTATTCAACGATCGAATATTTGAATTTTACACTTAGGGAACCGATTCCCCATGAGGGGTACCGATTCCCCCCACGCTCCAAGCAGAAATATTAATTGTTTTCACACTTAAACGGCTCCAATAGCTTCATTAATGATCCCCAACGTTCAGAAGTGATTCAAGGTGTATTTAAGCAAGCTTAGAAGCCATTGATCAATAACAAGAAATAACAAGCAACTAGAATCTAGAGAGAATCAAAGAGAAAGCATCAAATCTCAAGTTTGTACATTTCAAGCCTATTTTTCATTCAATATTCATTTTGCTTTCAAGAACACTACTTGTACTCAATTGTATTCATTCTTGAGTATTCTTTTCTTTGTTCTGGAATTGTGCAAACAATCTACCTTGTGAGGATTTCCTTGTAAGTTTGCAAATTTGTAATCTTCTCTTTGGAAAAGAGTGTTCTCAAGAATTGGGGTATATTCTTAAGGGTGTTGTAAGGTTATCTCTTTGGCCTCAAAAGAAAGAACAAATTAGTGAATTTGTTGGGAAATCCTTAGTGTGGATAGCTAAGGTAGTGGACGTAGACTTTGATTGAGAAACTCGAACCACTCTAAATCGCTGTGCAATTACTTTCAATTTTCTGCAAAAGCTTCCACAAAATTTTAATTGCCAATTCACCCCCCTCTTGGCCGATTCCGTCAATCGATTAACTCAACTTATTTTATTTTATATTTTCATATTATGTTTTACTCTTTCTCTAAAGTATCCATAAAATACAATTATTAGGACCACTTGACAACTTTCTTATTAGATTTGTATAATATTTGACTTTATTGAATTTTTATGTTTGAATTTCTGCTTGCAGACATGTGTCTTCATATTATAGCCTTGAATAATCGTGTTTTATAAAAATATAATGTGGTTATTGTTTTATTTATTTTTTAATTTGGTGATATAAGTGAATATTGTTTTTTTTTTAATTTAAGTTTAAGTAATTATATCGTTATATATAAATATATATTACTGATTAAAAAAATAAAAAAAAATATTATTTTATAATCATTTCCGGCTATTTAAAATAAAATATAAATATTATTTATTATTTTGACGGTGCTACCTTCATTTTCAAGTTGCTGGATCTTTTTTAAAGGTGTAGCAAGTTCGAATATTATTTTTTATTGTATTTAAAGCATTTAAAATTGTTGTTATTTAACGGGCCGCAAGCCTTAAAATTCAAAACGGTTTATGAATGCGGGCTTTTTAAACTGCTCCATTTAAGCCCGCACCGTCAAAACCCGCGGGCTAAACGGACGGGTAGCCCGTATACCCAGCTCTAGGTGCATGTATTACCGAGGGAATGTTCTGCTTGTCGACATTTGGTATAGGGATGGTGCTTCTCAAATGGCTCCCTTTAAAGCTAGTAGATAAATTGCTTTTGCTGGTATCCAACTTCACCTTGGGTAACGCGGACCAAATAGGTCTCCGGCGGCAGAAAACGGGTCCAATCGAGCTCAAGAATGTTACCGGAAAAACTCCAGTGCTCGACGTCGGTGCACTGGCACAAATAAAATATGGTAAAAATAAGGTAATGGAAGGTGTGAAAGAGATAACAAGAAATGGAGCTAAGTTCATGAATGTGCAAGAAAAGGAGTTTGATGCGATAATATTAGCAACTGGATACAAAAGCAATGTGCCTACTTGGCTCAAGGTGCAATATTAATAACCCTTTTTACAATATAAGATAATGTATTAATTCAACCCAAATTCGAAACACGAAATACTTGTTAACTTGGATTTTTATATTTTAAAAAATAAAAAAGTATTTTTTAAAGAAAAAATTATGTTTTAAAAAATTAATACTTTATTCTCCGTACCCTTCGCCTTCTCTTCCCTTTCCCTTTCCCTTTCCCTTTCCCTATCCCATTTTCCAGGCTTCCAGCGGCACCAATTTCCCCTGTTCAGTAGTGCCGATTCAACACCTGACATTAATTCAATATTCAATCCCTCAGTTCGGTAATTTTCGCTCAAATCCCAGTATGAAATTCTCGTGTTGGGATTAAATCCTAGCTAAGTCCCGCCCATTAAATTTAGGGTTAAAAAATTAGGGGTTTATAATTTTAGAGGTTTAATATGATGTCGAAGACGATGACATGTTAGTAAATGGACGGCGATAAAGATGGTGATTAGAGATGACCGATGATAACTGAAATTAGAGATTAAAAATTAGAGATTTAATTTTTTGGATATTTTATAATTATAAAGAATTTAATTTTTTTGTAATTTTTAAGTTTTATTTAAATAAAATCTTAAAAAATAAGAATTGCGTGGTGGAATTTAACGTTTTGTTACTCCTTGTTTGGATGCACATCATCAAAGACGTGAGCCTCGCCAACATAAAATATAATCATTTGTCGGCTGAAAGTTGTTAGTCCCTGTTGACTGCAGCACAACAAAGGGCATTGCATTTAATATCACTCAATTTCTTTTATTTGCAGATCTTAACAATCAAAAACAAAAAACAAAGACCATAATATATTCACCTTGAGGAACTAAAGACTCTGTTTCTGAAATAGGAGCAGACTTGGCCCTTTCTCCACTAGGCACTATCCCAGATGAACCCTTTTCAGTGGGAACACTATTTGCATTAATAGACGTCCTCGGCAGCAGCTTGAGAGATAACAGATGGACCAACACTTGTATCCTTCAACCTATTTAAAGCTTGATGCACAAAAGGTGCAAAGTGACCACCACGTGAAGAATACTAAACTGCAGTGGGGACAGACCGCTCCCATTTGGTAGCATCAGCTTCGAATCTGCTACCAGTGGGAGGCTGCTGTTGCGGAAGACGGCTATCGGATAGAGCAAAATCGCAACTGATAATTTGAGAAAATAAAAATGAAGATAAAAGAGACATGAAGATATTAATTTCTTATCCATATTATTATTATTATTATTATTATTATTATTATTATTATTATTATTATTATTATTATTATTATTATTAAATATACATTAAACATATATATATAAATAATAATTACATACCAATTACAATTGGACCGGCCCAGTTACAAACCAACCATAACCGGTCCAAACCAAACCAGAAACCCTAAACATTTGGGTTTCCAGTTAGGGTTTCCTAACCCTAATCTAAACCAGCCGCCTCATCACAACCGTTGGATCTGGCACGATCCAACGGTCCAGATGGCTCCAGAAGGAAACCCTAGGGTTTGATACCCTAGGGCCACGCGGCGCCGCCCCAGCTTCCACGCGGCTGCCGACAGTTTTCTCGCCGCCTCCGCCGTTGCCACGTCCCAAATGAAGACTCCAGAAGATCAACGCCAGCCGTCCATGCAAGGCTACAGGGTGAGTCACCACTGGTAGTCCGGTGACTCACCGAGACCCCCTCTTCGGACCGGTCCGACGGCTACAACGGTGGTGGCTATAAAAGCCACCACCCGAACCTGAAAAAAAAAAAAAAAGACAGAAAGAAGAGAGACAGAAACAGAGAGAACCGGAAAAAGAAAAAAAAAAACAAGAAAGAAAAAACACAACAACAACTAAACCAACGATCTCAGTCAGCATCAACACAGCAAGGAAAAAAGAGAGAAGAGAGGAGAAAGCTTACCTGTCATCGGAGAACCCCAACCGTCGACGGATCTCACCAAAACCTTCGAAAAGCCGAAGGTATTATTTTAGATTTGCTCCGATTGGGAGCCGTTTAACGAAAAAAAACATCGGAACCGTCATTAGGACGGTCCGATCTATATTTAGGGTAAAAAAAAATTTTTCCGGCCACCGAAGACGGTGGTCGGCGGCAGAACTCGCGGTGGCAGGCGGCTGCCGGATTCCCTCCGGTGAGGGAATCTAGAGAGAGGCCAGAGAGAATTCTGGCTCTCTCTCTCTCTGCTTGAGAAAGAAAAAAAAATGAAATGGCTGGCCCTTCGGGCCAGCCGGTTTGGACCATATATAGTCCTTCCCGAACGACGTCGTTTCGGGAAGGACTATGCGCGTAATTATAAAATAGTTAAATCCCGTCCGTAGTCCTCCCAACTTGTAAATTTTATATTTTGGTCACTAAACTGAATTTATAATAATTTTAATTCAGTCTTTGAATTTTAATTTTATTCATTTTAGTCATTTTTATTAAAATAATATATTTAGGATAAATGACAGATTTAATCCCTTAATTTTAATAAATAATTTTTTAATCCTTAGTTCATATTTTTAATTTATTTTATTATAAAATTTGAATTTTAGATAATTTTATTTTGGTCACTAAATTATTAAATTAGAAAATAAAATATTTAATCACTATAATTTCAAATAATTAGGAATTAGATTTAGTTTTATTTTTATTATAATTTAGTTATTTATTTCATATGTTTTCATTTTACTGCTTAAAATATATTGTTTTAGTGATATTTTTTATTATATTGTTAAATATTTTTATATTCATAAATATATAATAAATAGTATTTTTAAATATTTTATTTTTAATATCGAAGAAAAGGACAGTCTTAATACAACTGGATGTCCTATTCTGATATTTTAAAATTAAAAAGTAAACAATATTATTTAAAATTAATATTTATCAATATCAAAGAAAAGAGCTGTCTTAAGGCACCTAGAAGTTCTTTTCGGATATTTTTTAAATATTTTTTATAATTTTGAAATTATAGAATTATAAATTAAATATATTTTGGAATTTTTAAAATTTTAATAGTAGAGACAATTTATAATTGAAAAGTACCAATTTTTTGGGCGTTGTAGGGGTGCTAATCCTTCCCTAAACGTAACCGACCACGAATCCCTTTTTATTATTAAAAAGAATGAATTTTTGGTTAAAACGCAGATCAATTTATCTTTTAACTGATGTTTTCTTAAAAACTCTTTTAAAAGATATTTTTTTTAGGTATTCGACCTACCTGACCCAAAAGGCCGATGGCGACTCACAAATTATTTTAAAAAAATTATTTATTCATATCAATTTCCCAGCCAAATTTAATATTTCGTGCCCGGACGAAAACCGGTTACGACAGCTTGGCGACTCTGCTGGGGACCGGTCAAACTTTTAAAAATCAATTATAAATTGTCTCTATTAATTAAAAATTAAAAATTCATATAATTAATTTTTAATTCTTTCTTTTCAAATTTTTTTTATTTATTATTTTATAATAATTATAGGTTTTATTTACAAGTATTTTATTATGTATTTTTTATTTATTTTTTCTGTCTAAGGTTTGAACATTTCTCCTCACACACCACACTTGCATTGCATTACATAAAGCTCTATAATTGAGTTGTCCCTTTTAAGTGGGAGTGAAAGCGACGTCTTCGTGAGAATTTATTCTCCGTGTCAGACCTAGCAAGTAACTTTCGGGGTTCATATGCTCTATGTCTTCGTGAGAATTTATTCTCCGTGTCAGGCATAGAGAAATGTATCCCCTCGAATTGAACTCGATCCACTTTAGTCTGTAATGGACTAGGATTGAGGGTTAGCAGCCTAAGGGGGCACTAACATGGACAATTCGAGTACCTTTACTCCTAGATCTGAAACCCTGCATATAAAAAAACCTTAGAAACTCTTCCAATCCGAAGTCATGCCGAAATTTTATCCAAAATAGGTGTACACCCAGGAGAAATGAATTATGTCTTTTCTGTTAATTTATTCATTGTTTAAATTACATGTTTATTTAAATTATTTAAATTCAGAAAAGCATGTTTAAATAAAGAATATTTATGTAAATGTTATTATTAAAGTTCTTTATTATGTAAACTAATTTATTTTCTTTTTGTGTGTTCTTTATTTTTCTGTTTGCATTGCATCATACAGGATAAAAGACATTGATCCTTGTGTTAATTGTCTCATTGGAAAGCCTTCATTTATGGATAAAAAGTGTTCAAGTCAAGTAATTCTAAACTCAGAAGTAAGACAGTGGGCTGAAGATTTACAAAGACAAGAAGGAGACAGTCTGCAGGATGATTATGTATCTGACTTGGCCAGTTATGCTCCAGTTTCACTAAAAAGAAATGATATGCAAGATTTGTGAAGCATTTGGGAAAGTTGGGATTCAAACAAAAAATTGCAGTTTTATCAGACTTACGGAGACATCCCATATTTGCTCTATGTTGAAGTGGATGATGAATTACTCAGAGCCCTAGTTTAATTCTGGAATCCAGGGTACAATTGCTTCACTTTCAATAAGGAGGACTTGGTCCCTACTATTGAAGAATATACAACTTTGTTACATCTTGAAGGTGCTTTGGAGAATCGAATATATTCAAAGTCAATTAAAACTCAACCCTTTCGAGTTAAATTAGCAAAGATTGCCGGGGTACGAGAAGAATGGGTAGCATCCCGTACAAAACAAAAAGGCGAAAGCGAAGGCATTGCTTGGACCAACATCAGAGAACTTATTCAGAGCCATCCAGATATTAAAGTGCGATTCGATCTATTTGCTCTGGGTATATATGGTATGGTCATCTTCCCAAAAGTATTGGGATATATTGAAGCTGCAGTGGTAGACTTGTTTGAACAGCTACCGAAGAAGATTAATCCTGTTTCTGCAATCCTAGCAGAGACCTTCAGATCGTTAAATGCTTGCAGAAGGCTAGGAGGTGGACGATTCTCAGGGTGTACTCAGTTGTTATATGTTTGGATCCGTAGTCATTTCTGGAGAACAGAAAAGGTTTCATACCGACGCTTTAATACGGATTATTCACCATTAAGGGAATTTCTGGAGCAGGAATGGCCTAAAGAAATTAAGAAAGATATGTGGATTAATGCCTTTCGAAATCTGCAAAGCAATGACGTTGTTTGGCGAGCCCCGTGGCAAATACAAAGAGAATTCTTTTACAGGTGTGGTGATTATAACTGGATAATGCTGCTCGGATTATGGGGAGGAATTGGATATGCACCACTTCTGGTTATAAGACAGTATGAAGGTCGTCAATTTGTACCTGTCACTGCTGGATTACAGTCATCTGAATTTGCATTCCACAGCAAAAATTATAAAAGAAGTATCATGGAAGCCGTTACAGCTTGGAAAACAACTTTTTGTATCCGAGCCAAAGCAGCAAAAGAAATGCTAACTCCTGATTATGAAGATTGGAGATCTGTCAGAAAAAACGAAAATATTCCTCTACCAGATCAAAACGAGGATATTTCTATGGAAGATCATATTAAGGTGGTTCCATCAGAGATTGAAATCTTGAAAGCCGAGTTTGAAGCAGAAAGAGATGGTTGGTCGAAAGAGTTAGAGCAAATGAGACAAGATAAAGCTATGTTGGGGGTTGACATTGACTTTCATTCATCACAATGTGTAATGTTGAGAAAAGATAAAGAAAAAGGTGAGGATGAGTACAGAGCCTTACAGAAAGATTATCAGGAGTTATATAAATCCCGAAAAGCGTCAGGACCCAGCCAATCGACGGTACAGATGACCAGAGAATTGAATATCGAGAAAAGACGAGTGGAAGATCTTAAAGGAAAAAATAGCCGTCTACTCAAAAGCCTTGAGAAAGGAAAGCAAAAAATGGAAGATTTTGAAGTCGACAGAAGAGAGCGAATTATAAAACACAAGGCTGAACACCGCGAGATCATGAATGAAATGCATAAAGAAAGGGATCGAGCCAAAGATTTAGAAGAGATGAAGAATGACATCTTTAATAAGTTTGAAGGTGAGAAAAATAGCATGTTCAAGGGATTTGAATCTGAAATGAACCAGTTGATTGTTGAACTTGAAGTCAGAGGCCAAAGGATGGAAGAATCCAATATTGAAAAGGAAAAATGGGAATTAGAAAGAAAAAATTTCAACACCAGACTTGAGGTAGAACAAGAAGTGGCTAGCAATTGGATGCAAAGATGCAGAAACAAAGATGTTCAAATCCAGAAGCTTAATCAAAGAACGCAAGAAGCACGAACAAAACTTGAAGAAGATCTGGATCAGTCTAGAAACAAAAACTCAGAGTTTAATGATTACATTTTGCAACTTGAAGAATCATTGTTTCAAGAAAAGGTTCGTCTAGGACCTAATGATCTCAAAGAAAGTAATGAAGAAAATGCTTCACTGCGAAGACGCATTAGAGATCTTGAAAAAATTCTGCACAATTGTCAAGTCAGAATCACTGAGTTAGAGCAAACTCTTGGAGAAATGAATGAACAGTGGCAAAAGTCAACTGAGTTCTATGTGGAAAGAAGTGAAGAAAGAAGTAATATGGTGTTCGAGGCCATGGTTCAAATGAGCGAAGTTGCTAGATATATTGGGGAACTAGCTGTTGAAGCCAAAATAATTGAGCATCATGTTGATCCAGTTTCTAAGTGCGGAAAGAAGGTGTCATGGTTAATGAAAGAAATTATAGAGCTTAATAGGAAAGCTACGCCTTATCTGTAGTTATGAACTATTATAAAGAAACTTTTGTATGCCGATGAAAGTTGTTCTATGACAGTTAACTTTTTGGGATCAATATCTTTTTTGCATACATACATTTTGCATACATTCATCATTCATTTCATAATATTCGCTATGAATTATTATTTTATTTATTAAGTTAAAATTCATTAATTAAAATTTGAAAAAATAATATTAAAAGATTTTTCAATCGCAGTTACTCTGGCCAAAAGAGAAATACTACATCACTACGGTACTAGACAAGCTACTAAGAAAATTATGGAGGATAAAATACAGCGTATTGATGAACAGCATCATAAAGAACAAGAAGAAATGAGAATGAAGCTGGAAAAAATTGAAGCCAGTATTGCAAATTCACAAGACAGTATGATGAAGAAAATAGAGGATATGTTTAAAAGGCAGGCTATCAGTGGAAAAATGCATGAAAACCCTGTATCTTTTGACCAAGAACCCATATATCCTCTAGGTTTTCCACCAGAACCAATTTATCACTCTGGTACTCCACCTATACAAATCAATGCTCGTACATCTGCATTACAAGAAGCCAAACTACATGAAGACCAACAAGTGGATCCTGCATCTTCAAGCAAAAATCCGCTTATATCCGATGTGAAAATAGGGGATCTTAATACTGAGCATTTGATCCCAGATTTGAATGAGGTGAATGAGAAACAAAAAGTAAATGAAGAGCTGACCAGACAGATCAAGAGCTTAGAAGAACGAATGAAATCTGTGGAAATAACTGAATCATTCTATGGGTTTGACGCTAGTGAGTTGAGTTTGGTTCCAGACCTAATCCTTCCCATCAAGTTCAAAGCTCCTGAATTTGATAAATATGATGGTACTACATGCCCTTCATCCCACATTACTATGTTTTGTCGAAGAATGGCAGGATATGTGAAGGACGAGAAATTGTTAATTCACTGCTTCCAGGATAGTTTAACAGGACCGGCTTTAAAATGGTATACTCAATTCACCAAAGCCAACATTAGATCGTGGAAAGATTTGGCTAAAGCATTTTTAGAGCAGTACCGCCATGTGACAGACATGGTCCCTGATAGATGGACTCTCCAAAACTTGGAGAAAAAGAATAATGAAACATTCAGACAGTATGCCCAGAGATGGCGTGACACTGCGGCCCAAGTTCAACCACCTTTGTCAGAAAAAGAGGCCACAGTAATGTTTGTCCATACATTAAAGGCTCCTTATTTAAACCATCTAATGGGGAATGCAACCATAAATTTTGCAGATTTGGTTATTTCTGGAGAACTCATTGAAAATGTCTTGAAAAGTGGCAAGATTGAATCAAATGATGGGTCTAGTTCCAAAAGACCTACTTACCGGAAAAAGGAGAATGAAGTCAACAATGCCAATTCTTACAGCAAGGATTCATCGAAAAGTGTTACAATAACCCAGCCAAGGGTTAAGAAAGAGGAAACAAACACTAATCGAGCAGAGTCCAGAGGATCTCGAAAGGAAAATGAAAGGTTGTCTTTTACACCTTTACCAGTACCGTATGCAGAGATCTATGATTCGCTGTTAAAAGCAGATGTTATACGGCCTTATCCCTTGGTTCAGATGCAACCACCATTCCCTCCTTGGTATGATACAAAGGCACACTGTGTTTACCATGAAGGAATTACGGGTCATTCCATTGAAAACTGTTTAGCATTCAAAAGGGTGGTTCAAAATTTGATCAACACTGGGAAGTTGGAATTTAATACACCATCTGCATCAAATCATCCATTGCCAAATCATGGAGATAAAAACGTGAATGCAATTCAGGAAGAGAACAGAAGGAAAGCAAAGACTGACATTTCTGAAATCAAATCTCCTTTTGTTTGGATATTCCAACAACTTTCTTTAACCGGTATGATTCCACAACAATTCAAACCAAAACAGAATGAAGGCAAGAATTATTGTGAATATCATCAGGAGCAAGGACATAAAATTCAACTATGTCCTGAGTTCAGGGATTTGGTGCAAAAATTGATGAACAATAGGGAAATAGAATTCTTTGAAGAAGAACCCGGGAAAAAAGAAGATGATGTTTGCTCATCAGAGGATTCTAAACCAAATCAAAGAATAAATGATCCTGTGATCATTAATGTGAAATCATCTACGGCAATTCCTGCACCAATAAAGCCTAAAGTAGTTATTACCACTCCTCTACCGTTTCCATACAAAGATACCCGCAGGGTACCTTGGAATTATACTACCAATGTTTCAATGATAGGAGGATCTGTTTCTCTAGAAAAAACAGAAGAGAAAATACAAAGTCTGAGTACAACATCGGCATCTGAAGCAGTGAGCGAGGTCGGTTTCTTTACAAGAAGTGGGAGATGTTACTCTCCCGAAACATCCAATGCTTCAGAACAAGCGAAAGCAAAAGGAAAAGCCGTGACAATACCTCAGAAGGTATTTGAGGATGAATCCCTTCCAGCATTCAATGAGCCTGTGACAGAAAAACAAGCTCAAGAATTTTTGAAATTCCTGAAACATAGTGAGTATAGTGTGGTTGAACAACTACACAAACAACAAGCGAGAATTTCTATTCTTGATTTATTGATAAATTCAGAAGCGCATAGGAATGCTTTGATGAAAATCCTCAATCAAACATTTATCCCTAAAGATATATCCCTCAATAAACTTGACAGAATCGTGGGACATATAGCCGCTGACAATTACATAACGTTCACGGATGATGAAATACCGGAAGGCGGAATGGGGTCAGTAAAATCTTTGAACATCACGACACATTTTCATGGTCATGTGTTGCCAGGAGTATTGATTGACAATGGATCCGCTCTCAACTTGATGCCTCTAGTCACACTTCAAAGAATGCCTCTGGATCAATCACACATGAAGAGTTATCATAATGTAGTACGAACATTTGATGGTACTCAAAAAGAAGTGCTTGGGAAAATGGAAATACCGTTGTTAATCGACCCAGTCGTGTACAATATTGATTTTGTGGTGATGGACATCCACCCCACATATAATTGTCTATTAGGGAGGCCATGGATTCATTCAGCAGGAGCCGTTCCTTCTTCATTACATCAAAAATTGAAATTTGTTGTTGATGGACAACTAATATGCGTTAGTGCTGAAGAAGAAATCATTGCGTCTGTAACAAGCGATGTTCCATATATTGACACCAATGATGAGGCTCTTGAATGCTCTTTTCGAGCTCTTGAATTTGTAAATGCAACCTTTATTGTAGAAGGAAGCAAAATTCCATATCCCAGATTGTCTGATTGCACCAAGATGACGGTACAACAAACTTTAGGCATCGGAGCTAAAGCTGGGAGAGGTCTAGGAAAGAATCTTCAAGGAATTTCAGTTCCTATCAGCATAAAGATGAAAAAAGACCGTTTTGGGCTAGGGTTTAAGCCCAATCTTCAGCAAAAGAACAAAGAGATGAAAAGAAGATGTGAAGACAGAAAGGCAAAATTGAAAGGAGGAGAAATCCTTTGGAAACACATGTCTTTCCCACAGTTGAAAACCATATTCAGATCAGGGGGAACAATTAATGTGGAACAGCAGCTTGTTGAAGCCTTTAAAGAAGAAAAGTTGACGAAAGATCAAGACATAGTTGAAGAAGCTATGAATGGATTATTTGTCAACATGATCATGAATGACAACAAGACTGGCAAGTACTTGGATAGGATTCGCCCATGTTTTCCTGGAGAAACACTCACCAATTGGACCGCTGAAGATCTTCCTATAGTTTTTAATATTAATGCAGAGTAATATTCAGAACTAATCTTTATGTTTAGCTCAAAAATATGAAAACTTTTTTTTGTTATCTTGTAAAAGAAATTATGTTAAATATAAGGAACTTTCTTTAAAATTTTCAGATGGCAATCATTCTTTACATTTTATTACATTTTTACATTTCATAAATTTACTATATTCTTTCGGAAATATGTCCGACTTAAATTTGCAGGTGTCACCGTGTTAATAGCATGTGTATTCCTAAATTTAATCCAGTGATAAATTTAGAGCAGCCTATATGTCTGGAAGAAATCAATGGTTGTGAGGATGAACTGGAATGTGATATTCCTACTGAACTATTAAGATTGGTAGAAAAAGAAGACAAACAAATTCTACCCCACAAAGAAAAGGTTGAGACTGTGAATTTGGGAACAGATGAAGAAATAAAAGAGGTGAAAATGGGTACTACTCTGACCATCCAAGTGAAGCAAGAATTGATAAATCTCCTTCAAGAGTTCAAAGATATCTTTGCCTGGTCTTATCAAGATATGCCTGGTTTGAGCACAGATATAGTAATACACAAGCTTCCTATCAACCCAGAATATAAACCGGTACAACAAAAGCTCAGAAGAATGAGGCCAGAAATGTTGTTGCAAATCAAAGAAGAAGTGATGAAACAAATCAATGCAGGTTTCCTACAGGCATCTAAATACCCAGAATGGGTAGCCAACATTGTTCCCGTACCAAAGAAAAATGGAAAAGTTCGAATGTGTGTGGATTACAGAGATCTCAACAAAGCTAGTCCGAAAGATAGCTTTCCATTACCCCACATAGACACATTGGTGGACAATACTGCAGGACACGCATGGTTTTCATTTATGGATGGCTTTTCAGGATATAATCAGATAAAAATGAATCCTGAAGACATGGAAAAGACGACATTTATAACCATGTGGGGCACATTCTGTTATAAAGTGATGCCATTTGGATTGAAAAATGCAGGGGCAACATATCAAAGAGCCATGGTAACCTTGTTTCATGACATGATGCACAAAGAGATTGAAGTATATGTAGATGACATGATTGCCAAATCCAGAACGGAAGAAGAACATATTCAAAATCTGAGAAAGCTTTTCCAGAGATTGAGGAGATATCAATTAAAGCTTAACCCCGCTAAATGCACTTTTGGGGTAACTTCTGGAAAACTTTTGGGATTTGTGGTCAGCAAAAAAGGAATCGAGATTGATCCAGATAAAGTAAAAGCAATTCAAGATCTTCCACCACCCAATACAAAAAAAGAAGTTCGAGGATTTTTGGGAAGATTAAATTATATATCTCGATTCATTTCTCAATTAACTGACAAATGTGATCCAGTGTTCAAATTACTTCGAAAGAACAATCCTGAAGTCTGGAATGAAGAATGTCAAGAAACTTTGGATATTATTAAGAAATATTTATCCAATGCCCCAATTTTAGTATCACCAATGCCTGATAGACCATTAATTCTCTACTTGACGGTCTTCGAAAATTCAATGGGATGTGTACTAGGACAGCATGATGAATCTGGAAGAAAAGAAAAAGCTATCTATTATCTGAGCAAGAAATTTACTGATTGTGAAGTTCGATATCCACCAATACAAAAATTATGTTGTGCCCTGGTGTGGGCTACTCGAAGACTCAGACAATATATGTTATACCATACTACTTGGTTGATATCAAAACTTGATCCTTTGAAATTCTTAATGGAATCACCAGCTTTGACAGGCAGAATGGCTAGATGGCAGATGTTATTATCCGAGTTTGATATTATATATGTCAACCAAAAAGCGATAAAAGGAAGTGTCATAGCTGATTTTCTGGCCAGTCGTGTATCAAATGATTATCAGCCTTTGAACTTCAATTTTCCCGATGAAGATTTGTTGTGCATATCCATGAATGAAGAAGTCAGAACAAATGATGAATTTGCAACTTGGAAGCTTTATTTTGACTGAGCATCTAATGCTTTGGGACGAGGAATCGGGGCAGTGTTAATTTCTCCAGAAAATGTTTATTATCCCTTTACAAGTAGACTGGAGTTCTTTTGCACCAATAACATGGCAGAATATGAAGCTTGTATCATGGGGTTGAAAGCATCTATAGAAAGAAAAATCAAATTTCTCAAGATATATGGAGATTCATCTTTGGTGGTGTATCAATTGCGAGGAGAATGGGAAACAAAAGATCCCAAATTGTTGGAATACCGAAATTTTACACTCGAATTAGTGAAAGAATTTGAGAAAATTACCTTCAATTATCTCCCTCGGGAAGAAAATCAAATGGCAGATGCTTTGGCTACATTAGCTGCTATGTTTCAGGCAACTAAGAAAGTTGATATGATGTCAATCAAAATGCAAGTATATGAAATTCCTGCACATTGTTATAGTGTGGAAGAAGAGGTAGATGGTAAACCATGGTATCATGATATCCTGCAATATATCAAAAATCAAAGTTATCCACCAAATGCATCAGAAATTGATAAAAGAACTTTGAGAAGAATGGCTGCTGGATATTTTCTTGATGGAGAGATTATGTATAGAAGAAGCAGTGATCAAATGCTATTGAGATGTTTAAATACCAGCGAAGCTCGAAACGTCATTGAAGAAGTACACAGTGGAATACGTGGAACGCATGCAAATGGCCTTTCCATGGCCAGAAAAATAATGAGATATGGATACTATTGGGCTACCATGTACACAGATTGCATTGATTATGCAAGAAAATGTCATAAATGCCAGATATATGCAAACAAGATTCATGTACCCCCATCTCCTTTACATGTAATGACAGCACCATGGCCATTTTCTATGTGGGGAATAGATGTCATTGGGGCAATCACACCAAAAGCATCGAATGGACATTGCTTCATCCTTGTGGCAATTGATTATTTTACCAAATGGGTTGAAGCTGCTTCATACACCAGTATTAAGAGGTCCACAGTCTGCAAATTCATAAAGAAAGAGATAGTTTGTCGATATGGCCTACCAGAGAGGATCATTACAGATAATGCTCTGAACCTGAATAACAAAATGATGACCGAACTTTGTGCACAGTTTAAGATCAAACATGCAAATTCAGTGGCATATCGTCCAAAGATGAATGGGGCAGTTGAAGCAGCAAATAAAAACATCAAGAGAATCATTACAAAGACTACTGAAACTTACAAAGATTGGCACGAGAAGTTACCTTTTGCTCTATATGCATACCGAACTACTGTTCGAACATCTACTGGGGCAACACCGTTTTCTTTAGTCTACGGGATGGAAGCAGTCTTACCAATTGAAGTTGAGATTCCATCGCTTCGAATATTGAGAGAAACAAAATTGGATGAATCTGAATAGATCCAAGCTAGAGTTGATCAATTGAACCTTATTGAGGAGAAAAGATTGAAAGCTATTTGCCATGGACAGATGTATCAAAAACGGATGATGAAGTCTCATGATAAAAAAGTACATCCAAGAAAATTCCAAGAGGGTGATCTAGTATTAAAAAAGATCTTGCCTATACATAAAGATTTCCGTGGGAAATGGATGCCTAATTGGGAAGGGCCATACGTTGTGAAAAAGGCCTTTTCCGGAGGAGCGTTGATCTTGGCAGAAATGGATGGAAAAATTCTGAAAAATCCAATAAACTCAGATTCTGTCAAGAAGTATTATGCTTGAAGAAAAAGAAAGAAAAAAAAAGAAAAAAAGAGAAAAGAAAAAAAGAAAAAAAAAGAAGAAAAAAAAAAAGGGAAAAAGGTGGGTCAAGGTGAAAACCCGCAAAGGGCATCTTGTAACCAAAGGGAGGATTTGAGTTGAAAACCTGAAAAGGCGGCTCAAATGCAGGTTGATATTAGGCATCCGGCAATTGAATTTTCTTAAGATTTTGACAGTTTGGAAGAAACTTCACATCTACAAGCATTTTGACAACGTTTGAGATCTTCCAGACAAAAGCTTACATCATTACTCTAAATTGTGTCAATGTGATTAATTTAGAAATACTTATGCTTATAATTTGTTGAGACATTTGAATTTTTATCATTCTTATGCTTGCCATAACTTTGAATACAATTCTATCTATTTCAAGTTCAATTTATTTGAGATTCAATTTATTTTTGGAAATTCAATTTATTCTTTTATTGAATTAACATAATTTTTGAAATAAAGATTTCTGAATATCACTTTATGATTAATACTTTTAAATACATGGAATACAAAGTAAGCCAATCATCACCATCTTAAAGCCATGAACATTAAGATTGTTACACGGGATGCTACCTACAACAAAGTCGAATCCACCAAATCTACTCATCAATTGCTCCAACCGATCACCATTCAGTTCTTGCACATCTGTTTTCAAAAATATACCAAGACAATAGAAGGTGATCTTTGCAGCACTAATTCCAACAAAAGGAAACAAGACATTGATATCACTGGGAAATATGTTTCTATACAGATCCTTGTGTATGGTCTTTAAGGAAACCTAGAAGCATTTCCACCTCATCAGGTTCAAGTGGAGTAACTTTATTCCTTCCAACCCATACTAGATTCCATTTTCAGCACTCATTAAGAACATACTTCTTGACACTCTAAGGTGGCTCATTGTCATAAGCTTCAAGAACCTTACAGATCCTTTCTGTCAATTTGGCACTTCCTGTACATGTTTATAAACAATTCAACCTTTGATATGTGCTCAATAGCATCTTCTGGAAGTGTTCTTTGAGTTATCTGATCTGGTTTGACAAAACCAATCATTGAATTTGGAAGATGAATGTGCCAATAGCATCTTCTGGAAGTGTTCTTTGAGTTATCTGATCTGGTTTGACAAAACCAATCATTGAATTTGGAAGATGAATGTGCCAATAGCATCTTCTGGAAGTGTTCTTTGAGTTATCTGATCTGGTTTGACAAAACCAATCATTGAATTTGGAAGATGAATGTGCCAATAGCATCTTCTGGAAGTGTTCTTTGAGTTATCTGATCTGGTTTGACAAAACCAATCATTGAATTTGGAAGATGAATGTGCCAATAGCATCTTCTGGAAGTGTTCTTTGAGTTATCTGATCTGGTTTGACAGAACAATCATTGAATTTAGAAGGTGAATGTGCTCAATAGCATCTTCTGGAAGTGTTCTTTGAGTTATCTGATCTGGTTGGACAGAACAATCATTGAGTCTAAAAGATGAATGTGTTCATAACATCTTCTGGAAGTGTTCTTTGAGTTATCTGATCTGATTCAGTAGGAACCCCAAAACCTATCGTTGGAATTGAAAGATGAACTGCATGATCATTTTCATTAAGAAGCTTATTTTCAAGCTCCTTCTGCTTCTTCCTTTCAAAAATCATAGCCCAAGTTTCGCCTTTGCTTGTAATGGGGATCATTGCATAATGACTTACTATCTTTTATCAGAAGAAGGGCATCAGCAGCCTTAGTCATTTGCACAACACATATAAAATTTATCAATTCTGCAATTGATGAATCTGGACCACGTCTCTACATGGCTATTAAAGCTTCAGTATCTGAGAATCCCATTTTTGTCAAGTATAACAGTTTATTCTCTTCATCAGAATCAGAATTTAAGATTTCTCGGTATTAGAAGAACTATCGATATCTGTGAAATCATCTTGAAAGGTCACTTCATAATCAGATGAATTGTTATCAGAATCAACATGTTGCCTGAATGCAAGCTTTTCAAGAGTTTATACTATTGAGTTTTATTCTCAAGAAGTTTTGTGACATTTTATCTACATTTACATTTGTCAAAGATGATAGATTCTTTGTTTTGAAGAAGACAGATATATTGGGTTTTTACAATTGAAGAAATACTCAATTCACCAGTCTGAAATCAAACAACTTAATATTCATGCATCATATTTAGGCATTTGCAAAAATAGATGCATTTTCATTCATTTTTATTCTTGTTAAATTCTAAATAGGAATTTCAAAGATTTTAGCAAAGATTCAAATCTATCATGTGAAAGATCAGCTTTTCCAGAGAAGTTCATAATGAGAAGAACTCATCTGAAGAAGGAAGAAGAAGTTCATAATGAGAAGAACTTGTTCAACCTTTTACCTGAATTCATCAAATTGATGGATTATCTTTTCCAGTTCGAGTTCATAATGAGAAGAACTCATCTGAAGAAGGAAGAAGAAGTTCATAATGAGAAGAATTTGTTCAACCTTTTACCTGAATTCATCAAATTGATGGATTATCTTTTCCAGTTCGAGTTCATAATGAGAAGAACTCATCTGAAGAAGGAAGAAGAAGTTCATAATGAGAAGAATTTGTTCAACCTTTTACCTGAATTCATCAAATTGATGGATTATCTTTTCCAGTTCGAGTTCATAATGAGAAGAACTCATCTGAAGAAGGAAGAAGAAGTTCATAATGAGAAGAATTTGTTCAACCTTTTATATGAATCCATCATTTAATGGATCAGCTTTTCCAGAGAAAGTTCATAATGAGAAGAACTCATCTGAAGAAGGAAGAAGAAGTTCATAATGAGAAGAATTTGTTCAACCTTTTACCTGAATCCATCAATTGATGGATTATCTTTTCCGGAGAAGTTCATAATGAGAAGAACTCATCTGAAGAAGAAAGAAGAAGTTCATAATAAGAAGAATTTGTTCAACTTTTGGCATAATTCTATCACAGAAGGAGATAGATTAACATCATCCTTTCTAGAGAAAGTTCATAATAAGAAGAACTCATCAAGAGCTTATTCAACCTTTTGAATGATTCTATCACAGAAAGGAGGTCATCATCATCCCCAGCAGAAAGTTCATAATGAGAAGAACTCATCTGGAGAGAGAGAAGAATTTATTCAATATCTCCATTATGATCAAAGTAAAGTCAAAATGAATAAAAAATTTTATTATCTTTTCATCTTTGCCCTATTCTTGTTAACACAAGAATGAGCAAAGAGGGGCAGCTGAAGATATTAATTTTTTATCCATATTATTATTATTATTATTATTATTATTATTATTATTATTATTATTATTATTATTATCATTATTATTTATTATTATTATTAAATATACATTAAACATATATATATAAATAATAATTACATACCAATTACAATTGGACCGGCCCAGTTACAAACCAACCATAACCGGTCCAAACCAAACCAGAAACCCTAAACATTTGGGTTTCCAGTTAGGGTTTCCTAACCCTAATCTAAACCAGCCGCCTCATCACAACCGTTGGATCTGGCACGATCCAACGGTCCAGATGGCTCCAGAAGGAAACCCTAGGGTTTGATACCCTAGGGCCACGCGGCGCCGCCCCAGCTTCCACGCGGCTGCCGACAGTTTTCTCGCCGCCTCCGCCGTTGCCACGTCCCAAATGAAGACTCCAGAAGATCAACGCCAGCCGTCCATGCAAGGCTACAGGGTGAGTCACCACTGGTAGTCCGGTGACTCACCGAGACCCCCTCTTCGGACCGGTCCGACGGCTACAACGGTGGTGGCTATAAAAGCCACCACCCGAACCTGAAAAAAAAAAAAGACAGAAAGAAGAGAGACAGAAACAGAGAGAACCGGAAAAAGAAAAAAAAACAAAGAAAGAAAAAACACAACAACAACTAAACCAACGATCTCAGTCAGCATCAACACAGCAAGGAAAAAAAGAGAGAAGAGAGGAGAAAGCTTACCCTGTCATCGGAGAACCCCAACCGTCGACGGATCTCACCAAAACCTTCGAAAAGCCGAAGGTATTATTTTAGATTTGCTCCGATTGGGAGCCGTTTAACGAAAAAAAACATCGGAACCGTCATTAGGACGGTCCGATCTACATTTAGGGTAAAAAAAAAATTTTCCGGCCACCGAAGACGGTGGTCGGCGGCAGAACTCGCGGTGGCAGACGGCTGCCGGATTCCCTCCGGTGAGGGAATCTAGAGAGAGGCCAGAGAGAATTCTGGCTCTCTCTCTCTCTGCTTGAGAAAGGAAAAAAAATGAAATGGCTGGCCCTTCGGGCCAGCCGGTTTGGACCATATATAGTCCTTCCCGAACGACGTCGTTTCGGGAAGGACTATGCGCGTAATTATAAAATAGTTAAATCCCGTCCGTAGTCCTCCCAACTTGTAAATTTTATATTTTGGTCACTAAACTGAATTTATAATAATTTTAATTCAGTCTTTGAATTTTAATTTTATTCATTTTAGTCATTTTTATTAAAATAATATATTTAGGATAAATGACAGATTTAATCCCTTAATTTTAATAAATAATCATATTTTTAATTTATTTTATTATAAAATTTGAATTTTAGATAATTTTATTTTGGTCACTAAATTATTAAATTAGAAAATAAAATATTTAATCACTATAATTTCAAATAATTAGGAATTAGATTTAGTTTTATTTTTATAATAATTTAGTTATTTATTTCATATGTTTTCATTTTACTGCTTAAAATATATTGTTTTAGTGATATTTTTTATTATATTGTTAAATATTTTTATATTCATAAATATATAATAAATAGTATTTTTAAATATTTATTTTTAATATCGAAGAAAAGGACAGTCTTAATACAACTGGATGTCCTATTCTGATATTTTAAAATTAAAAAGTAAACAATATTATTTAAAATTAATATTTATCAATATCAAAGAAAAGAGCTGTCTTAAGGCACCTAGAAGTTCTTTTCGGATATTTTTTAAATATTTTTTATAATTTTGAAATTATAGAATTATAAATTAAATATATTTTGGAATTTTTAAAATTTTAATAGTAGAGACAATTTATAATTGAAAAGTACCAATTTTTGGGCGTTGTAGGGGGTGCTAATCCTTCCCTAAACGTAACCGACCACGAATCCCTTTTTATTATTAAAAAGAATGAATTTTTGGTTAAAACGCAGATCAATTTATCTTTTAACTGATGTTTTCTTCAAAACTCTTTTAAAAGATATTTTTTTTAGGTATTCGACCTACCTGACCCAAAAGGCCGATGGCGACTCACAAATTATTTTAAAAAAATTATTTTATTCATATCAATTTCCCAGCCAAATTTAATATTTCGTGCCCGGACGAAAACCGGTTACGACAAGACACAAAATTTACGTGGAAAACCCCTAAAAATTTAGGGTAAAAACCACGGGCAACGGTAGAAGAATTTCATTATGAGAAAATAAGAATTAAACCCTCTCTCGATCTACCAAGGAGAAAACAATGATAATTCTCTCTAGATAAAAAGGAGAAAACAACTATCAAGAAACTCTCTAAATTCTCTCTAGTATTGGAAGAAAGCTAGAATGTTTTGGGATGATTTTGAAGTTAAATGAGCTAGGGTTTTTATAGTTGAAACTTAAGGACTAATCTTATAAATACCCTAAATTACAATGACTAAATTAATTATCCCATTACCCAATTTCAACAAAAATTAGGTGCCTAATTTTTGACTTTGACAAAGCACCATTTGGTGCCTAATTTATTTGACTTTTAACAATCTCCCACTTGAAGATTAGATTGGAATAATCATATCTTCACACCATTCTTTCTACCTTGTACTTTCATGTTGCTTACGTTTCTGACAGGCCACAGGAGGATCGACACCAGGTAAATTTATCAGCATTGATTGCCTTCGTCATGAAATCTGCTATGTTGTCTTTGGTATGGATCTTCTGCATATCTACCGTTCCTTCTTCCATCTTTTCACTAATGAAATGGTACTGAACTCGTATGTGCTTTGTCCTTGAATGGAATGCTGGATTCCTTGCTAGATGCAAGACGCTTTGACTGTCACAAAACAGAGAGACATACTCTTGATTGTGCCCAAGCTCCTCCAATAGCATCTTCAACCAAATTGCTTATTTACTGGCTTGTGTAGCTGCTACATATTCTGCCTCTGTTGTGGACGTAGCCACAACTGACTGCAATTTTGAAACACAGCTTACAGCTCCACCAGCAATTTTGAACACATATCCTGTAGTAGATTTACTTTTATCCAAATCCCCTGCATAGTCAGAATCTACATAACCATTGATTAGTAAGTTTGATCCTCCGTAACATAATGCAACATTTGAGGTCCCTTTGATGTATCTCAGAATCCTCTTTACTATATTCCAATGCTCTTTGCCTGGATTTTCCATGTACCGACTAACCACTCCCACTGCTTGTGCAATGTCTGGTCTTGTGCATATCATAACGAACATTAAACTTCCCACTGCTGATGCATATGGTACTCGAGACATCTCCATCCTCTCTTCTTCACTGCTAGGACTCATACTGGAGGATAATTTGAAGTTAATAGGAAGAGGGGTAGAAATTGGCTTACAATCTTGCATGTTGAATCGTGACAAGATTTTCTTCAAGTAATTCTTTTGTGAAAGCCAAATCTTCCTATTACTTCTGTCTCGGTGAATTTGCATCCCTAGAATCTTGTTTGCTGATCCCAACTCCTTCATTTCAAATTCCCTAGCCAGTTATGCCTTCAATTCTTCAATATGATCTTTGTTGGGTCCTGCAACCAACATGTCATCCACATACAACAGAAAAAATAACAAAATCGTTATCACCAGACCTCTTGAAATAAGCACAAGGGTCTGCATTAAGTTTGTTGTATCCAAGTCACATAATGAAATAATCAAATCTCTTATACCAACACCTCGGTGCCTGCTTTAGACCGTAAAGAGATTTCTTCAACCTACAAACCAAGTTCTTCTTTTCTTTTTCTTCAAAATCTTCAGGCTAGAGTTTATAAATTTCTTCTTCAAGATTTCCATGAAGAAAAGCTGTTTTAACATCTAGCTGCTCTAGATGTAAGTCCAATGTAGAACACATTACCAAAACTACTCGAATTGTTGTTAGTCGAACCACAGGAGAAAATATTTCATTGAAATTAATACTTTCTTTTTGAGCATATCCTTTGACCACCAGTCTTGCACGATACCTCTCATCTTGATCCATTTTGCTTGATTTTGAAGACCCATTTGTTACCAATTGGCTTCCTTCCTTGTGATAGTGGCACAAGGTCCCATGTATTATTTTTATGAAGGGCTTCAATTTCTTCTTGCATCGCCATCATCCACAGTGAAGCATCTGAGTTGTTTATTGCCTCCTGGTATGTTGATGGCTCACCGTCCTCTGTTAAAAGGCAGTATGCAATATTACCTTCTATAACATAATCTGAGTGCCAATTGGGACGTCTTCTCACACGATCTGATTGACGAGTTGTTGGAGCTTCAGAACTCTCTGGTTCTTGTTCATCATGTGCTGGTTCTGCTTCAGAAGAATCTCCTTCTTCAACCTCCTTTTCCACATGTATCTGTGTAGTCTCTGAATTTTTTAGCACTATCATCGTCTTCTTTTCTTTGTAGTTTATCCTCTACAAAGATAACATCCCTGCTGATGATCACTTTATGGGTAGTGGGATCCCACAAGCGATACCTCTTTACACCATCAGCATACCCCAAGAATTTGCATTTCCTGGATTTTGGATCCAGCTTTGAAATTTCTTGGGCGTTGTACATCACATACACAATACTTCCAAATACATGGAGGTTTGAATAATCAACTGGTTTACCAGTCCACATCTCCATTGGTGTCTTCAGCTCTATTGCAGTTGATGGAGCTCGTTTCACCAAATAACAGGCGGTATTGACTGCTTCTGCCCAGAATGATTTTTCTAGGCCTGCATCCCTCAACATTGCTCTTGTTCTTTCTAACAAGGTTCTGTTCATCCGCTCTGCCACTCCACTTTGTTGAGGAGTGTTCGCCACTGTGAACTGTCTTTTGATGCCTTATTTATTGCAAAAGTCATCAAATTCTTCGCTTGTGTATTCTCCTCCATTATCTGTTCTGAAACACTTGATCTTATTTCCAGAATCAAGTTCCACCCGCGCTTTGAAGTTTTTGAAAGTTGAAAACACGTCTGACTTCTTCTTAATAGGGTGCACCCAACATCTCCTGGAGTAGTAATCAATAAATGAGACAAAGTATTTTGCTCTACCTAGGGACGTTACTGGGGCTTGCCATACGTCAGAGTGAACCAATTCTAGAACACTTTTTCCTCTAGAATTTGATGTGTTGAATTTCAACCGGTGCTGCTTACTTGTTATGCAATGCTCACACAAAGGAAGTGATACCTTTGTTAAGCCTGGAAGTAGCTTTTGCTCCACAAGGACTTTCATTCCTTGTTCTGACATGTGTCCAAGTTTCTGATGCCATAGCATTGCCGAATCTGAACTACATGAGGCAACAGAGGCTTCTGCTTCTAACAAAGTCTCTCCCTTCAGCATGTACAAGTTTGCTGCTAACTTTTCGCCTTTCAGCACCACAAGCGCTCCACGGAACACCTTCATGATTTCTTTCCGTGTCTCAATCTTGCTTGTATTATTATCCAACAATCCGTAGGATAATAAATTTTTCTTCAGGTCTTTCACGTGTCGTACATCTCGAACAACTTTAATTGTTCCATCATACATCTTCAATTTGATGGTTCCCACGCCAATGATCTCTAAGGCATGATCATTGCAACTATACACAGATCCTCCTGAGACAGGTTCATAATGATGGAACCATTCTCTTCTTGAGGTCATGTGATATGTTGCTTCCGAATCAATGAGCCATATATCTGCAAATCGTTTTCTTCCTTCCACGGTGGTTGATGCTTCACAGCATAGAGCATCTCCATCATCTGAAGTGTTTGCGGTATTGCCTTGTGGATTGGAGTTTTTATTTAGACTCCAACAATCCTTCTTCAAATGACCATTCTTTCCACAGTTGTAACACTTTAAATTCTTCTTCCTCCTTGACTTTGATCTACCATGTTTGTGACTGCTGCTTTGGCCACGTTCTGTTGATCTCCCTCTCATCGTTGTCATCGTTGTCAACGCTTCTTCTTGTTGCAGATTTACTTGTCTGTCTTCCTTGTTCTTGCGCCGATTTTCTTCTTGTAGAACAGCAGCTGCAACATCATCAAAGACTAGACTAGTGACATTATTGTTTGTCAAGTTGATGATGAGTTGATCATACGAATCCGATAGACTTTGAAGTAGAAGTTCAGCACGTTCTTGTTCTCCTATTTGACATCTTAAGGATGTAAGCTGAGAAAATAAGGTGTTTAGTGTATTTAAGTGCTCCGTCACTGAAGTAGATTCTGGCATACGGAGAGTGTACAATTTCCTCTTAAGGAAAATTTTATTGTGCATCGATGTTACCTCGTACAATTTGGTGAGATGATCACATATCTCCTTAGCTGTCTTCTTCTCCTCGATGCTTGACAATACTTCATCTGCTAATGCTAGATGAAAGTTTGCCATAGCATTCCCGTCCATCTCGTTCCATTTGATGTCATCTGCGAAATCCAGCGGCCTTTCATTGATAGCCGCTAGACACCCGTCTTTCCTTAGGATGGCCTTCATCTTCAATTTCCACAATGAGAAATTTCTCCCATTTAATTTTTCAATATCAAATTTCGTTGCCATAGCTTCTTTTACAGATAGCTCCCACTATTTCACTATCGTGAATAGTTCTCTGGAACCCTCAAAGAATGGGTAATACCTTCTTACTTTCTTATGTTGGAGGATCCACCTTTTGGTGGCAACCACAAAGACAATAAGCAGATATTACACACTCAAATCTGGCTCTGATACCAATTGTTGCGGAAGACGGCTATCGGATAGAGCAAAATCGCAACTGATAATTTGAGAAAATAAAAATGAAGATAAAAGAGACACAAAATTTACGTGGAAAACCCCTAAAAATTTAGGGTAAAAATCACGGGCAACGGTAGAAGAATTTCACTATGAGAAAATAGGAATTACAACCTCTCTCGATCTACCAAGGAGAAAACAATGATAATTCTCTCTAGATAAAAAGGAGAAAACAACTCTCAAGAAACTCTCTAAATTCTCTCTAGTATTGGAAGAAAGCTAGAATGTTTTGGGATGATTTTGAAGCTAAATGAGTTAGGGTATTTATAGTTGAAACTTAAGGACTAATCTTATAAATACCCTAAATTACAATGACTAAAATTAATTATCCCATTACCCAATTTCAACAAAAATTAGGTGTCTAATTTTTGAGTTTGACAAAGCACCATTTGGTGCCTAATTTGGTGCCTAAATTATTTGACTTTTAACAGCTGCAATATAAGAGACGTAAAAGAATGCTTCATTCACTTCATACCAAGGAATACATCATCCTCATTGGACCTTCTAGGTCGATCCCCTCCGACAACATTGCGAAGCATTTGAACACAAACATGAAGAAAAATATTTAGTACATATGAATGATTAACAAAAGAAGGAATATTTCTCTTTCGAAATAAAACATGATAAGGTAAAATATCAACAATCACCTTTATCAAATGCAAGCTCTCAAGAGATTCATGAGCCATAAAGGCTGAATCCAAATTATTTCTTTTATTTCCTGCCAAACCGTTGCTTATATCTGGCCCATATATTTCTCCCCCTGGATGGACCATAGTATGGAATGCCCTCGAGATGTTTTCCAACCCGTCTTTCTTCTAATTGACGAGAAAAGGGATCAAACTTCAATCGTGTAGGTTAAATCCCAATTCAAAAAACATACACACTCCAAAAAATCTAGCCACCTCAGCAGTAGAATTCTTTATGAGGAAATGTGACAAGCTCGAAGATTAGGAATTTCAACATACTGAGATAACATGCATAATATAACGAGCAAAATGTTACAAAGAACTAAATAGGAACACATAATGCCCAGCAAATTACTGAAATTACGCAAAGAGACAAAACAAAAATTTATAACATAGGCGCATCAAAGACCAAATCAAGACATCACACATCAGCATTAAATTAAACACCATAAAGGCTTGTTAGGAATAAACTAGCAGTTCTTTCATACTTTTCAGTTTGTTTAATCATCATGGCTTAACCCACCTTCAAAAAGTAGACAAATCAGAGAACTAAAATTCACCACTAAAAGTAAAATAATCAGAGAAAGTATAACATAGAGATAATAGGGATGACCTATAGGAGGAGCAACCAACCCCATTGGGTATTGGCTGCTGAGCTCACAAAAACTAATCCATCAAGCCTCAAGCAGAGTTCGGAATCCAAAATCAAAACTACCCATGAAATTGTATGACTAGAATCATACTTTCCCCCTTTCCATCATCCCTAATGAGCTACTATAGTCTAAGTTTTCACATAAAAACAACAGCAAACAAGAATGAAGAGAAAGTAAAAACTCAAGTAAGATTACTCAATGCTAAAAGCAAAACAACCCCATTAAAACTTCAGTATAAAAGAGAATGAAGCAAAAGAAGAAGAATAAGAATAAGAAGAATCTTTAAAGGAAAAGATATAGAAACTAACCAAAACACAGATCAGAGGTGGAAGAGATGGATCCACAGCCAACACCAATACCGCCACCCGAAGATTCACCGACATGGTTGAAGAAGACAGGGAAGCATCAAGAAACCTTGAATCAGTAGCCTTAGGGGCTAAAAAGACAGCAATTTGCAAATTTGGCTCCCAGGAAGTAATGAAACATCGTTGGCTTTACTTCTTGGTGGTGGTGTTGCAAATGAATTGGGGTGTTGTTAATGTTGGTAGTTTTGCTTTGTTGTGCCATTTTTAGAACGACCATTTCATCATCATAACCAATATAGACTCCACATCATTATCGTCATCATTCATCTGCAGTTGCTGCTCGTTCACCATGCCTAGCTTCTCAATGTCTCTCTTTTTTTTCCCCCAGTAAAAAAGCTCGGTTTTTGAAAGAAAAAATAATTAAAAAGGGAAATGAAGTGTCAGACACTCAGAATCAAAGTCCTTTTTCGAGGAATGAAGATAGAGAAAGGAGCATTAAAAAGCAAAAGGTTTTTTTTTGGGTTGGGTAAGGAAAGACGAATTAATATATGACTAAAACCTTAACAAAACTGATTTAATGGGACTGAAAATGTTAGCTTATAGATAATATATTGGATTTTAATTATTATTTTTTTATTACAAAGAGAGAAAATAGCAAAACTCCTTGGGCGGAATAGGAAAACTGAAAGCACCAAAGGGTCTTGACCAGGCTACCTTCGCCATAACACCTGCAACATGGTCGGCATCACGAGAAATATGAGAAAACCAGAGCTGCCAATTCCCGGAGGTGATATCGATCAGATGGGGAATCATATGAGAGACCCCTTACATTGCCTTTCTTTGACGACGTAACTGGATTACCTCTCTATTATCCGATTTGACTTCCACGCTCTTCATACCCATCTACCAAGCGATTCTCAAACCCTCATAGACACCCCAGATTTCTGCATCAAGGATGGAACACCCAAGCGCTTTAGTGAGACCGATTATCTAAAGACCATTCTAGTATCGGATGGCACCCCAACAGGTAGGTAGACCATTCGAAGGGAACAGAGCTCCGTCAGAGTTTAATTTGAACCATCCAGGAGAAGGGAGACTCTATTTAGAGACCTCGCGAGCCACATTTGGAGTACCTATTGGATGCGAAATAGAGGCAGCGAAAGCGCGAGAATATTCATTGCACATTCTCCGACTACGCTGAAAAATACTCTCTGAATCCAGAAAATCAGATTCAAAAATAAACTTGTTTCTTCTTGTCCATAGGCACCAAAGTATCGACCCAAACATTGTATCCCAATCGCTGCCACTGTGAGAGGTGGACTCCACAGCAGCCATGCAAATCAAACAAGCAGGATCATCAACAAAATACCAACAGACTCTCTCTTCGTTAGTCAAAAGGTGATTATGGCTGATTAACCAAAGCAACATTTTTACTCTAGGAAGCCTTTTGTAAATTGAGATGGTTTTCCATAGAGCAATATCAACATAGGCAAAATCACCAATTCTACGATAATATGCGTTGAAAATGGTAAAACAATAGTTCTGTTCCCATTTCCAATTCGGACGATCATTTTCGCTTGAAGAGAGTGGTGGTTTCACTGTCGCAAGAGAAATTAATATGCTATCCGACAACAAAGAGCGCAAAAACTCCCAATTCCGGTCTCTATTTATTCCAACCATGGAAGACACTAGGGTCAGAGTAAAAGAAGTTGCGGGCACCTTGCTGTCAGATATTCAAATCACGGTCGTGGTCGCATTTGTCGTGATTACGGTCATAGCGGGCGCTATTGCAGTCATAGCGAGCGCTATTGCAGGTATAGCAGATATATTGAAAGACAACACTACCGCTATTTCGCGAATGCTAATTCAGTCGCTGGCCGCTATTTAAAACACTGCTTGCAGTGATTCATAAGAGGACTGACATCATGCACCCAATCATCCTTCCAAAAATCCACATTTGTTCCCTCGTCAAGATTCCAACTAAGATCACAACGAATCACTTGCAACACTAGACAGAGACCCCCACCAAATGCGCGAACAACCAGTCTGACGCAAAGACATTGGAATTTCATTGCTCTATCTATACTCAGAGCGTAAAACTCGTGCCCATAATTGATCTTTGTTGGTAGAATAGACTGCTGCAAATCGAGACATTAGCATTGACTAGAAAAATATATACCAAAATATATAAATAAAGAATCAATTAACCGTGTCGTGGTATTAACCACTGCCTTAGAAACGAATTCGCCTCGATGTGTATAATAGCTCCAATAGGCGGATCGTCCCCCGAGGTTAACGCGGTCGCTCCAAATTTCGTATACCCGAAACCGGAGTGGACTTGGTGGTATTGATCTTCTCTCAACTCAAACAACACTCAAAAGAGAGGAGTGTTTCAAAGCAAATATGTGCTTGGTATGTTTCAAAATGAATGAAATTGCCCACTATTTATAGGCTAAATAATGAGGGCAAAATTCCCATTTCCAAAACATATTTTAATTCTATTAAACATAGTGGGATAACCAACATCCAATACTAGTGGGATAACCAATATCCAATACTAGTGGGATATTGATTCATTACCAACATTCAATACTAGTGGAATATTGAGTCATTACCAACATTCAATACTAGTGGAATATTGAGCATTATCAACATTCCCCAACTAATGCGAAAGAATTCTTCTAAAATATGAGAGCAATAAAGTTAAAACACAAGAAGAGCAATACCGAGATTAGTTGCTTAAGTAATAGTGAACGTATCTGAAACTAGTACATAGTGATGACGAGCAATCCTTATCTTAGATAAGTGAAACTAGTCTTGAACTTTCTAAGATGGGGGTAAACTCATAACACACAACTAACCCCTTCATCCACCCGAGTCCTCAATGTGTAAGATATATATATATATATATACACAAAAGTATATATTTGGTTATCTTACCTCAGGATTCTAGTAAATGTGCTAGAAAAATAGCCCAACATTTTTCATAGAAAGCGGCTAACCCTTCTAACTTACATAGGTTATTTCATCAAGTTTATCTCGACATAAACCACCCTTAACAGGAATATGAAATAATTAAGAGCTTTTATAATAGCTCAACCTCAAAAAAGGGTATGGTGACTTTCTTCAAGTTCACTATTAATGAACAACCCAAACTCTGGGATAAGAAGTCATTAAGAATAAATATTCAACCTCATAATCGGTAAATTCAATAAGTCATTCTCACTAGAACCATCCAAATTCTTGAATTTGAATTTATTAAAAGTTTAACAAACTAACTGATACGATCCAAACTAGCTCCAATTTTCTCCATGACTTGATCGGTCTATGGACGTTTTTAACTACTGCTTCTAAGGGAGTTCTTCCTTACCCTATCTTATATTATATCATTTATACATTATATTCTATTATAACCATGCATTCACATATTAGTATAAATTATTATCTTATTATTTCTATCCTATGCTTATTTGATCATGTCTCTCATATCATTCAAATATATGTTATGATTACATATCATTTCTTAGGATATTATTATTACATGTTTCCATTTATCATTTATGAATACCATATTATATGATATTCATGCATTCACATCTTTATAATTGATGCACAATGTTATTTCAAGTGTGTTAAGTATGTTATATTAGTCTTGCATTCATTTAAGCATGATTCAATTCATTCGTGAAATGGCAGAATGCTTAATCATTCATTTGTTAGCTCACGTGCATTCATTCTAGCTCCTAGGTCTTATACATTAGCTTACATATGTTATATCATTATGTACTTAGCTCATGACATGCATTCATAGCTCATATCACTCAAATACCTCACGGCAGCATACTTATAATGCATTTCATTAGTTTATTTGCATTCATATTAACTCTTAAGCTTTATACAATATCTTACACATATTAGGAGATGATGTACTTAGCTCATGACCATCATACTTAGCTCCCATTACCATAAACAAACATGGCAGCAAGGTATTTAGCTCGTTTTAGCTCAATATCATAAACTTACCTTGTTTCCTTGCACATGTAGGTACATTGGAGCATGGCACACGTTGAGGTAGCTTGGTGAATGATTTGGACTTCATACATAGCTCACAAACAGCTCACAAAGTACAAAGCAGCTCATGGAATGCTAAGGGAAGCTCGGTTCAGCTGAAGAAGCTTCAGGCTAGCTAAACTTAGCTAGTTGGACTATTTGAAGCTGAGTTGCTAAAAGTGATGACAAAGGTAGCTGAATGTAGCTGAACATGTTGTTATGGAGCTCAAAAGGACTCGGCTAGGGAGATCATTCATAAACAGCCCCATTCTTGCTAGCTAGCTCAACACTCAAGCTAGCTTGGAAGGAGACACATGCACGCCTAAGATAGAACCCATGACCAGCCATCATTCCATGCGCAAGGCTACACCACAAGCATCCTAGAGAGACCATGTGCACGCCTTGTGACCAGACCACCATGTGATTGGCGTGTGACTTCATTTAGGCGCCAAGATGAAGAGTCCTCTTACCATTCGGCCAAGCACTCCTTTCTCTCCAAATTGGCGCCAACTTGAAGGGGTACAAGCACTATTCGGCCAAAGGATATTTTCCTTCAATTAAACCGAACCATCCTCTCTATTTGTAATTAAATTATGACAATTCATAAGAGGCACAAGGGCTGGCCGAAACCTCTTGTAATCATTCGGCCATTTCCTTCCATTTCCTATAAATAGGAAAGCATATTTCATTTGTAAGCACACCTTTTATTCAATTAAAGTGAGATTATTCTCTTCTTAAGTCCTGGTGACTTTTTATCGACTTATCAAGTATTTTATACTTGTGGCGTCAACCCCTTCCTTTCATCTTGATACTTCTGGTTCCTAGTTCATATAACTAGTGGGTCAAAGTACTTAACACCATCCCTTGAAGAAACAATATAAAGATTGGGTCTCTGCTCTATATAGCATTGGTTCTTCTTTGAGATCTCTTCAAGATACTATCCTCACAACCATCCTTTTATTTCATCACCATAACCATAGCCATATCAACTATCTTCCGCTTCCATTACTCATTATTTAAATAGCCTACCAATTCACCTATACGTCTACCACCCTTAACCATTCTATTTTGAGCCATTCACTTTGCAGGTTGTTTTGCTTCCTTCCTAGATCCACAATCATTTGTAAAGGTACAAGTAACCGTACATCAAGCGGTAATCAGAGCTTTGGTGGAAGAAGCAACGTGCAACAACAACAAAAAGAAAATACAAAAAGAAGTGCAAAAGTGAAGTGCAAAGTCAAAGAAAAAAAAAAAATCAGCAAAGAAAAATTGAAGGACTCAAAAGTCAAAGCACTCAAAAAGAAGAAAAAGAAAGAAAGAAAAGTTGAAGCACTCATCAACAATTCTCATCACCAAGCATTTTCAAGTAAGCCTTTAAAATTGATTGTGGTGATAGAAGGTTGTGAAGTAACTTGTGTAAGTAACCCTTTCATTCTCTTCTTTCTAATTTCTAAGCCACCTTTTCAATTATATTTGCTTTCCATTCCTACTAACCATTTGCAGCCGACGCCAAACAAGTGAAATTACTTGATATAGTCTTGAGTAAAAGTTCATTAGAACTTGAGACAAGAGAATCGAGTGGAAAAAGGCTGGAGCGTGTGTGAGATCAGAAGAGGACAAGTAAAAGCCATTAAAGTCCTAGAGTACAAACACGAGTGGATTGAGTGACATCAAGTTTTCTTGGAGTGACTCGTGAGGCTTTGTGAGAGTATACTCTGGTAAGGTCCTTTTACACATTTTCCATTTTTTTTTATTTCACTAACAAAATTTTAATTTCTTCCATGGAGTATGAACAACAAAGAGTGAATGCATTTCATACTCGTTGCCATGTAAGCAATGGTAAAGTATGTCTTGTAACCATTGATAGTGGAAGTTGTGCAAATCTAGCTAGCACATATACGATAGAGAAGTTGGGACTTGCAACATTTAAACATCCCAAGCCATATGTTTTGCAAGGATTTAACGAAGATGAAGAGTTAGAAGTCATAGAGCAAGTACTTGTACCATTCTCAATTGGAAAATATGAAGATGAGGTCTTGTGCGATGTTGTCTCCATGAGTTCGAGCCACCTTCTTTTTGGTCGACCTTGGCAGTTTGATAAACGAGCAACACATAATTGCTTCACCAATCGCTTTTCATTCATCCATAATGAAAAGAAGATTACATTGGTGCCAATGATGCCAAATCTAGTGCATGAAGACCAAACTCAACTTAAATCTCGAATAGAAGAATGGCAGAAAACTAAAGCCATGAAGAAAGCTGAAAAGAAGTCTTGCAAGAGCAACAAGTTCAACAAACGAAAAATCAGATTGATATGACAAAAGTTGGAATTGATGAGTGTAGAGAAGAGAAGCAAAGTGAAGAACATATTTTAACCAACTTTTCTCTTCCATCTATTCTTCCTATTGTTTTGCAGGACAATTCAAGAGATGTATCTTTTCGGGAGGATGAATCCAGGATCATGAATTATGGAGGACTAAAGGATGTGACCTTTGAAGAACCAATAGGCGTGACTCTTTGTGATTCACAAGACATGTCTATTGATGTTTTGAGGGTTATACCATTGAATTTCCAATTAAAGGTGTCACTTGAAGTGCTAAGAAATGGAATCATTGACATCCCAAGTGCAATGCCAATTATTAGGAGAATTCAGCGACCAGCTCCAATTAAACATCCACCATGGTTTGCTAACTCTACTCATTTTGTTATTAGATTTTCATTTACTAATTTTGATTTCTTTCGTAGCAATTGGATTCGTATAAGTGGTGCTGTCCAAGTAATATATGATGATAAGATCATTTTTCATTTTGAATTTGATTGGTGCATCAAATACGTCCACTTCAATGGAGATCAAAGGTTAGATGATTCAAGCAGACATGGAGTTACCAGATTCGAAGCCAAGAGGTTAAACATGTCATGCGAATCATTTATTGGGGGAAAGCATGAGGAATCAATCTCTCCTACACTAAGAATGTCTTCACTAAGAAACTACTTCGATTTGAGGACAAATCGCTCTAAAGAAGGGGAGGATGATACGATCCAAACTAGCTTCAATTTTCTCCATGACTTGATCGGTCTATGGACGTTTTTAACTACTGCTTCTAAGGGAGTTCTTCCTTACCCTATCTTATATTATATCATTTATACATTATATTCTATTATAACCATGCATTCACATATTAGTATAAATTATTATCTTATTATTTTTATCCTATGCTTATTTGATCATGTCTCTCATATCATTCAAATATATGTTATGATTACATATCATTTCTTAGGATATTATTATTACATGTTTCCATTTATCATTTATGAATACCATATTATATGATATTCATGCATTCACATCTTTATAATTGATGCACAATGTTATTTCAAGTGTGTTAAGTATGTTATATTAGTCTTGCATTCATTTAAGCATGATTCAATTCATTCGTGAAATGGCAGAATGCTTAATCATTCATTTGTTAGCTCACGTGCATTCATTCTAGCTCCTAGGTCTTATACATTAGCTTACATATGTTATATCATTATGTACTTAGCTCATGACATGCATTCATAGCTCATATCACTCAAACACCTCACGGCAGCATACTTATAATGCATTTCATTAGTTTATTTGCATTCATATTAACTCTTAAGCTTTATACAATATCTTACACATATTAGGAGATGATGTACTTAGCTCATGACCATCATACTTAGCTCCCATTACCATAAACAAACATGGCAGCAAGGTATTTAGCTCGTTTTAGCTCAATATCATAAACTTACCTTGTTTCCTTGCACATGTAGGTACATTGGAGCATGGCACACGTTGAGGTAGCTTGGTGAATGATTTGGACTTCATACATAGCTCACAAACAGCTCACAAAGTACAAAGCAGCTCATGGAATGCTAAGGGAAGCTCGGTTCAGCTGAAGAAGCTTCAGGCTAGCTAAACTTAGCTAGTTGGACTATTTGAAGCTGAGTTGATAAAAGTGATGACAAAGGTAGCTGAATGTAGCTGAACATGTTGTTATGGAGCTCAAAAGGACTCGGCTAGGGAGATCATTCATAAACAGCCCCATTCTTGCTAGCTAGCTCAACACTCAAGCTAGCTTGGAAGGAGACACATGCACGCCTAAGATAAACCCATGACCAGCCATCATTCCATGCGCAAGGCTACACCACAAGCATCCTAGAGAGACCATGTGCACGCCTTGTGACCAGACCACCATGTGATTGGCGTGTGACTTCATTTAGGCGCCAAGATGAAGAGTCCTCTTACCATTCGGCCAAGCACTCCTTTCTCTCCAAATTGGCGCCAACTTGAAGGGGTACAAGCACTATTCGGCCAAAGGATATTTTCCTTCAATTAAACCGAACCATCCTCTCTATTTGTAATTAAATTATGACAATTCATAAGAGGCACAAGGGCTGGCCGAAACCTCTTGTAATCATTCGGCCATTTCCTTCCATTTCCTATAAATAGGAAAGCATATTTCATTTGTAAGCACACCTTTTATTCAATTAAAGTGAGATTATTCTCTTCTTAAGTCCTGGTGACTTTTTATCGACTTATCAAGTATTTTATACTTGTGGCGTCAACCCCTTCCTTTCATCTTGATACTTCTGGTTCCTAGTTCATATAACTAGTGGGTCAAAGTACTTAACACCATCCCTTGAAGAAACAATATAAAGATTGGGTCTCTGCTCTATATAGCATTGGTTCTTCTTTGAGATCTCTTCAAGATACTATCCTCACAACCATCCTTTTATTTCATCACCATAACCATAGCCATATCAACTATCTTCCGCTTCCATTACTCATTATTTAAATAGCCTACCAATTCACCTATACGTCTACCACCCTTAACCATTCTATTTTGAGCCATTCACTTTGCAGGTTGTTTTGCTTCCTTCCTAGATCCACAATCATTTGTAAAGGTACAAGTAACCGTACATCACTAACATTTATGTTGATAAGTTCATTATTTCCTTCTTATTTAGGACTACCCACTCACTTTATATTATAAACTTATTAAGAATAGATATTCAGCCAAAATCGGTAAATTCATCAAGTCTTTCTCACTAAGACCACCCAAATCCTAGGCTATGAATTTATTAAGAGCAATTAAGCTCATTCTGGGCATGCACATTATTCATCATAGGGATAGGCAGTAGGAATGTGCACTATGAGTCTTTCCACGATTTCGTTTGACCACATGGAACTTAGATAATTAAGTTGGGTATCCACCATGAATTCCTCAACCAATGGGCTTTAGACCCATCCCTTTAGATGAATCTAGGACCAGCTTCATACTTAACTATTTGGTAAGTGGATCTGCTAGGTTGCTTTCCGACTTCATATACTCTAAAGAGAACACTCCATTCTTTATTAAGTATCTAACTGATTCATGTCTTATGCGAATGTGTCTCTTCTTATCATTGCAAGTTTAGTTCTTAACCACACATATCGCATCTTGTGAATCACACAACAAGCAAACTGGAGGAGTCGGTCTTTCCCACAACGGAATATCTGCTAACAAGCTTCTGAGCCACTCAGCTTCTTGCCCAGCTAGGTCAGGAGCTATAAACTCTGACTCCATGGTAGAACGAGCAATACAAGTATGTTTTAATGATTTCCACGATATTACTACTACACCTAAAGTAGAAACATACTCGCTCGTAAAACTTACCTCATCATTATCAGAAACCCAGTTGGCATCACAATATCCTTCAGTACCGTATGAAGGCCAACAAACTCAAGTTTCCAATCTAAAGTACCCTTAAAATACTTAAGTAAGCATTTAAGAGCAATCCAGTGTTCACCACTCGGATTATGATTATATATACTCAACCTACTTACAACATAAGTAATATTAGGCTGAGATAGTTCATTAAGAACATTAAGCTTCCGATTAATTTAGCATATTATGTTTGGGAAACGCTACTTCCTTTATTCTTAAATAGATATATGCTAGGGTCAAAAGGGTTCAAACAAGGACGACATCAAAATTGTCAAATTTTTTAACACTTTCTCAAGATAGTGTGCTTGACTTAAAGAAAAAAAACCCTTTTTCAGTTTTGATAATTTTGACTCCTAAGATTTCATTAACTTCTCCCAGATCCGTCATCTCAAATTTAGTGGACAAGAAATTGTTTGTTTTGTTAATGGTCTCAATGTTAGAACTGAAAATCAACGTGTCATTAACATACAAAACTTATGATGATGCAATCAGTATCAAACATCCTCGAATACACGCAAGCATCCGAACTATTCACAACAAAACCAAAACTAAGTATAGTTTTATGAAATTTCTTGTACCATTGTTCTCATATAGATCTCCTTATCTAGATCTCTATTCAGAAATACAGTCTTAACATCCATTTGATGTACTCGCAACTTATGAATGGAGCCTAGTACAAATAATGCATGGATCGTTGAGATGTTCATAATGACAGGGTAAGAATCAAAGTAGTCTAAAACAAACTTTTGAGTGAACCCTTTGACAACTAGCCTTGCCTTGTACCACTGAATCGAACCATCTGGCCTCAGTTTCTTCCATAAGACCCATTTGTTGCAGATTGGTTTGAATCCCTTAGGCAAGTCAACTAATTCCCAAGTATGATTAGGTGTTATCGATTCTAGTTCATCATTAATTACGTTTTTCTAGAAACTAGCATTGATAGATCTTATAGCTTTTTTAGGATCCTCATATAATATTTAAGTTATATGAAAGAGAGTCTAAATCATTTATCTCAGAAATAAAGGAAGTGGTATAATTTTTTCCAAATAGCCTTTTACTTCTTCTAGGCTCGAAATCCATTTCTTGAGAAGACCTAGCAAGAATACTAGAAGAAGTGGATATAATATTTTCTATTTGAGTTTATGCATTTAATCTACATTTTAAGACACCCACACATTTCTAACATTTTAAGATATCCATAAGTGTCTTGTAAAATGTGTAAACAAATACTCAATCAAACTAGAGTAAAGTTTGTTATGAGTTTTATCCATAAAACTATATTTTAACAAACTCAAGTTTTGTTTACACATAATTATATTCTCAAAGTTTTGAGAAGTTGCAAATCATTAAGATTAAAATGCATAAACCATTATGAAATTCTTTGACTTTTTTTTCATTCAAAATGAATTTCAATTTTTTTTCTAACATCAGGAAAAATGATCTCAAGTTTAAAACAAGTGATTTTAGCACAAATTTTGAAATAGATAATCTCTTTTATTTCCTCTATTTAGGAAAACCACTTAAAGAGATTTAATAGCTACAACACACTTTTAGTAGCAATAGTGTCTATCATATTCTCATTCATGATATTCAACATATTAGCATTAAAGAGATCATCATATATTTTATTTACAATGACTAAGTTTGGTATTCCACTCAACCAAATTAATCTCTACTCTTTTAACTACTGCACTAAGTTTTAAGAGTTTTTTATCCTGTCATAGTTTTTTATAAATTGGAATAGTGAGCATAGTAATGAACAATGCACCAGGTAGGTTTCTATGAAAGAGAGGTGGTGCACTGGGCACGCTTAAGTACTAAGTCTTCATAGAACAAATCCTAGACATACACTTTCATACCCATCACACTACTTTCCAATAAATCATTTGTGAATTTTCTCTTTCTTTAAATAAGATCTCTTTAAAGAATTGTGCTTGATACTTTTACACACAATAGAATCTTATTAAGAATATATATTTTTGGGCTCACACTACCACCTTAGCCTTAGTAGTACAACCTTAGTCTTTACTAGTGATTTTATCTCATTTCATAGTATCCACTAAGTTTTAAAGACTATCTTAAAGGCTCATGCAATCTAATTCATGTATTTAAAAGACATAAATTAACAAACAACAAGTCTAAATAATCTGACCTCGCAGGTAGAATCACAATTCCAAATAGACTTGTTCACAATGCATAGAACTTCATTCTTTGCATAATCATTTTTAATCAGCATGATCCCAAAATCCATCGTGACAATCACTTCTTATGAACCATCATCTTTTTTGAATCTTCTGAAGTCAAATGAAGAATATACATGGTTAGTCACGAAATTAATTTACTAACAAAAAGTTGATAGTGACAAGATCCTTATATATAGGATTTTGGTTTCTTATCTTCAAGAGATTGTGGAAATAATATCGAATTTAACAACTATTTGATTTTGGAGAATCTTCTTATTTCAGTTTTACCGGCTCTATATCTCTCCAAATATTACACATTTCCTGTATCTTTACAAATTTCTCAAAGAAAATTATTAGTACGGTAAAAATTTATTTATAATTATTTTCACAATGTCTTCAGGAACTATATTACCCCACATGGGATTAAGTTATTTTATATCTCCAATGAACCATATATAACACATGCATTATCCCTCGAACCCATATATCAACTATCATCAATTAATAATTTGATGATGTATTAATTTACTATTAATCTCTCAAACCACATGATTAATATATTATTATGCATTTATAAATATAAACAATGCAAACGTCAAAAACATTTATTCGCATAAGTTACCATTATAAATTTCATAACTTATGTACATTCATTCTTCAAGGCATTGAATATACCACAAAGATAACATCTCCAAATAGTGAAACAATTATTAATTTTTCCAAAAAAATTAACCATCCAATAAGAATACATAACTGACCCTGTTATTAAAGGTGGAATTTTCTTTAAAACACTATTTCCCCTGAATCATCAATGCACCGTTTGTATAAAACATACATTGATATTATAATTAAAAACCCTCAAGCAGTGATTATGCCGTTTCCTATTGAAAAGCTTTAACAAAACTTTACAATTCTAAATGGCATTCAACAATGAAACTGAAAGCTATTGAAAAGCTTTTTCAAAGTACAATTAATTTAGGGAGAAAAACGTTTGTATTTTTTAAAACACTTATGATTTAAGAAAACGTTTATACAAAAATGTTCATATGATCTAAAGTGTTCCTGCGAACCAAATTATAATGCAAACAAAATAGCAATAACCATATACCATATTCGATAGAAACTTACTTTTCAGTCTATGCAAATCGAGTAATTTAACTTAATTTCACCAATGATTTAAGTTTTTTTAGCTCTTGAATTTTCTTATTCAAGGCTCACATTTGCTTTGAACTTCAACCATGTTTAGGCAACGGTATGAATTTGTTTCTAAATTGTTGGTAGAAAAGACTACTGTAAATCGAGGCATTAACATTGACTAGAAAAATATATACTGAAATATATAAATAAAGAATCAATTAACCTTGTCGTGGTATTAACCACTGCCTTAGAAACGAATTCGCCCCGATGTGTGTAATAGCTCCAATAGGCAGATCGTCCCCCGAGGTTAACGCGGTTGCTCCAAATTTCGTACATCCGAAACTGGAGTGGACTTGGTGGTATTGATCTTCTCTCAACTCAAACAACACTCAAAAGAGATGAGTGTTTCAAAGCAAATATTTGCTTGGGATGTTTCAAAATGAATGAAATTGCCCACTATTAATAGGCTAAATTGTGAGGGCAAAATTCCCATTTCCAAAACATATTTTAATTCTATTAAACATAGTGAGATAACCAACATCCAATACTAGTGGGATAACCAATATCCAATAGTAGTGGGATAACCAATATCCAATACTAGTGGGATATTGAGTCATTACCAACATTCAATACTAGTGGAATATTGAGTCATTACCACCAACATTCAATACTAGTGGAATATTGAGTCATTGCCAACATTCAATACTAGAGGAATATTCAACATTATCAACAATCTTTACTGATCAAAATACGATTCCCGAGTTTCATCAGAAAAACCTCATTTTGAGCTACCATTCTTTTAACTCCTAGCCCCCTCGGTTGATCGACATACAAATTTGATCCTATCTAAAAAGGTTTACACCTTTTTCTCATCAAAATGGCCCCAAATAAAATTTCTAATAAAATTTTCGATTGTAGAACAAACACTTTTTGGAATGTGACTGGTATGCATAGCATAGGAAGGCAAAGTATTAAACATAAATTTACCAAGCAAAAACTAACCCGCAAAGGAGAGTGTTCTCGCTTCCCAACCGATAAGTCTCTCTCGAACCTTTTGAGCTAAATAACCATAAGTTTCCTTGGTAACCCTCTTATGCAGTAAAGAAACTCCCAAATATCTCCTTTAATGATGTTGATAGCTGCATCAGTTTGATTCTTTTAACCTAAAATGGAGAGTAAAGAGTGAGCTTTGGTAAGATCAGTAATACAAAACTACCAAATAATGTAGAAGGACTTGCAAATAATTGTGGAAGCATAAATTTTCCTTATTGGTTCAAACGTATAAAGGTTTTCGAGATGAGCTGAGGTTCCACTGATATTTATTCGAGTAAAAGACATGAAAGTTTCAATTAAGAGGAAACGTTCAGAGGGCCAAGTTTCAGAAGATCGAAATATGATGACTAGCTTGTTCCAACCAAAGCCAGTGAAAATGTATAAATCGTTTTTGAAACAGTAACAATTTAAAACATATTTTTAAAATCATAGTAAAACCCTCCAACTGAACACCTTTATGCAGTTTCCCCATAACTGCATCCATAAGGACTTACCCTAAGCACACAACAAAAAATCCACCCTAAGAGAGTGTCTTGAGGCTTATGGGCCTACCCAAGGGTCTCCTTTGGTAATTAAAGATTTGCTAGCTTGATTAGTGTTGAACCTCCATACTCTAGAATCCTAGGCATACATTATCCTGTAGAAATCAGATTTAACAATAAACTATAATATCAAGATTGTGATCCAGTAAAATCTCATAAGAGTGACAATGAAATAAACCACATATCTACCCTCCACCCGTACACCATATGCAGTCCCATGATTTACCCAAGGGAATGCCTTGGGGCCTGAGAGCCTACCCAAGAAAGTTTCTTAGGGCCTCAGAGCCAACCCAGGGGTCACCTTAGGTCCGTAAGTAATTACCAACTTGATCAGAGCTGAACCTCCATACTCCAGCCTACCTAGATAATGTCCCAATAAAATAGTTCAAGTAGTTACCAGTAGATTCCATGATCCATAAATCAAGAACAATTATATTTTTCAGTGAAAATAGGAGACCAAATAGCACATTTCAAGTAACCATAGTTCATAAACCAGTTGATCAATAAATTAGAAAATCATAAACTTTGGTGAAATGTATTTTCAAAATAGATAAAACAATCATGTAATACATATGGAACACACTAGAGGATCCATTTTTTTTCCGGAGGTACTTATCAATTATCCAGTAGGGGAAACACGAAACTTCTACAAACTGATTAAATTTCAGAAATGAGACCCCTATAAAAAAGGATTGATAGCTGACATATTATCAGTCATTCAGATATTTTTTGGAGGCAATTGATTGTTACCATGAAGGAAAAACATATAACTTTTGTAGATTGGACAAAATTCATATTCGAGGTCCCTATAAAAAGGTTTCGTTCATTAACAGATCTAATCAACATTCAAAAATTGATGTTTCAAGAATCATTTAAGATTCGAGTGTATTAATAAGGTACTCAGGAACCTTTACATCAGAATTTTTTTTAAGATATATACATAACGTTAGTATTTCCATTATTCATGAAATAGGGGTATCTCGGACATTTTAATTTCTAATGGATTCTTAGTAGTTTAATCCAATAAAGGTGAAACGATAATTCATCGTATTTAAGATTCATGTCGATGTATCAGTATATCGATTCATCTCAAGCTGAATAAATCCTAACACTATGATATCTGTCAAGCAGTCAAATAGATACGCTTCAAGTATATTCACACTTTAATACTGACAACACTAGTTGAACTGATCATCTTCAGGGTCATTATTGAATGGATCTTAGGGAGATGAACATGTATTCCATGTATTCCAATAGTATTTATTTCTTGTCTGTATTTCAACAGTATTAAAAAATGTTAACGTTCTTGATTCGTGGTATAAAACTATTAAGGAAGGTACAACATATAAGTTTATCAGTGTTTCCAGACTTGTCCAAGTCATATGCTTAATTCTAGGTCATTGAGGGTACTTAGGTCAATTAGTATTCAAGTTTATCCTGGTCAGTTCGGAGTTTCCTAGGTAATTCGATCATTTTAACAATTCAGATACTTACAATACTTCCATTTAGTTCAACTTTGTCAAATAATATAGTCATTTCGAGAAATTCAAACGTGTAAAGTACATTCGATAATTTAGTCTCCGGGTGTTCGCTCAAGAAATAGAAATTCCAGGTCATTTTGATATTCAAGATTAATTTATTCATTTCAGAGCTTGAGGGCATTAATCATTCTAGAGCTTGGAGATACTTTAGGTAATTTTACACTTTATGGGCATTTTAATCATTTTACATCTCAAGGGTATTTTGGTCATTTACTTTAATCCATTATTTCCATTTAATTTAATTTCGTGAACAATTCAAACATAACAAGTGCTCCTGATATTTTAGTTTTTAGTTGTTTACTGATAATTCAATAATTATAGGTCTTGTACCTTCTCGGATGCTAAGATTTGATTATCAACATCTTTCCGAACATATTAGGAATTTAATAGTTGAATCAATACTTTATCGAATTAAATATGAATTCTCTGAGTACTTTCAATATCAGGGTCAATCCAATCCATTTTTACCTCATAGGGGTAATTGTGTAATTTCTTAACCATATGATTCCAGTATTAAACTTTTTAACGAAAATAATTAGGATTTAAAGATTCCGAGTTTATTTGCTCTTCAGACTAATCTATGTACTTGAAATCATTAATTACCAGTTTTCTAATTCCTTTATGTAATTCAATCGAGTCTTAACCAATTTATCACTTAAACAATATTTGGTTCGAGTCCATCCACAATCAACATGCATAATAGACCAATCATATACATCATGCATTTATCCATTATCAACATGTTCCATAAAATATGCAAGGAGGTAGTAAAGTATTACCTCGATTTTTGTGCTCCACCGATCGAACATTTAATCTCCATTCGACCACTCTCAAACTTGAATCCATCGTCCAATAATTTATCGGATACATAGCAAATGAATTTATGTTAGAAACTAACTTAATCGAAAAACCAATTTGAATCCGAAGATAAAACATTGAAAAATGGCTTACCGATTGCAGATTTGGCAAAATGAACTTAAGATTCGGACTCAAGACGTCGAAAAACATAAAATATGTGTTTTCGAAAATTTTGACTTTTTGGTCAAAGTAAAATTCAACGATAAAAGTTAATTTTGGTCAAAGTCAACGGGTAGTCAAAGTTATCGGGCCAGGCTGGTTCAAGTTCACTCAATGCGAGTTGGCTTAGCCAACGAGTTAACTCAGCCAACGAGTAAACTCAGCCAGCGAGTTGACTCAGTGGGATGGCTCGTGTTCAAAACGGTTCAAACTAAACAGGTCTATTCAGTCCGATTCAGTCCAACTGGACTTGTTTAAGAAAATTCCTTTCTTATCGAGAAGCCCCATGCGTGACGGTGGCGAGCAACGATGCGTGACAACGATGACAATGTCAATTTTGACGGCCGATTAGACTAGACATGCTAAAACACCAAAATAAGTCCATAACTACTCAAAATTTCAGCCAAAACATATTAAAAGTAAAAAAAATAAAATACAGAAATTACCACGGTGGCCTGAGAAATAGAGATTATTAGGCGGTGATAATGACTGGGTTTTGATCAACATCTACAAGGATCTCAATAGAGTAAGCAGTGAGGTGAACGGATAACATGATTAGTCAAAATCATTTAAAACAGTACGATGACGATGGGTTTTCTATTGCAGCTTTTGATGATCTTTCCACGTCGAATGGTAGTGGCTCATGGGGCGTGGTCGGTCAAGATTTGATTGAGATGCGATTATGCGTCGACTGGTTCTGGCAGTGTCGGTAGTCAGTATTTGGAGGCGTACATCGGGGGATAGAAAGTGAGGAACGCTTCTATCAATCTTTCCAATGAAGGGTAGCCTGAGCAAGCGAATAGATGGTCGAGATTTACTTGGAAGGTGACGATGAAGCCAACGGTGCTGGCGATGACGATCACTGCGGGTTCAGAAGAGATTGAACGGAGGGGCAACAGGTAACTGCAGAAATGATTATGTTGGGAGGCCTTTCATCGGGTTTTGATTTTCATTCCTAGTAGGGAATATTATTTTTGACTAATTAGAAAAAATGGTAAAATTCAGGTTTAAGTCCCTAAATTTCCCACAAGTTCTAAAACCGAGCTAAAAACTTATAAAAATTTACAATTTGGTCCTCAATTTTTCCCTTTTTACGACTTTAATTCGAAACTTAAAATTAATAAAATCTAATCCCTAAATTGGGGTGTGACAATGGTTGTCGTCGATGGACGCGTGTAATTCATGTGCCTCCTTGTCACCACCTTCTCCAAACGTTGATCGTTGTTTCGAACAAGAAAAAATCCAAAAAAATTACAAAAAGAAATAGTGAGATGTTAAGGAATATTCTAGCAAGTGCCACTAATAGTTTCTCAAAAAATTTCATACGAGAAAGTTAGTTTTAGTAAAAAAAACTAAGCCATCTGGATTTTTAAAAAAAACTAAGCCATCTAGATTTTTATATAAAACGCTAGTTAATCATTAGAATAAGGACAAATTAACAAAGCATTTGCCACACTCAAAGAAATAGAGGAAAAACATGAAAAAGAAAGGGTTTTCTTAACACCGGTGTTCACTATCGTACACGATCGTCGGAGCTTAAAGCTTAGTCGAGGTCTCACATTAAAGGTTAACCTACACTTCTTTGATTTTATTTATTCGGTTGATTAAAAAGGGTTTCGAGTGTTTTTCAAATTTGAGGTTGAACGACAGTCGATCGGTGGACGAAAAAACTAGAGTGGATGTCTAGAACGATGGTGGTTCGTTTAATTTTAAAGTAGCTAGGATAGATAAAGATGGAAAACTCTTTTGAGTTTTAGTATACTTTAAGAATCAAGAACATTTGGGTTTAGTTCTTTGGGGAATGTTCTTGGGATTTTGGTGAAATTCAAGAGGAGTGGAAGAAATTTTGAAGGATTTGTGGTGTCTAGATCTTGAAGAATAAGATTGAAGTATGATATTGATGTTAGTGAGGATTGAGGCGAGGGAATATTAATGAACATGTTTGGTGTTTTGTGGTATTTGGTGGTTTTGATCCAAAATAACAATATTCAGAAATACATTTGGTGTTTTTTTGGATCTAATTGGGGGTTTTGTAAGAACAAGTTATGAACATTGATGTGTTTGAGGAAAAGAGAGGAGGAAAGGGGTAATGCTGGTTAGAGACAATAAAGTAGGAGAAGAAGTTTTTTTTAGAAAAAATGAGGCTATGTCTAAAAAGGTGGGTTTATACTAGATGGAATATTTGGAGAAATTATTTAATAAAACCACTATTTCACGCATTTTTTGTTTTTGGTCTATAGCTTTTCCTTTCTTTTATTTTAGTCACCATGTAATTATACCTTGAATACTTTCAACTTTCCATTTAATTCAATTCAATCCTGATTCATTTTTATTTGCTTATTAATATGTTTATTTATTGAATGAGTGCATTAATTTTCATTTTTTCTATTTTACTCATGTGTATAATTATAAATTAAAACCCTTAGACTTTAAGACCTTTAGTTTTAGTCACTTATTAGGATTTAACTAGAGCATTTTGGATTTAGGTTCTTTTTAATTAGTTAATTAGACTAATTAGGTTAGAAATAAACCTTTAAGTTTAGGTTCTTTAAAATTCAATAGAAATCCATTATAAATTCATAATAGTGATTAATTGAAAATATTTATTTGTTTTTTAATATTGAAAAGAACGCTCTTGAAACAATTAGACATTTGATTTCAATATTATTAAATAAATAAATATTTTCTTCCAAGTGGTCGCTTAAAATTAAATTAAGTACCATTATTTTTTAAATAAATAAATATCAATTCATTCTTTCCTCAATAATTCATTAAGTGTTTAATCGCTAGCTTTGTGCTTAGGTTTTTATTCGTTCGTTTATTTTTTAAACTTTTAAATGACATTCTTCAAATCATTTTCAATTAAAATATATTAAATGATTTTCCTAATAAAATTGGGGAGTAACTTTCTTCATTAACTAAAAAATAAATAAATGGTGCCATTTCCCCCCCTAATTTTCTAAAATCGTAGAAAATGTCAATTTTAACTATTTAAATTAGAACATAAGAAATAATTCTATTAATATAACTAAGAAGTTACTTTCTTCATTAATTAGAAATATTACTAAACATTTTTTAGTATTTTCAATTTTCTTAGAAACCAAACAATTTTTTAATATTCCGATTAAAACAAAAGAAATAACTCAGTTAACATAACTAGGTAGTTATTTTCTTCTTTAATCAGAAATAAATAATAATATATCTTTTCTTCTTTTCCTAAAATTCCTTTTATTTTTTTTAATTTTTTTTCATTTTGAGAATAAAAGAATCATAAATCAAATTCTTAAATTTCTAATAATTGGGACCAAATTATAATTGACGGTACCGATTTCCTACGCTATAGGGGTGCTAATCATTTCTTAAGCTTATTCAACTCTCGGACCAAGAAACTCTTAAAACGAGACCAATCGAGTCATTTTAAATTTTTATTAAAATTATTTGAAAAGACATTTTCTTGGATATTCAACCTACCTAATCCCAAAGGTTAATAACAACTCCAAACCTTTTCCAAACATTTTTAATTCCGTTAATCACGTGACTCAAATTCTCATCGAGTAAAAAAAGTCATCATGAAAGTGATAAAGGATCACCTTGGCAAATGCCACGAGATGAAATAAAAGTCTCAGACGTTGTCCCATTCCACATAACCTGAGAGGAAACTATAGAGATACAATTCTCAATGAGATATGTGAGATCGGTAGGAATGCCAACATCATGCAACGTGTCATCAATAAAAGACCATTCTAAACGGTCATAGTCCTTCTCCAAATTGAGTTTAATGACAATCCAACCTTTTTTTCCGTCTCATCGAATGAACTTCTTGTGCAATGACAATATTATCGTTTATACTATGCCCCGACAAAAAAACCCGTCTGAGTCTTAGAGATCAAGCTAGGGAGAAGTGGTTTAAGATGGTTAACCACCACCTTGGTGATTGTTTTGTAAAGAACAGTACAAAGGCCTATAGGGCAAAACTGCTGATAGATTCCGGTACACTAATCTTGGGAATGGAGACAAGTAGAGTTTTTTTTTCATCTCATGAGGAATAGTCTTCTTTAAAAAGCAATCCTAAATAATAAGACAAACTTGCAACCCTACGACATCCCAATTACGTTGAAAGAAAAAAGTATGAAAACTATCAATGCTGGGGGTTTTGACCGGATCTATATTAATAATCACCCATTTGATTTCATCATAAAAAATGAGAGCCAAATGAGTGCTACGATAAAAATCTGAAATAGCCGAAAAAACATCCTCGAATGTGAAAAGTATATACATGGTTCCCATTGCTCGTAAATAGTTTGGCAAAGAAATTCACCACAAGACTACGCAACTCGAATTGATCCTTACACCAAGTACCATAATCTTTATGTAACATGGAGATTGTATTATGACGATGACGATGTTTGGCACACGAATGGAAATACGTTGAGTTACGATCCTCGTTTAGAATCCAGTTGCATCGGGATTCTTGTATCCATAAAGAATCTTGTTGTTCGAGGAGAAGATCCAACTCAGCCTTCAAATGAGTCTCTAAGTTAGAAAAAAAAGTTGACTGCTTGTGTTGAAGTAAATGATCAATTCTACGTAAACATGCCATTTAATTCTTTTTACACTTCCTGATGATACCAAAAGTTGAAAGATTCCACTCCGTTAAATTTGACTGTAGAGAATGCAGATTAGTAATCACATAATTTTTCTTATCCCAATTTTGAATGGAGAAAATAACCTCAGTGACCGAAAATGCCTTATAATATACGATTTTAAGCAACTTTTTTTGGATTTGCCAAAATGACCAACAAATTCGCAACGTGAACTCCAATTTTGCAACGCGAATATCTAAATCGCATTGCGATTTTCCAAATTTGCAACGCGAATCTGTTGCGATTTTCCAAATTCACAACGCTAATCTGTAAATCGCAACGCAAATTTGTAAATCGCAACACATAACTCAAATTCGCAATGCGATAGTGAAATTCACAACTCGAATTTGTAAATCGCAACACATAAGTCAAATTCGCAACGCGATAGTCAAATTCGCAACACGAAAGTCAAATTCGCAACGCGAAAGTCAAATTCGCAACGCGAAAGTCAAATTCTCAACGCGAAACACAATATTAATTTCGCAACACAAATGTAAACAATATTATCGCAAATCATAACCTAAAGCCCTAAATCACAACTCAATCTCATCTCCATCTCTCACTCTCTACGACGACATCCGACCCCATATCCGACGAAATCCGTCCCCATCACGGGCGAAATCCGTCTATCTCCATCTCTCATAGCAACCCTCACAACCATTCACGGTCAGAAATGAAAATCAACCACCAAGGGTTAGTTTTTTAATCTCTTATTTTTATTTTGAAATTTTTGTATTATTATTAGATTTTTCTTATATTGATGATAAATTTACTGGTAATTTCAATATATATTTTAACCATTTCACTGATATTGCTTAGTAAATTCATTCGGTTGCTGCCAATACTGCTAAATTGTTTAGTCTTTAATCCTGTGAAGTTAGTATTTGTCTTTGTTTTGTCTTTTTGTTAAAGAAATGCAATTCATTCAAGTTTCAATTTGCAGAAGAATAGTTTTTGAAACTTAAATTCGCAACACGAAAATGAAAATCGCAACACCAAAATCGCAACGCAAAAATCGCAACGCGATTTTAGTTTCGCGTTGTGATTTTCATTTTCGTGTTGCGAATTTAAGTTTCAGAAACTACTCTTATTCTGCAAATTGAAACTTGAATGAATTGCATTACTTCAACAAAAAGACAAAACAAAGACAAATACTAACTTCACAGTGTTGCTAATTTAAGTTTCAAGAATAAACTACTACTCTTTATATTGTCCTTGAACCTGCACTAAACCTATATGTTTTCCTTTTAAATGTTTATATAAGTGCTTACTTCTGGAATGTTATTTGATGCATTTTGTGAATTATGATGGAATAATGACAGCATGTGAATACAGTGCTAGTTTGAAACATATTTGGCTTTGTTTTCACTGTTTAATATCATGTCTGTTTATAGTGTATACTTTTTAGTTTTTTGTATATCTAACTTGGTATGTTTATTGTTTTTGTAGAAATTTTTTTCGGCTGCATTGACCTTAAGGAATAAATTAAGCCTAGCCACTAAAATTGCGTCGACGCTTACACCTCTACAAAGAAAATTGTTTGAGGATACTTGCTTCGGGCCATGGCTGAAAGTACAACATACAAGTGGAGATGCTATGTTGAAACATTTGTTTCTTCAGACCATGACTAATGATCTACCCGAGAGGATACAAACGTGGTGATGAAGAGATATGGTTTCATTTTCCTCCGGCACCGGCGTATACTTGTTTTGGGTGGGAGGAGTTTTGCTTAATCACTGGTCTACGCTTCGGACACAATGAAGTAACCTGGTACACTAGTCATATCTCCCGCCCATCATGGTTATCTCGGGTTTTTCCTGAGCTGGCAAAGTCAAAGCCGAGTTTACACGTCGATGACTTGAAAGAGATTATTTGTTAAAGATGGTTTTACTCAGATGGATGACCTTGATGTTGTCCGAGTATGCCATTTATTACACGTCGATGACTTGAAAAGATCAAATGATATTCCTTGGGCTATTACCTGGAAGAGGATTCACATGTTGGATTGGGAAGAGTTACTCCCATATACCACGATGAATGATGTAAGTTAACACACAAATAATACCATATATAAACAAGTTATTACTAGTACAAGTTTAACTTTGTTTGAGCTTTTATATTGTTAGGAGGCCAACTATCCATTACAGAGGCTGAGCTTGCCACTGATTGGTGGCAAGCTAGTAAGCGGTTTTTTGGTGGGATGGATGATGAGCACCCCCACTTCGAGAGTCATCACCTGATCGGGCCGATTCTACAGCTCGACACCCGGAGCCATCACCTGATCAAGCCTCTTCTCCACCTCCACCATCACCTATTCCATCACATCATCGAGCCTCTTCTCCACCATCACCTCATGATAGACGACTGGCAAAGAGACCACGACATTTATCTCCCTGTTCTCCACCTCTATGGGATGAGTTAGGGGAGTTACGTGATGAGGTCAGTACTTTACATGAAGATAATGGTGCATGGCGTGATGAGGTTCGATCTTTATGTGGTGAGGTGGATTTTTTACGCTATGACAATGGTGCGCTACTTAGTGAGGTATCTACGTTACGTGATGAGGTTGTCGCTCTATGTGAGATTGTTTTATCGTTGCAGAATGAGGTTCATACTCTACGTAATGAGGTAAATTTGTCTAATACTATACTAAAAATGCAAGAGGCCCGATGCACCTATCATCATTCAAGAGGCACCTCCTATCATTCAAGAGGCCCCTTTCATCATCGAAGAAGCCCCTCCCACCGTTCAAGAGGCCCCTGTCATCGTTCAAGAGGTTCCGCCCGCCATTCAAGAGCCCGTTTCATATGGCGTCATATGTCGACATATTGATAAACCCCCTCCCCTGCTTGATATGATGGATGCGAGTTGGCTTTCGTATGTGTTACCAGCCAGTACTATTCCTCAGCAGGAGAGGGAAACACTACCGGACACAATTACGGATAATACCCTTTGGGCTAAGACCGTAGTTGATTTTTATCTATATGAGCGGAGTAAGGGGTGTTATTCTGACCTATGCCAACTCGACGATGTTATTCATTTGTTTCTTGATCGGTCTTGGTGGGGTATTTTATTAGGGGTTGAAGATAATGGCTATCTTGAAGGGGTGGTAAGTCTTATATTCTTATTATATTGCATTTTGATTAAATTTTTTTAAATTATTAATAAATTCACTAATATATGTATTTTTTTTAATAAAACAACATATTGATGCGTGGGTGTCACGTCTTCTAATAATAAGGAAATTAAGGAAAATAAGAAATACTCGATGGACTATTATGCCGACGTTTTTTCACGTAGCTCACTTGAAGGATCCGAGAGATGCTTCATATACGTTGGGTAATGGAAAAGCTAAACTTTATCCTGCGTGGTGGGAGGTCGAGAAGGTTAGTATTTATTTTTTGAATATTTTAAAGGTTTTCATAAATTTTATTTGATGTGCGCAACTATTTATGATTGCAGGTGTTTATCTCTATTTTGGAACGTCGTCATTGGCTTATCGTCGAGCTTCAGCTCCAATCCCAGAAGACAATGGTATATGACAGCATGTTGAATTACATACCATTGTCTGATTTTAGAGATATTATTTATAAGGGATGGAGCGCTCATTTGGCGAAATACTTGGACGCGATTGATTATTGGACTAATTCTGGAAACAAGAAGCCAAAAAAGTTCAAAGTTACAATGATCAGAGACAATACCGCGCCACATCAAACGGAGGGAGCCAGAGAGGATTATGGTCCTCTTGTATGCATGTTCTTGGAGAATTTGACAACAGGGAGTAAACACCTTCTACCTCCCACAGATAGAGATAGAGCTGCAGTAGGCTTATGGTTTCGGCATTTTATGGCTCGAGCGATATATGCGAGACGTTGCCTAGCTGCATCCACGTGCTGAAAGTTTGCATAAACAATTGGTAAGTTTGAGCAAGTGTTGTTAACATATATACTCTTTGTTGGTTTGCAAATGTTTGGTTAAGTACCTAGAATTCAATAATTTGCTATTTGTTGGTTTTAGATGTGTAGAAAGTATTGTTTGAGCAAATGTTTGGTTTCTGCAGGTTATTCCTGACGTGAGCTGCGTGAAATTGATGTATTTGTGCATAAACAACAGTCTGGGGTACACTTTCTTTGCTTGTTTAATTGAATTTTACATTGAAAGTTGATTTGTTTAATTGATGAGGAAATAAGAATTATTTTTTGCTTATTTAATTGATTTGTAAAAGTTGATTTGTTTAATTTGATGTGTAAATAAGAATTATTTTTTTGCTTGTTTAATTGATTTGTAAAAGTTGATTTGTTGTTTTAAATTCAATCTGCATTATGTTGAAGGCAAAAAAGACCTGTTGAAGGTAAATTCACAACGCAAAATAAGCGTTGCGATTTTTGGTTTGCGATTTCGCGTTGCGAATTTGACTTTCGCGTTGATCGCAACATACAACATCAAGTTATATACAACATCAAACACATTCCAAGCTATAAATACAAGCTAAGGATACTTGAAGAAGCAAGAGAACAACTATCCAAGTAATCAAACACAAAATAAAATCCCAACATGTTAACAACTGAACAGATCATAGCAATGTTCAAACTCAAGTTGATACACTATATATCATCACTAACTTAGAGAAAAATATACCTTTATTAAGTTGATAGTTGATAATTTGGGAGAGAAATCATTGAAAAATTATATAGAAATAAAATTATGTAAAAAAAAATTCCTTCCGAATATTATCCATTTCATCTAGCTCATGAAGATAGGATAACCGTTAACCGAAACAGTCTGAGAGAAACATAGTTGATGTAGAAGCAGCTGCATATTTTAAAATCTCGAAGGCGATCTATTTGGTTCTCAAACATTTAAAGCATCGAAAGCATTTCAGACTTATGATTTGGGTGGCAATCAGAAGCATTTCGGACTTATTATTATTTTTTGTTATTATTACAAGTTGTAGCCCTTAATTATCGGGATTTTTAGTTGCCATTTGTTGCATTTCTCGTATACCACCCAGATCATATGCCCAAAACGTTTCTGACGTTTTAACTGTTTAAGAACCAAATGCATCACAATTGAGATTTTAAATCTGCAGCTGCTTCTACATCAAGTATGTTTAGCTAAGATAGTTTTGGTTTAGGGTTAAACTACCTCAATGAGCTGACTGAAATGGATAATATCTGAAAGGCATTCTTCGGATATCCAATCTTCCTACTTGTTAACCAAAAATTATGATGGTCGGGATTTCCCTTGCGTTTAAAGTTGAAAAAAAAAACAATGAAAATTAGGAATAATCAATGATAACATGCATATTGGCTAAGTTATTCCATTGAGTAAGTTGTTGTTTGGATGGAACAAAGGCTTGGGCTAATATTTATAGTGGAGCCGAAATTTATATTGAAATTCAAACTCAAACTGAAATTAAAATTCAAACTCCAATTACATATGAAATGAATTTGAAATGCAATGTTAAATTGAACATGGAAATTGCATAATTGATTCATACGGTTCAAGTAACATTCTTTATGAACCATTAAGCTAAAAGACAACATTGATTGAGTTCAAAGCTGAGTTGTGAGTTGATGGGGTTGTCACACTTATCACATGGTTGGAATAAAGTACTCACATGGAAGAGATAGATTGTTTTGTTATGCATAGCCCATCTCATCTGAATGAAAATATACATACAATATAATCAAACCAAAACATACATACACAACAAATTTATACATAACAATGTTCAAATAATGTACCCACAAAAATGAAATTAATCCGATGAACAAGGGTTATTTCTAATGAAATCTAGAACATTATTTTCCAAATAATGTACCCATAATAATGTTCAAATAATGTACCCACAATAATGTTTAATTGATTTGTTGTTTAATTTTCAATATGCATTATGTTGAAGGTAAAAAAGACCTGTTGAAGGTAAACTTTCGCAACGCGAAAGGTAAATTCGCAACGCGAAATAAGCGTTGTGATAGTCAAATTGGCAACGCGAAAGTCAAATTCGCATTGCGATTTTCGGTTTGCGATTTCACATTGCGAATTTGACTTTCACGTTGATTGCAACATACAACATCAAGTTATATACAACATCAAACACATTCCAAGCTATAAATACAAGCTAAGGACACTTGAAGAAGCAAGAGAACAACTATCCAAGCAATCAAACATAAGAGAAAATCCCAACATGATAACAACTGAACAGATCATAGCAATGTTCAAACTCAAGTTACTAATGAATGTCTAACTGAAAATGTATGCATTCACACATAAAATACACATAATACAACGTTTGCATTTAAAAATTACCTAAGTTAATAAGTCCCAAAAGGTGAAGCCGGTTGTGATTGGGATTTTGATTTTGATTGCGATTTTGATTTCCTTTTGCTTGGCACCATATGAGCTTTGGATTTTGATGAGGATCCATTTTTTGATAGAGGAAAAGATGATTGTGATGGAACTGGTGATCCACAGGTCAACCTTGTATGACCACTTTCCTTGCACCGACTACATGTCGATATCCTCTTCTCTTCACCCTTAGACGGTATACGATCATGATTTTTTGTTCGGCCAGGTAGCTTGCTATCCATGACTGGTGGCAAAACTGTTTGTAAGTCATCTGGTATGTCCCACTCAGAAGGATATGGACATGGGTAGACAATCTCAACATAAGTCTGTCGATATACTTATGTAGTGTAGCAATCCATAGTGTATGCGCTTGAATCATCTTGGTTTAGATGAAGATCAACTTTTATAACATGGCCACACAGATAACCAGATGTTTGCCATTTCTTACAACTACACGTCTTTGTATTTAGATCGACAAGCCCATTTAAGTTATTATCCAATACTTTAAACAAAATGTTTGAACATGGTTCAACTCTCCATGACGTTGACTTCGCAGCACGTTTCGTTATCTTTTTTTCAGTCCATGGTGTAACACGACGTTCCAATGTTCCTGTAAATTTAAATAAATAATACTTAGTAAAATATATGATAAGTTACGAATTTAAAGAAATAATACATGCATGATTTCTTTTCTTGTAGTACCACTGTTGAATAGAGGCTCAAAAAAACACCATTAACATAGTAATGGGTAATTTCCGAGAATGACGACTTAGAGCGTTTATTGATTCTGCACTATTAGACGTCATGAAACCATATCTTGCTCCAAGTTCATGTACTCTTGACCATCTTTCAAACCCGGAATCTTCTAGTGTTTGAGCACATTGAGGCAAAAAACGTCTTAAACAATTTATATGCTTATTAAAATCCACTTCCCAATAAGCTTTTACAGCCTTACAGTATGTCCATTTGTGATTTTTTATACCAGCAGACCTTGATTTTAGATTTCTATACAAATGAACACCACAAAGTCCATGAAAAGAATCTGAGAAGCACCTTCTAACAGTATTGTCAATTGAGTTTACCCTATCGGATATGATTATCATATTGCTAATAGGACCTATGCAATCCCTAAGAATCCCTATAAACCATGTCCATGAATCAGAGGTTTCAGATTTTCCAACCCCGTAAGCTATTGGCAGTATCCCATTGTTAGCATCCATGGCTACTGTTAATAAGTTTACTCCAAGGTATCGACCTTTCAAATGTTCTCCGTCAACTATAATAACTGGGCGCATGCAAGTAATAAACGAACGAATCTACAAAATCATATACACAAGAAATATAATCATTTAAATGTGAAATGCATGCAACTAACAAAAATGAGTCAACAAAATTATAATTATTTACTAACCGCAGCACCAATGGCGATAAACAATAACTCAAAGCATCAATCTCTATCTGTTTTGATATGAGTTACCGACCAAGGATTTTTCAGCTTTAAATTATGACAATAAGTCGGTAGTTGGGCAAACGATGCTTCTGGGGACCCCCTCAACAATTCCAAGGCATAACATTTGGCTCTCCAAGCTTGAGAATATGAGATACTAATCTTGAACTGAGCATTCATGTCAGTCATAATTTCATGTCCCTGATATACCCTTCCATTCAAAAACATTAACTCAGCCAGAAAACCAACCAACACCTTTTTGTTTGCCTGTCTATGGTGAGGAAAAACTTGGGTTCTTGAACATGTATGTTTATCAATAAAAGTCCTAACTTGTAACATTTCACAATCTTTTATCCTCTTTGCAATCATACACCACATACAGATTTTGTCAATCATACACCTTGTTTCGAAATGATCTTTGCTTGATTTGTTAACTTTTAGTTGATAGCCATCTTCCACACATTTCGTATACAAAGCTATCTTCAAGTCTTCCTTTGTATCAAAACAATCATCTTTCTTGATACGAATAACTTTTGTGTAACAATCAACTGCTATCTTTACCAACTCTTCTTCCGGTATCTGAAGTAATTCTGGCATATTCAAGTTATACTCCCGTGGCATTTTCTTCTTTTTCTTCTTTTTTCTTCTTCATCAGGGTTATATGAATCAGATAATGGATGTTCAACATGTTCATTCACAGTCGTTACTTCCTCCTCATTATCATCAATAACATCATCCTCGGCAGTGGCTGTTTCATCATCAAAATTCAGGTATTGACCAATATCAAAATCATTATATGTGGGGTCTGTTTCTTCTTCCATCACATCATCAAAATCTGAGTATTGACCAAGATCAAAGTCCAGGTATTGACCAATATCAAATTTCGAATACTGATTAGTACTCACAATTTTTTCTGTTGGCTCATAATCGTCTAACAGGTCAATATGAAAACCAGAATTTGGTGCTGAAAGTTGATTGGGATTTGGATTAGGAAAAGGTTGTGGGTTTTGAGATTGTGTTTGGTATTGGAAATGTGGTGAAACAAAATTTTCTTGGTGATGAAATTGTGGTGGAACCATTAAATTTTGAGGTTGATAACAACGTTGTACGTTGTGAGCACCATAAACTGAGGTTTAAGAACTTAGTTGATTACTACCCGCTAAGATAGCCTAAATGTAAGTAATGAATCGTTCAACATCTTAATTGTCGGTTAAGAAATAAACTTTACATTTTCTCTGATAAGATAGCCTAAATCCACTTAAAGTCTCTAAATTCAATTTCTTTGCAACACGTAACATTAGAGTTTCATAAGTTAACTTTTTTAATGATAGTTTTAGTTGAAAATTCATGGGTAAAGGCACATATTGTAAAACACCATGAACATTCTCCCATGACCCTCCAAAACACAAATATATCCAAACATGATCAACATTAGATGATTTCATTCTACAAATTGTAAATTAATTTACTAAACAAACGAGCTATAAACTAGATATCATCACTAACTTAGAGAAAAACATACATTTATTAAGTTGATAGTTGATAATTTGGGAGACAAATCATTGCAAAATTATATAGAAATAAAATTATGTAAAAAAAAAATTAGAGATGGGGAAGGATGTCGTTGGATATAGGAATAGATGTCATTGGAGAGAGTGATAGATGAAGATGGAATGAGTTATGATTTAGGAATTTAGGTTATGAGTTACTACTGCTGCGTTGTTATATACCCAAAACATTTGTGTTGCGAAACTAAAACCTGTTGCGAAATTAAATTCGTGTTGCGAATTTAAAATTTAGTTGCGAATTTGAAATTCCACGTTGTGAATTTGACTTTTGTGTTGCGAATTTGACTTTCGCATTGCGAATTTAACTTCTGTGTTGCGATTTACAAATTCGCGTTGCGATTTACAAATTTGCGTTGTGATTTATAGATTCACGTTGCGAATTTGGAAAATCACAACGCAAATTTGGAAAATCGCAATACGATTTACATATTCGCATTGCGAAATTGGAAACTGGGTTGCGAAATTGGAGTTCACGTTACGAATTTGACTTTCGCGTTGCGAATTTGTTGGTCATTTTGGAAAATCCAAAAAAGGTTGGTTAAAATGGTATATTATAAGGCATTTTTGGTCACTGAGGTTATTTCCTCTTTTGAATGAGTAAATTCTTGAACTTCGGATGTTGTTGCCAAGAAAAAACAAAGCGGAATGGCATGCGTCTCAGAGAAGTAATAGAGGAAACCATTCGCATAAGTAAGGGTCGATGATCCGACCCTAACCAATCAAGATGGAAAATCATTGTATCTAGATAGCGAGAGTTCCAAAATGAGTTGACTAAACATCGACCCAACCTTTGTTGCAAAGAGCCATGAGACCAAGTGAAGGGAGGCCCCCGGAAGCCAATATCAAATAGAGGACAATCATCTACAAAAGTAGCAAAAGATCTACTAGTTCCTACATGACTGGTTGATCCTGTTTTTTACTCACAATTCAAGATAATGTTGAAATCCCCACTAAAAATCCATAGGTAATTGGCTCATAGATTAAGGTTTTTAAGATTTGCCCAAACTGGATTCCTCACAAGAATATTTGGACTAGCGTAAACAATAAATACGAAAATTGGTCCTCCCCAATCTAAGTTATGAACTAAACAGGTTGATTTGCAGAATATTAATGTTCAACTGATCATGCCAAAGTAACCAAATGCCTCCCCTAAAATCTTGCGCTTCCACCAGAAAAGAATTCTGGAAGCCAAGTCTTGAAATGACTGAATCTGCTTAACGACCGCTTATCCTAGTCCCCAATAAAGCGACCAAGGATGATTTATGATCACGAACAAACTGTTTGAAATATAGATGAAAGACATAGCTAGCAACCCTTTGATTATTCCATATCAGGCAATCTAACATGACTAACAATTTTTAGAGAAACCCGGTGAAGCATCACCACCTTCATCCAGCTCAATGCCATTAACATGCATCCTATTAATGCCTAGCTTCTCCTTACCCAATGAAACACTACCACACAAGAGATTAATAGAATTTTCTTTAGTGGCTTCCAGGCTTGTCGTAGCCGATTCAATCCATTCAGTAAGAACCGGCTCCAACAGCCTCACCCTTACCAAGATTCTACTTTTATTTGGTACGTTCCAAGATGATGACAGGGACGTGATTCCAACTTTAATACACGGTTGTAGACATATTGATACGTGTGTAATGTACCATACTATCGCACATAAAACTGTGCAAGTATGCACAATTGAACAAGTAGTATAGAGTGAGTGAGTATTGTCTCCACATAGATTAGAGGAATTCACAATTTAAGTTGAAGCACTAAACTATATATCCTAATAAATGACTAGGTGATGGTATAAACAATTGAGAATGTTGTGGCAAAATGAAATATATGAAGATGAAATTGCAATGACAATGTGGCAAGGTAACAATTGGAAATGCTATGGAAAATTAAAATGTAACAATTCAAGAATGCTAAAGAACATTAAATTGAGAATTTGGGAATGAATAAGATAGTTGACAACCTTGCACAAACAAGATATAACGAGGATAATTGGTAGGGTTACTAAGGAATCCTAAGCCTTGCCTTCTCGAGTGGTTCAAGTATTCTATTCCTACGTGCTTGACATAGTTTACTAAAAGTGTTCATAGGCTATCTCTATTAAGGAACCTAACAGATAAAAAATACTACGATAATACCTCTCAGTGTGAACTATGACAATTTCCTATCAATTAAGTATTACCCCTTTTAGTCTTTGAAATTCTATCCTTATCTCTAAGGTGGATTAGGACTTAGTTAGCAGCTAAGCCCAATTGCTCACGTTGATCTCACCTAGCTCTCTCGAATACTCAGCATCAAACTTAAATATATTCATCTCTTTATTCTCCATTGCTTCTAATCACCTTCTCGTCGACAAACAAACTAATTTTCCCCATTAAGCAACACCAGTTTATAAAATAAAATGTTGTGGTAAAACAACTCCACCACATGCAATGATATGATCCTAAATGCATCTATATAAATCTAAATGATCCTCAAAATAATCAATAACCTAAGTGAAAAGGCAAAATATATATCCTTTTTACTGGGTTATCACTCCCTAAACTTAAGCTACTTGTCATGCCCTTGTAACATCGAATGCCTCGAACACGCGTCCTTAGTCGCTTCTTCAAAAAATGTGGATAAGTTAGCCTAAAACAATCTAAACAGAGATGCTTAGATTAGCAACGGAAACAAAAGAACTTTGAAAGAGAAAGCATGTATAAGAACAAGACAAGAGAATTTGAGAGAATGCTATGTGATTTCTCAAAATGAAGAAGTGAGTACAGATGGGTTGGAGATGCCTTAATTTATAGTGGAGGCTCCCCTCAATGAACGACTAAGATCTAAGTAAATTGAAAAACCAGATCGAATACAATCCTTCAATCTAAGGAACCATACTAACAAGATCTCTCTAACTAAGGAAACTATACAATGGCCTTGATAACTCACCTTAGAAATAAGTTTACAAAGATTATGGAAATAGTAAAGATGATTATGCATTATCCAAGTGATATTTCTACCATAATTATGCAAGGCTCTTCATCTTCATGGAATGGACTAGTCTACAAGGGTCTAACAAGGCCCAAAACACCACCTAGGTTGTCATGGACTCCTTCTTGTGTTGTGACCTAGGTCATGGGCTCGTGGTCTATGACATTTCCCCCCACTGGATCTAGTGATGCTCTCATTACTCATCTAGAATAAAATAGGTCTATCTCATATCTGAAATGTCAAAGTTCCTCGGCATGCTCCTAACTCCCTTCACTCTCGGGAAGTCCCTTACACAAAACAAAATACGCATGCCTTGGGCATTGTCCTGGTTGTCAAATGACTCTCTCGCCCTGCATGTCCATAACCTCCTTGTCATAGGAAACTTTCACTCTAAGTGGCACTCGGTGTGACTTGCCTCAATCGTGATCCTTTTCATCATGGTGGTATGGCTTGAACAAGCTAACATGGAACATCGAATGTGTTCAGATGGTCGTATGAAACTCTAATATGTAGGACATGGTGCCTACCCCCTTCATAATTTTGAACGGACCCTCGTATCTTTGCACAAGCCCTTTTTGTAATCTGCCCACTTATTGGTCGGCTTCCCTGCCTTGTGTAAACGAGCTTGGGGGAAGTAACAATACTCTTACCACTCATTGGAAAACCCATGTGCTGCAGAACTCAATCCCTCATACTTGGCAGTAACCGTGTTGGGTGTTAACGCTTGTTACTTGGTCATAATCTTGAACAAAATTTGGTTTGTAGGCTCGCTCCGCTGCAAGTTGTAGGAAACTGATCCACATCCATCAACTTTGGTCAGTCACATTGGGTGGCACTCACATAGTACCTCAAATAAATTTTCAACAAAGCATTCATTCTCTCGATTTTTCCATCAGTTTATGGATGCATGGCGGTAGAAAAGTTCAAGCTTGTCCTATCAACTTAAACAAATCAATCCAGAACCGCCTAGTAAACCACATGTCCCAGTCACTAATGATGGTTTTCAATACTCCCCAAAACTTCATCACGTGCTTTAGGAAAAGTCTAGCTACCTTCTTGGTCGGACACACTTTGGACGTCAGAATGAATGTCGCATACTTCGAAAACCTATCCACCACAACCATGATACTTGAAATTCCATCAGTGAGTGGTAAACCAACTATAAAATCCATGGAGAATGGGTAAATATTACAATAATCCTGTTGGTCTATTCATCTCAATCTTATATTGTTGGCACACAAGACAAGTCCTCAAATAGGCTTGCACATCTTTTTCCATGTGCGACCAATAGTACTGCTCCTCAAGTCTATGTGACTCATTGCACATCCTGATCAACTCTCGGATGTCTCATCCACTTGGAATTATGAAATTCCTTCACGATCTCCTTTGGCAACTAAGGCATGTAAAGATTATGCCCTCGAGTATACAACAACCCTCTCGATCCATAACTTTCTAGTTCTCACTCCTTGACTCTTTCCATCAGAGTCTTGGCCATAGGGTCATAGAGAAAACTAGAACACCCCAAAATTATGGAAATTTATTATGGGTTGGAAATGATGTAGGAATGATTCTACAAGTCTTAGAAAAATTTTATGGCCATTTTGTAAATTTATAAAAGTTGGGGGACCTATTGAACAATTTTGAAATTTTTTAGATCAATGTGTAATTATTCAATAGTTGATGGACTATACTGGAAATTAATGTTAGAGTGTTGAAATTGATGTTAGAATGTGAAATTGGGCCATTTTGGAAAGTTGGTAAAAGTTGATGATTATATCACAAATATGGAAAAGTTGGGAACTTAAGTGAAAATATTATGTGTTTGGATAAAAAGGAACTTGAATGTTCAACTTGAAGTGTTAAGGTCAACAATTATGTTGTGACATGAAATTTGAATTGAATGAGCACCAAAAGATTTTTAGGAATTTTTTTTATTGTATGCCTATGTTAGTAAGATTCTAACATGTGATTTGAATTTCATATGTTTTGTAAACGATGCTCATTTATATTGTGTGCTTGAAATCAAAATCAAACAATATTAAAGCTAAGGAAAAGCTTAATGGTGAATAAGAATATCTAAGGAAGGTTGAAAGCTAAGGACACCATGTGAGTGCATATTTAATTTGTACTTATGTTATCAAATAAGCATTGGCTTGCGATGAACCAGTGACGGAATTACTATGGTAATAAGTGACTATTAATTTCTATGTGATTTTTGGTTTATGCATAAATGTGCATTTGATGAGCTAATTGTAGACACATATTTTCATCTAGGATAGTATATATTATAGTACATATATTATAGTATATAATATACCTATTATATAATATATGTTATATAATATGTAGTATATTATATAATATATTATATATATATAATTATATATTATATAGTGTTATTTATTATATATTATATTACTATAGTATTATATATTATATATTATATTATTAATATAGTATTATATACTATATATTATATATTATAGTATATATATATATATATATATATATATTATATTTAGTATTATATATATTTGTTATATTATATATTATAATATTATATATTATATTACTTATTTATTTATTATTTTGATTTTAGGTCCAAAATCCAGTCCAAGAGTGTATATCCAAATCCGAGAAGACTAGCAAGCAAAGCTCACCTGACCCAGTGAGCAAGCTGCTAAGCTCGACTAGCAAGGGTAAGCCCATCTACCTAACCTAGTGGAAGGATTAGGGTTTTGTAAGCCCTAAAATAACATAACATTGGTGTCACAAAATAGCAACTGTTGGATCTGATCAAATGATCCAATGATACATAGTATATCAAGAAAACTGAAGAGTCACCAACAGGTCGATATCGATGCATTGAGGCCACACACAAGCAAGGTCACCAACCAGTTGGGATTCTCTAAACAAACAGAGAAAATTGGAGTGAAACAAAAGCAAAATAAGGGTAATATTTCCCCGATATTTTGGTAAACATGGCAAAGAGTTCAACAGAAACACAACGTGCAAAATCCCAACAAAATCGGGACTGCACCATCAACGATTCAAGGGGAAAGAACCCCATAGAGGGGATATATATACACAAGAAAGCCATTGAATGACAAGAAAAAAGTAATATACAGTAGACAAATAAAGCAATCGAGTGAGATAAAGCATCGAACAACAAAACCGAAGAAGTCAAGCAAAACACACAAATAACATTTGAATACCATCGGAAAAATTGAGGAAAAATAAAGGTTAGCAGCAGTTTTTGCTCGAGAAAGGCACCAGTTGCTAGAAGTTGAAAAGGTTCACCAGAAAAAGTAAAAAAATTGAAACTTTGTAGCCAAATCTACTTCGATAGGGGCCTTGTTTTGATGTTTTGGGTTCGAGACATCAGGAGGAACATTTTTGAGTAATTTGAGTTTTTCAGCCATCGATAATGGTGGCCAGAGGTCGACGGTGGCCCTTTAGGTGCCAGTGGGTGACCAACTAGGTGGGGGAGGAGAGTTGAGAGAGTTGGGGGGGATGGTTTTAAGAAATGAGTGAGAAATGAGATGAGATGGCGTTTTAAGGGCTATTTATAGGGAGGGCCTTTAGGTAATTACCAAATAGTTAAATTATTTTTGCAATCCCTATAGTTTTGAAGCGTAATTCATTTTGGTCACCTGTTGTAATTTTGCCCTTGAATTTTGAATTAATTCAGTCTAATACCTATGTATATTTTATTTATTTTGTGATTTGGTCTCCTAACATTTTTTTATTTCTTCTTGCAATTTTCATCTACCATCAATTTTACCCCTAAATTTTATTTTTTGCAATTTAATCCTCTTTAATATTTGTGTTTTTTTAAATTTAATACTCTAATTTTTATCTTATTTTATTTTTATTGCTAACATTAATTTTATTTTTAGGCTATTTTAAATTGGTCAAAGGTAAGTAATTCAGATCAGGTTTAAATTTTAACTTTTTCAATTAAGACAACTGAAAATCAAATTGGTACCTAAAGGGAAATGTAAGGGTGCTAATTATTCCTTAAGAGTAATCGACTTCTGAATCCGACTAATTTCTGGTAAATCATAGATCAAATAGATGGTAGGTTAAGTTGTCCGATCAACCTAATTTAAATGATCGGTGGCAGTTCTATCACAATAATTCAAGTTAAAACTCGATTCCAGGACCACCCGGAGGACGGTTACGACAACTTGGCGACTCTGTCAGGCACGATAAGAGAGTCAGGCCAAAAATGATTCTTGGTTGTCTTGCGAAGAAAAAAAAATATAAGTTTGGATTATAATTTATCTTTCGATCCCTGTTATTTACTTCTGATTATTATTTTTCAAATAAATAGTTGGACTAATGATTTCAACTTTTTAAAAAAACATCACTCATCTCAAGCTCTATTCCTGAGCTCCAAACCATTTTTTAAGTAAAGGTGAAAGCGACACATTTGTGGGAATTTATTCTTCATATAGGCTTAGCAAGCAACCTTTGGGATTCATATACCTTATGCATTCATGTGAATTTATTGTTCATACATATATAAGGGAATGTAATATCTCGAATTTAACTTGGTCCACATGATCATGTGATGGGCTTAGGACAGAGGTTCTGACTGGCCCAAGGGGGCACCGACAAGGAGAACTCGGGTACCTCTTTTAGAACCCAAACCATGATGCTAAAAGGAATTAGAGCCCACCCCTAAACTTTATTCAAAACATAGGGCACTTGATTTATTTCCTGTTTCATTTTAAATTTTCAAAGTATGCGAATTAGAAACATATGCGGTTAGGATCTGTTCAAGAAAATAACATGCGAAAAAGAAATATTGTCTAGGTAAGAACAAAAAGCATGTATGGTAAACATCACGAGGGGTATGAATTTCTATTTTTTTATTTATTATTTTAATTATTGTTTCTATCTTACTAACTTGTTTCCTTTCATTTTTTGTTTTATTATTTTCATCATTTAAAGTGGTGTTGATCCACAAAGTGTTCGTTAAACCTATTGAACCATGTTTTGTAATATTTTGATATAACAAATTAAGGAAAAATGTTTTTGGACTTGATTGAACTTATTCAAAGTTTTCAAAAAGTAATTCAAAGTCTAATTAACTTAAAATTTGAGCAAAACTTTTTTTCTGAACAAGTAGTATCAATATTGTTCTTACAGGATCGATACTTTATGAACAATACCGATATTGTTCATATGGTATCGATACTCTATAGGTAGTACAATACTACTAGCTTGCTCAAATTCTAGAATGCTAAATAGGTACCGATACCAAAGGGGTACCGATACTACTTTACACAGTAGTATCGATTCCATAGACTTAGTATCGATACCCTCAGGGCCAAAGGCTAGTAACAACTAGTTTTATTTAAAATTAATAAAGGTAGTACCGATACTCCATTTAGGAGTATCGATACCCTCTGTTCTGGGCAATTTTATTTTACACGAATTTCCATCCCTAACGGCTCCAAATTATCCCCAACGACTACAGACGTCCACAAAATTATTCCAACATATAAATACAAGTTCAGGACACTTGAAGAAGGGTTAGAACACCTATCCAAGCAATCAAACACAAGAGAAGAGCCTTTCACTCTTTATTTCCTTTCTCTTGTAAATAGTTGTGTTTTGTGAGCTTTAATTTGTAAACACTTTCCTTTAAGAGGTTTCTTTGTTTATATTCTTTTCCTTTGTATATGGGTTTTGGTTCTATCTTAGCCAATTGAAAAGATAGGGAGTTTCTAAAGGTTATCTCATGATCTTGTAAAAAGAAAGAACAAATTAGTGAATTTGTTAGAAAATCCTTAGTGATGAGCTAAAGTAGTAGATGTATACTTGGCTGAGAAGTCGAACCACTATAAATCGTTGTGCAATATTTTTCTATCCATTTAAGTCTCCTTACTCCCTAAAAATATCAAAAAACCCAATTCACCCTTGTTGCGGCTGTTGTGGTGGAACTATTCGAACAGTTGCCTAAAATAGTGAGCCCTGCTCCAACAATCCTAACTGAAACTTTCCGCTTATTAAACCACTATAGAATAGCTGGTGGAGTTCGTTTTATAAGATGCACACAGTTACTCCAGGTTTGGATTCATAGTCATTTATGGAAAACTGACAGGATTTCTTACCGCCGGTTCAGTACGACATATTCACCTTTGGAGGAATTCCAACACAAAATGGCGAGAAGGAATCCCAAAGGATATGTGGGCAAAAGTATTTATGCACCTACAGGATAAATATATCATGTGGAGAGTCCCTTGGTTGACTCAGAGTGATATTTTTTACCGGTATGGGGATTCAGGAGTAGTAATGTTGCTTGGGATATAGGGAGGAATCGGATACACTCCGCTCTTAGTGTTCTGGTAGTATGGGGCGCGTCAGTTTGTCCAGTCACACATGAGATATTTGGATCCGAGTTCGCATATCATGAGGACAATTACATGAAGAAGGTCAAAGACGCCACTGAGTCATGGAAGAAAATATTATGTATTGATGTTGTGGTTGCCAAGGACATGCTTACTCCATAAAATATCGAATGGATGAAGTTAAGGAAAAATGATGCCATTCCTATACCAGATCAGGAAGATACTTAGACCATTGAGGAGCATCTTAAACTAATTCCCTCTGTGATAGAGATACCAAAGAAGGAATTTCAAGCTAAAAAAGAGGAACTGAGACAAAGATTGAGAGATTTGGATGCTGAAAAGTTCTAGTGGAAGCTGGACACTGATACAAAAAAGACTGAGTAGATAAATTGGAAAAGGAACAGAAGGAAGTCTACTACGAGTTGGAAGATATGAGAAAAGGGTATCAAGAGCAGTTCCATAAAAATAATAGTTTGGAAAGATCTTCAAAGTATTGGAGAGATGAATGTGACAACTTGAAGAGGAACTTTAAGGCGCAAGATGACAGGGAAGCGATGAAAAGTCAATTAAGGGCTTCTCAAAAATAGTTATCAGAAAACCAACATCAGAATAAGCGGCTGAAGAATAAGGTAATTGATATGGAGGGGTTACTTCAAGGGAAACAGGAACAAGATAGTAACACTATAGCCGAATTAGAGTGCATTGTGGTCAAATTCAAGAAGCAGGCAAACGAACTCCGAATTGTTCCCTTTGATGGAGAACTCCAGTGGTGTTTCCATTGGGAACAGGCTCAACAAAGATTGAAGTCTAGGGATGCAGTCATTCAAGATTTCTTAGAACAGGTACAGAAAGTATCTTGTCATTTGTATGGTTTGACAAGAGAATCTAGGGTGGTTCGACAAGATATTCAACCATCGACAGATGAAGTAAAAAGACTCATAAATCTACTAGAAGCCATTCAGGGTCTAAAAGATCTAGCTAGAATGTACCTCTAAACTGATTTTGGTCTCTTATTAATAACACTTGTGTCTCAGTGAAGACTATTTATAATAACATACATGTTTTAGTTCAATGCCTCGAAAGTTTCATTCATCTTGAATTTTTACATTTTTTTGCATTTTCATTTCTTTACGTTCAAATCAACTAACATAAAATGTCTCATCATGAAAGGGAACAAGCACTAGACACACCTCATCCTCACAATACATGCATAAAGAAGAAGAAGATGGAATCAAATATCGCTCAACTTGAATAAAACATTCTGAAATTGCAAAAAGATATTGAGGATAAAATAAGTCAGAATCATCAAAATACTCTGGATTTCATCACTAAGAACCAAAATTCATTGGTTGATCAGATCGTAGCAAGGTTGTCTGACTTGATTCAGGTGAAGGCTCCTAGGGCAGGGGCATCTGAAGGGGTAGCTATACCACTCACTCCGCATTTGGTTATCTCACCTGGAATTTTACCAGGACTTCAAGGAGACTAATCTGCTGTAAAAGCACAGGCTTTTGTAACCAACCTTCAGAATAATCCGGATGAGTATCGTATTCCAGATTTTGGTGAGGAATACAAACCAAAAAAGATAGAGGAAAATATCGAGCATTTGGAAGAACAAATGAAATAATTAAAGGAAAAGAAAACTATTATGGAGTCGATGCTCTGGAATTAAGTCTGGTCCCAGATTTAATTCTTCCTCCCAAGTTCAAAATTATAGACTTTGAGAAGTTTGATGGGAATAATTTCCCTATAGCTCACATTACTATGTTCTGCTGTAAGATGATTAGATATGTTGGAAATGACCAGCTCCTGATTCACTGTTTCCAAGAGAGTATGTCTGGTTCAACCATCTGGTTGTACAATCAGTTGAACCGTTCTCACATCAAGATATGGAAAGTTCTTGCCAAATCATTTTTGGAACAATACAAGCATGTGAATGACACGAGAACAAATTGTATTATGCTGCAAAGTATGGAGAAAAAGTATAACAAAAGTTTCAGGCAATATGCACAACAATATAGGGATTTAGTTGTACAGATTCATCCATATTTGGATGAAAAAGAAACAAGGAAGCTCTTCGTACATACACTGAAGGCTCATTTCTTCGGGCATCTGGTTATAATTACGTCCGAATTTGTTTTTTGATTTGGTTATGGCTAGAGAAATGGTGGAGACATGCATTAAACAAGGAAATATAGAAGGGGGTGAGTCTAATAGAAGACCTCCCATGAAGAAAAGAGAAGGAGAAATCAACAAGATTAACATTTACAACACTGGAAAAAACATTACGATCTCTAAATCAAAACCTACTACAGCTGTACCATCAGGTACTTCTAAACAAGATTCGAAGGAACCAAAGAAAGAAAGTGAAAATGGATATTTCAATTATATTCCCATGACATATAAGGAACTTTACCAGAAGCTTTTCAACACACACGTGGTCAACCATACCTAGTAGAACCTCTAAAGCCCATATACCTCAGGTGGTATGATGAAAATGCACATTGTGAATATCATGGTGGTGTCACGGGGCATGTTATTGAAAACTGCCTCGCCTTTAAGAGGATTGTTCAAAGGATACGTAACAAGAGCTGGGTTCATTTCAATAATTTAGAATCACCCAATATTGTACAAAATCCTCTGCCTAATCACTAAGAGACTGGGATTAATGCAATTACCGAGGAGGAAGGTAAGAGGGTTAAAACCACTATTTCTGAAGTAAAGTGACCTCTAGCTTGGGTATGGAAACAAATACTAAATGTGGGGTTTCTTACACCGTATTCTAGCACATCATAATATAAAGGTGGCAGTCATTGATGTTATCACAATGAGGAAGGACATGATGTGTAAGAATGTTTCAAGTTTATAGCCTTGATCCAGCTAATGATGGACAAGAAAGAGATGGAATTTTACAATGAAGGAAAGGACACTCTAGAAATGGATGTTTGTGCGACTGGAGATTCATTAAAAATTGATATAGTGATGGACGCCCTTTGATAATCACCCAAAGGCAAAGATGGTGGATAAGGTACTGGTAAAAGTGGTGATAGTAGCACCAAGACCTTTACCTTACAAAGAAAGTAAGCAATTACCATGGAAATATGAATGCTGAGTGAGTTCTATAAAAGAAGATGTCAATGAAGTGGGGCATTCTACTAGAAGTGGGAGTTGCTACTCCCAAAAGTCTAACTTACCCTAGAGAGCACTTGAGTCATTTAAAGAAGATGAATTGACATTTAACGAACCAATAAAAAAGGAAGAATCTGTGGAGTTATTGAAGTTTTTAATACACAGTGAATACAATATTGTGAAATAACTACATAGTTTGCCAGCTCACATCTCGATGATTGCATTACTGCTGAGTTTGGAGGTGCACAGGAAGGCACTACTGAAGGTTTTGAATCAAACCTTTATGCTAAAGGACATACTAGTCAATAAGCAACACCGTCTGGTTAATAACATCCAAGATGATAATCTTATCTCATTTTTTAATGATGAGATTCCGTCTAGGGGAAGGGTCAAGACCAAAGCATTACACATCACTACCCATTGTAAGGGGTATATTTTACCAAGTGTACTAATCGACAATGGTTCCACACTTAATGTGATGCCTTTGGTCACTCTTAAAAGGCTACCAATTGATACTTCCTATATGAGAACATGCCAAAGTGTGGTTCGAAAATTTGATGGATAAAAAGGGAGGTTATTGGAAAAATTGAAGTACCATTAATCATTAGGCCTACCACTTACAACATAGAGTTCCTAGTGATGGACATTATGTTTTCGTATAACTTTCTTTTAGGAAGGCCATGGATTCATAAAGCTGGGGCAGTACCATCAACACTCTACCAAAAAGTCAAGTTTGTTATTGATGGGACTCTTATAATCATCAATGTTGAAGAAGACATAGTGGCAAGCGTAGTTACCAATTCCCCTTACGTTGATGTAGACGAGAAAGCTCTGAAGTGTTCGTTTCACTCATTAGAGTTTGACAATGCCATATTTGTGGCTGAAGGGGGTAAGATTTCTAAATCCAGACTCTCAGAATATACCAAGATGGAGATCAAGCAAACCTTGAGAAGAGGTGTGATGATAGGAAGAGGGTTTGAAAGTTCTTTTCAAGGAAGAGTTAGCCTTGTTCATCTAATTGCTAAATTGGATCAGTTTGAACTTGGATTCCAACCTAACCACCACCAAAGGAGGAAGAAAATCCAGAAGTTCTAGGAAAGAAGAAGAGTGAGGTTGATTTGTGAAGAGATTCAATGGGAACAATAGTTTTTCCTCATCTTTTCGATACATTTAGGTTTGGTGGTTATGTGTTTGAGGGAGAAACAAAGAAGGCCTCATATGATTTTGAGAATTCTTTGAAAGATTTAAGTATCAATGCTATAGCAGCAGATAGTGCTAAGGAGGTTGATAGATCTAGATTCTGCCCGTTACTGTCGGGGTTCGTGCTTAACAATTGGACTGCTGAAGAACTAGTTTTCAAATCTCTTTCAGAGTAATGCTCAAACTTTCCATATTTGCCTATACTCGAGGGAATAGATGATCTTTTGTAAGGGTAGATAAATTGTTTTTATTTATATTTAAATAAAAGATGCAATTTCTTTTTTGGCAAACATCTTCCTTTTTCATCTTTTTTTAATACATTGTTTATATGTTTTATGTGGGATATTTTTCTTTCGCATGTATGTACTTTCCCTTCTCTTTTTCTTTCAGGTCTTTAGATGTTAATGATGTGGAAGACGTTGACTCTGACCTGGAGATCGATTTTGAGCAACTTAAGTGTCTTGAGTAAATCAATAAGTGTAATAATGAAGGAGAGTGCTACTTAACTTCCGAATTGTTAAGAATAGGGGAAAGGGAAGAAAAGTAAATATTACCCCATGAAGAAAAAAATTGCAGTTTTGAATTTGGGGACTGAGTAATGGAAGAAGGAAATTAAACTTGACACAACGCTCTCATTTGAAGCAAGACAAAGCTTGATAGACTTACTTCAGGAGTACAAAGATGTGTTTGCATGATCATACCAAGAAATGCCTGGATTAGACATAGATATGGTGGTCCATAAACTACCAATCTAGTCAGAATGCAAACCTGTACAATAAAAACAAAGAAGGATGAGGCCTGAAATGCTCCTAAAGATAAAATAAGAAGTCAAGAAGTAGTTTAATGTTGGTTTTCTCCAAGTAGACAAATATCCAGAATGGGTGGCTAACATAGTGTCGGTGTCAAAGAAAGATGAAAAAGTATGTATGTGCATTGACTATCGAGACCTCAACAAAGCAAGCCCTAAAGACAATTTCACATTGTAACACATAGATAATCCGGTGGATAACATGGTCAAAAATTCTTTTTTCTCGTTCATAGATAGTTTCTCAGGATACAACTAGATAAAGATTCTTCCCGACGACATGAAAAAGACTATATTCGTCACAATGTAAGGGACATTTTGCTATAAGGTGATGCCCTTCGGACTAAAGAATGTTGGGGCAATATACCAAAGAGCCACAGTGACCTTATTTCATGACATGATGCATAAGGTGATTGAGGTTTATTTTTATGATATGATTGTCAAAGCCTAAATTGAAGATGAACATATCTAGAATCTGAGGAAACTCTTCAAAACACTGAGAAAGTTTTAATTGAAATTGAACCCAAACAAATGTACCTTCGGAGTAACGTCTGGAAAGATGTTGGGCTTCGTTGTCAGTAGAAAAGGATTCAAGATTGATCCAGTCAAAGTTAAACCCATAAAAAATTTAGCTACCCCATGTAAGTAAAAATAAGTTAAAGGTTTTCTAGGTATATTAAATTACATTGCCCGGTTCATATCTTAATTGACATATAAGTGTGTTGATTTTCCGTCTCTTTCGAAAGAATAATTATGAGGCATGGGATGATGATTTCCAGATTGCATTAGAGAAATTAAAGGAGTAATTATCTCACACCTCTATTTTAATGTCTCATACCTAAGGTAAACCTTTGTTTCTATATATATCGATATTTGAAAATTCAACTGGATGTATCATGGGACAACATGATGAATCTGAAAAAAATGAAATAGTCATTTACTACATGAGAAAGAAGTTTATTGATTACGAGGTTAGATATCCACCAATCAAAAAGGTTTGTTGTGCTATAGTCTGAGCTACACGAAGAGTTAGACAATACATGATGTACCATAACACTTGGTTAATTTCCAAGTTGGATCCATTAAAGTTCATGATGGGTGTACCTTCTCTCTCTGGAAGGTTGGCCCAATGGCAAATGTTATTATCAAAATTCAACATTGAGTACGTAAGTTAAAAGACTATAAAGGGAAGCGCCATATCTGACTTCCTCGCAAGAAGAGTTTTCAAAAATTATGAACCATTGAACTTTGACTTCCTATATGAAGACTTGATGGCCATATCTTTAGAAGAAGATAACATTTTCACATGTGATCCCTGGAAATTGCACTTCGATGGTGCATCAAATGCGTTAGGGCATGATATTGGGGCTATCCTGGTTTCACCCACAGGAAATCATTACTCATTCTCTAGCAGACTAAATTTTGATTGTACCAACAACATGACAGAGTATGAAGCTTGTGTTTTAGGAATCCGAGCTGCTATTGGACAAAATATAAAGACTTTAAAGGTGTATGAGGATTTGGCTTTAGTGATTTATCAACTTCGAGGAGAATGGGAAATGAAAGATGCCAAACTGGTAGAATAAAGAAATATTATTTTGGATATAATCGAAGTGTTTGATGAAGTCAGCTTCCATTACCTACCCAGATAGGAGAACCAGATGGAAGATGCTTTAGCTACCTTGGCAGCATCATTCAAGGTGGGTGGAGAATATGACATGATGCCAATTAAAATGCAATCATACTAATACCCAACTCATTGTTATCATATCGAAGAAGGAAAAGATAAAAACCCATGGTACCACGACATTCTTCAATACATTAAAAACCAAACATATCCATAAGAAGCCACTAAAAATGAAAAGAAAATAATCAGAAGAATGGCGGCAGGATATGCTCTTGATGAAGAAATCTTATACAAGAAAAGTCATGATCAAGTCATGTTAAGATGAGTGGATCCAGAAGAGGCAAAAATGATATTGGAAGAAATACATGACAGAGTATGTGGAACTCATGTAAATGGGCATATGATGGCAAAACAAGTCATGAGATATGAATACTATTGGTTCACATTGGAAAATGATAACATCAAATATGCCAGAAAATATTATAAGTGTCTAGTCTATGGAGATTAAATAAATGTCCCGCCTAGTCCTCTTCATGTAATGAAAACTCCATGACCTTTTTCTATATGGGGTATGGATGTAATCAGGCAAGATCCATCCAAAAGCTTCAAATGGTCATCAATTCATCCTTGTGGCAATCGACTACTTTACCAAGTGGGTGGAAGTTGTATCATATGCTAATGTAACTTAGTCCATTATTTGCAAATTCTTGAAAAAAAGATCATAAGTCATTATGGTTTATCGAAAAGTATTATTACTGATAATGCAACCAATCTAAACAATAAAATGATAAAGGTTGTATATGAACAATTCAACATAAGGCATCACAACTTCACAGCTTACCGACCAAAGATGAATGGAGCGGTGGAGGTAGCAAATAATAATATCAAGAAAATAGTGGAGAATATGATTGAGATGTACAAGGACTGGCACGAGAAATTACCTTTTTCTTTGTTTGCCTATCGAACTTTGGTTCAAACTTCGACCAAGCAACCCTATTTTCACTAGCTTATAAAATAGAGGCAGAGTTGACTATTAAGGTGGAAATCCCATCACTTTGGGATTTGTCAGAAATAAAGGTAGACGATGTCAAATGGGCACAAACTTGTTATGATCAACTAAACTTGTAGAAGAGAAAAGGTTGAAATCCATCCACCATGGTCGGATATATAAAAACGAATGATTCAAGAACACAACAAGAAGGTGCGACCAAAAACATTTCACGAGGGAGATATCATGCTAAAAAGGATTTTGCCTATTAGAAAAGACTTCTGAGGGAAATGGATTCCGAACTGGGAAGGGCCTTATATCGTGAAAAATACCTTCTTCAGGGGAGCGTTAATCATAACTGAAATGGATGGACTAGAACTGCCCAACTTAGTTAATTTTGATGCAGTCAAATTATATTTCGCTTAAAGTTTTTTGAAAAGTGGTTAGAGAGAAAACCTGAAAATGGTGCTCTAAAAAAAGCATTTAGAGTGAAAACTCAAAAAGGACGCTCTAAAAAAGTGTTTAGAGTGAAAATCTGAAAAGAGCACTCTAAAAAAGGTTTAAGATGAAAACCTACAAAGGGTGTCTTTAAACAAAGGGAGGATCCAAGTTGAAAACTCAAAAGGGCGGCTTAGGTAATGATTCAGGATTCACATGGGAATGTCCTGGATCAGGACGATAAAACATCACGACATCCAAGTCTTTGGAGACTTGATAATTTGGGAGGAACTTTGCACCCTTCATATTGTCACAATCTTAAAGTCCCCTTGATAGAAGCTACACTAAATTCATCAAATGTCGTGCCAGTTCAAAGGAGTCCAAATCATCGATATTTAGGGAACCTATTTTCATTTAAGATATCTTTTTTTTTATGTTTGCCATGTATTTACTTTTATTCCCCATAAATAAATATGATCATTTTTTGAGATAATTCGATTCCTTGGCATCTTGCATTGAATTTAAATAAGAATAATTTATTCACTTTGAAAAAGATCATTTCGTATTACTGTACAAAAATTTTCTAAAATGTACAGGTGTTTGGAAGCAGATAGAGGTTCTTGCACGATACCCAGAAGAATGACACGAGTACCAGTCCAAAATCCACTAAGGAAAAGAAGAGGTACTGACTAAGGATAACGAGACATCAGAAGATAAGAAAAAAATAAAGACTGGCAAAAAGAGATCGAGACTTCTCTCTAAGACAAAAAAATCCTAAAATAACATATTTGCATATATATTTTAGGAATACATAAGGACATTGCATCTATAACATTTCACACATATGTACTATTTTGCATATATTTATCAGAGTTAATTTTAAATTCACAATTAAGGATATTGAACTTGAAGTACATTCGAGATTAAATGAAAAACAACTTATTCGAGTTAGGTTTCAACTTCATGACAAAGGATATCTGACTCAGAAGAACATTCAATCTTAACTCAACTTCACAATGAATGAGTCACCCATGATTCAACTTCATAGTGAAAGATATTGTGCCCAAGATATTCAATATCGGTTCAATTTCAGTATGAAGGAGCTATACATAGTATAACTCAACTGAACAGAAAGAAGCTATTTATGAGATCTTCAAGTCAAATTTCAACTTCGCAACGAAGAATATTGGACTAGAAGAAGACCCAAAATCAGTTGCAAATTAGTTTAACTTGACAACGAGGAGCCACATTTCAATTCAAATTATGAGTTTGATTTCAACTTCATAATGATTGATATCATGCTCATGCCATCCAAGATCGACGCAACTTTACGACAAAGGAGTCGACCATGATTTCAACTTCATAAAAAGGATATTATATTTAAAACAGCCTGACTGACTCAACTTCATGACGAAAGAGTCATATGTAATTATGCTAAACATCAAGGAGCTATTTCCTAACTAAAGTCTTCGAGTCAAATTTCAACTTCATAATAGAGGATTTTTTATAAGAGAGTTAACTTTAACATTGAGTCAGATTTCAATTACACAGTGAAAGATATCAAATTCACAGGAGCAAATTCACTTTTGGAATCCATTCATATCAAACGACAATTTGTGTCCTTTAATCTTTTCCCTATTTTCGTTACATGAGAAATTGGCAAAGAGGGGCAGCTATAGACACCTATTTTTGTTCGGGATAGTATACATTGTAGTACATATATTATAATATATAGTATATATATTATGTAACGCCCATCTCCCGTATACCTTTTCGTATACGAGCTGTAGATGTCACATCATATATATATTTTTAAAACAGTTCCTCATTTGAAAACCAATACTATTTTGTTTCGTTTATAAAACATTTTAGTTTACTTATAATAAAACATACATTTAATAAGATAAACAACAAAAGCGATGTTCAACACTTCACCGTTTTATAGAAGTTTAATTCAAAAGATTTTCAGAGCATTTCTTTTTGTAAACCTATTACATGCCAAGTAAAATACATAAAAAGTAGACATGTAAGTCGTACTGTTACTGATAAGGCAATTTCGGCTTGGATGTCTATTGATCTCCTTACTCAGCGGGTATTCCACCTATGGGTGAAATAAACACACTTTAAGTATTACTTAGTGAGGCATACTTACTTATAAGTAAAATTCTAAACTCAATTTATTTTATTACAATTCACATTTCAAGGGATTCTTCAATTCATTAAACACACTATGATTTACGTTGCTAGTGCTAATACCATCATTTCTTAACCATTACTAAAATTTATGTGGTTTGCATACTCATTACCAATATAAAAATCCACTACTTTATTGTAAATTTCTTATGTTTATACACATATATTTCCTATACGGAAATTCATACACTTAGTATGAATTTCTTATCTTTTTGCACATAAAGTGCCCAATACGAAAATTCATACACTTAGTATGAATTTCTTAACATTTTTGCACACAGAGTGCCCAATACGAAAATTCATACACTTCTATGAATTTCTTAAGATATTTGCACACAAAGTGCCCAATACAGAAATTCATACACTTAGTATGAATTTCATAATATTTTTGCGCACAAAGTGTCTAATACGGAAATTCATACACTTAGTATGAATTTCTTAACCTTTTCACACAAAGTGCCCAATACGGAAATTCATACACTTAGTATGAATTTCTTATCTTTTTGCACACAAAGTGCCCAATACAGAAATCCGTACACTTAGTATGAATTTCTTAACATTTTTGCACACTAAGTACCATTTGGTAATCACCATACATACATCAATAATTCCTACAACTATTACTATTATAGCATGTACATATATAATTAAATGTACTCACTTGGCTTGCCTTACTTAGATATCCAAAATGTAAAGATGATTACTCCATTGAGCTATGGAGGAGCTTTTCTACGGGGAAAGAGGAAGAAAAGGAAAAAGACTTTGTGGAAACCTAATTCCGTTTCCCCTTATCTTTTAATACCAATTTAAAATGCATTTTAAATTCTCTTTCATTTAAAGGACCAAAATGCCCTCTTAATAATCCATTGTCACAATTTAGTCTATACCATTAATCTTAATCATTCTCATCTTTTATCATTTAATCGAATAAATCCTCCTATTTTTAAATCATTTCAATAAAGTCCTTAATTCAATGTTTGGGTCATTACATATTATATAGTATATATTATAGTATTATATATTATATATTATATATTATATATAGTATATTATATTATATTATATATATATATATATATATTATTTTATTATATTATATATTATTATTATAGTATTATATAATATATATTATATCTTATAGTATATATATATATTTATATTTATATTTATATTATTATATTTTTTATAATTATTTATTTATTATTTTGATTTTATGTCCAAAATCCAGTCCAAGAGTCCATATAAAAATCCGAGAAGCACAGCAAACAAAGCTCACCTGACCCAGTGAGCAAGCTGCCAAGCTCGATCCAGCAAGGGTAAGCCCATCTGCCTGATCCAGCAGAAGGATTAGGGTTTTGTAATCCCTATAATAACATAATATTGGCACATAAAATAACATTCGTTGGATCTTATCAAATGATCCAACGACATATAGCAGATTAAGAAAATCGAAGAGTTACCAATAGGCAGATATCAGTGCGTGGTGGCCACACGCCAACAAGGTCACCAACCTACTAAGATTTTCGGAACAAACAGAGAAAATCGGAGTGAAATGGAAGCAAAATAATGGAAATATTTCCCCCGATTTTTTCAGTAAACATGGCAAAGAGTTCAACAAAAACTCAAACCTGCAAAATCACAACAAAATCGGGACTGCACCATTACTGATTCAATGGGAAACAACCCCGTTGAGGGGATATATACGCCAAGAAAGCCATCGAATGACAAGAAAAAAAAGAAATATAAATAAAAAACAAAGTAATCGATCGAGAAAAACATTGAACAACAAAACTGAAGCAATCAAAGAAAAACAAGCAAATAACATTAGAATACCCATTGGAAAAAATGATGAAAAATCAAAGTTAGAAGCTATATTTGCTCGAGAAAGGCATTGGTTGCTGGAAGTTAAAAAGGCTCACCAGAAAAGGTAAAAAATCCAAACTTTTTAACCATATCTTCTTCGATAGGGGCCTTGTTTTGATGTTTGGGGTCAATTTTGGGTTCGGGACATCGGGAAGAATATTTTTGGGTAAGTTTGATTTTTTGATTACCGGTGATAGTGGCCTGAACGACGGTCGACGGTGGCCCTTTAGGTGTCGACGGGTGACCGACTTGGGGTGGGGGTGTAATACCCCAAATATCGGGTTAGTGACTATATTGAGAAGATTTAAAATTTTCAAGGATTAAATTGATTAAATGGTAAAGTATAATAAATGGTTTAGAAATTGTGTTTGGGACGTAAGAATGAAAGAATGAGCATTTTGGTTCGTTAGAGGGAAATGGATTTAAAATTTATTATACTAGGGATATTTAAGTGAGAAAATGAGGAAAGTTGAGAAAAAGCTAAGTTCTCTTATTTTTCTCTTTGCTCGTCCCATGCTCTCCTCCATAACCAAAGGTAAGGCTTCATCTAGCTAGTTTTTCCTTTCATCTTTGGTTTGTTCTTGAAACCTTAAGTGATGTGGAAGCTTAAGGAAGGTTTAAAGAGGATTAAAACTAAGAGATGGATGATTTATTTGAGATTGAAGAAAATGAGTTTTTGAGGGATATGTTGAAATATGAGTTTTTATTGAGGATTACAAGTAAATTTAGTTGTCAAAGAAGTAAATAAAAGATTACAAGCATTGTATGTGATTAAAAACATGTATGAAAAAGTAGTATGATTCTTGATTTGGAGTGTTCTTTAGAGAATTTGGATGTTATAGGAAGATTAATGAAGGAAAGTTAGTAGGTTTAAGTAGTGATTAGTTAATAGTATTGTTGGAGGTAAAAGTAAGAGATTTAAATGAAATTTGGGTAAAAATCAAGCTGGAAATGTAAAATCTGGGTAAGGCTATCGGTACTGGAAGAACAATACTGATACTATAGGTTTAAAGTTGGGGAAATACGATGAACAATATCAATACTGATGCAATTAGTATCAATACTGAGTATCGATACTAATAAGAAGGTATCGATACCATGGATTCCATAATGTAGAAATGGTATGGATACTAAAGGGAGTATCGGTACCATAGTATATAAGTATCGATACCATGGTAGGGGTACCGATACTATTGTGTCTGGAAAATTTAAGATATGATGAATTTTGATAGAAATTGAGTATAATAGTGCTTTTGAATATTATTGAAAGTATAAATGTTGGAGAGTATACTAACATTGGTATGATATGTGTACTTAATGGATGTTTGTATAGATTATATCCAAGCTTCTGAGTCAAACAAGAAAAAGGGCAAAGATAAAGTTTCCGAGTAGTGGGACATCATTACTCTAGTGAGGCATATCAAGTGAGTGAATTTATTGTACTTATATGAGATGAGGAAGACTAGCAATGAGTCAACCTCGAATATTTTGATTAAATGTATGTTTTACAGTACTTGATATAATTTCATAATGTGTACGAAATTATATTATGAATAAGTTTTAGAGTATGAACTCCTCTAAAATGAATGGATGAATATTGATGTGGTAGAATTGTTACAATTGTTATCGGTGTTGCCAAAATAAATGCCTAAATCTGTGAATTTGACTTAAAAGCCCATTGTATGTGCATTGAGAGTCATAGGTACATTTCGACATAAAAGGTGCCTCCAATGAAATTTAAATGCATAACGGTTCATTTCCGCATAATAGGCGCCACTAATAAAAGTTAAAAGCATAACAGTGCACGTCGGTATAAAAGGTGCGACTAATGAAAGTTAGATGCATAACGATGTATTTCTACATAAAAGGTGCCGCTAAGGAAAGTTAAATGCATAACGGTGCATTTCGGCATAAAAGGTTCCACTAATGAAAGTTAAATGCATAACGGACATTTTCGGCATAAAAGGTCCACTCATGGTATTCATAAAAGGTGAATGACCATTTCGGCACTTCGGTGCAAAACATGTAACTGGCATTCTCGTTTGACATACATTGGGCAAACTAATTGATAATTGGGAAAATATACAGAAAATAGGTGTGCTGACCATACTAACAATATTTTTAATGACTATATGAAAGAAACTTGGTTTACTTGAGATGGTTTTAACTGATTCTTATATAGTATACAATTTAGTTCATATTTCAATAGCCATTATATACTTATGTATGAATTGCAATTCTTTACATTATTATGCCTCACTAAGTAAATACTTAGTGTGTGTTGATTTCACGCGTAGGTAACAACAAAGACTAGCCGAGTAAAGTGTGCAACAGCGATCATCAATCCAAGGTTTACTTATTAGTAACAATAGGACAACTATGTCTATTTTGATAATTAGCTGAAATGCATTTGAACTTAAGAAAAATGCTCTGGAATTGTATTAAAGTGATAATCTTTGTAATATGTTACAAATAATTTTTTTATAATATTGAAATGTTTTATTTTATTTTTGAAACAAAATTTTTTATGGGTTTTACAAATAAGTAAATGTTTTTTTTAAAAGTCATGTTACATATGTGATTTGTGTACAGAAACGTATACAGGAAATGAGTGTTACAAGGGGAGTTGAGAGAGTTTAGGGGGATGGTATTAGGAAATAGGTGAGAAATGAGATGAAATAGTGTTTAAGGGCTATTTATAGGAAGAGACTTTGTGTAATTATCAAATAGTTAAATTATTTCCACAGTCCCTAGAGTTTTGATGTGTTATTCATTTTGGTCAGCTGTTGTAATTTTGCCCTTGAATTTTGATTTAATTCAATCTAATCCATATGTATATTTTATTTATTTTGTAATTTGGTCCCCTAACCTTTTTTATTTCTTCTGGCAGTTTTCATCTAGCATCAATTTGACCCCTAAATTTTAATTTTTTTACAATTTATTCCTCTTTAATATTTGTGTTTTTTTAATTTAATACTCTGATTTTTATCTTATTTTATTTTTATTGTTAACATTAATTTTATTTTTTAGGCAATTTTAAATTGGTCAACGGTAAATAATCCATATCAGGTCTTAAATATTAATTTCGTAATTAAGAAAATCGGGAAGTCAAATTGGTACTGAAAAGGCAATGCAAGGGTGCTAATCCTTCCTTGACTGTAATCGACTTCCGAAACCGACTAATTTTTGGTAAATCATAGATCAAATATATGGTAGGTTAAGGTGTTTGATCAACCTAATTTAAATGATCAGTGGTGGCTCCATCGCCATAATTTAAGTCAAAACCCAATTTTGGGACCACTCGAAGGATGGTTACGACACTAATAGAATTAGTGAACAAGCTGAATAGAAAATTGGTGAAGTTTGCCTAGAAATTTAAGTTCTGGATAATAAGTATATAAAATCACCATAAATTATAAAGATAATATTGTAGAATAATTTTTATACCTTTGGATTTGTGTATCAGTCTAGTTTTGTTTAAAATAAACATATTTTGATTTTGAGGTGTATACAAAAAGATATTAATTTTTAATCGACAATAGGTCAAAAAATAGGGCATCAGATTCTGCTCAGAATAATTTTGTAAGTCAAATTTAAAAATTCATTATAAATTGTACAAATTGAAATAGAAGAAGTTCCTTGTATGTTAGATACATATTTGAGTATATTAATATAGAATAATATTTCTTTAAAGGTAGTGCAAACTGCTTGAATATGAATTTGTTATAAATTTTGAGATCGAAGCGAATCGAAAGCAAAATATTAAGCTTAAAGCTTAGTAAGACTTATATTTTGACTTATATATAATGTCAAAGTGATATGTCAAAGTGATTGTAACGCATGAATAAGATTATACATGGATGTTTTATACATCATTGGATAGGACTTGCGACACGTCTACCTTATTTGTGTTGGCATGATATTTATGTCATTTACCATATATTTGACATATTCTAAATATTTCAAAGGTTGACTATCAAATGCATTGATCACTGGTTGTTATGTATGATGTTTATAATGAATATATTTGATGTTTATCATGAATGTTATTTAAAGTATGAACTACCCAATGTTAAATTATATTGATATACATTGCCATGGATGGAATAAAAATAGACTTTATGCCCAAGTAAGTAATTAAGGGACAGGGTATAGTTGGCATGCCATAGAGTCCAACAACTACATGTTTGATTCAACACTATAGTGTGTAAGGGAACTTAGAGCAGTTGGTGGGCACGACCTTATGCGTCATATTCGGATCAGCACCAAAGTGTAAACTTAGTGCAGGTGATGGGCATGACCTTATGTTTCTTAGCACTACGGTGCATGTATTTGACTCGAATATCCAGGGTCCTCAGGGTTTAAATTGGGCTATGGTTTATGGGTTAATAAATGATAAACAGGTGAATAAACTTATGAGCTTGTGGAATACATGGAAAGTATATTGGTAAGAAATTTTATATCCAATCTATATCATGTTAGTATATAATAACATGGTTGAAATACAGGTAAAGTGATGATTCTGCATTGAATATTATTTTTGTTTACATTTGTGTTGTATTACCTTGAATGCTTCTATGATTGCCTCACTAAGTGTATACTTAGCGTGTGATGATTTTCACGCGTAGGTAAAAGAAAGCAAGGGGAGTAAGGAGCTAAGCTGGTATCAATCGCCAATGAATATTTTCAGGTAACATTGATAACATCCTATGGTGTTCTAAAGTTTCTAGCTGGAATATATACAAATAAGAAATGTTTGCAAACTATTAATATAGTTAGTATCAAATATAATTTAGTATGTAAACATATTATGATACTAAACATTGTTTTAAATATTACTTTAAATGAGAATTTAAACTAGACATTTTTATTTATTATATGAAACAGAGTAGAACCCCCCGTTTACTACATGAAACTGGATTTGAAACAAAAGTAAAAATATTATATTTTGAATTTTTATCAGATTAATTATTTTTATAATAAATGTTAAAATTTGGAAACTTGTGAATGAAACAAATTTTACCCATTTGGGTTAAGAAACATTTTAAATATTTGATACGACATCTTTGACTCGTAATCGTACACATATACGAGTTAAGGATGTTACACAAACCCTCATTGATCCTTTCATGTAAAGGACCCTCCACAATCTCAATGACATACCTCCGACTTAAGCTAAATACAACACAGTTCACCTTTCTAGGCTTGTACTCCATGTAAAATTTGAACTCAGAAAGGAACTCTTGTCGTCGAGTCTGCTTAGGAAAAAACTTATTTTTGGTGAGAAAATAACTATTTACAACATTGTCAGTATAGACAACAAACCTGAAACCAATCAAATAGTTTTGCCAAGTGCACACACAATGTACCATCACGATCATCTCATTCTCATGAACATATTATCTCATTTCTATCTCATTGAACTTCCTATTTTCATATGCAACCGAATGTCCCTCTTGTATAAGGACCCCACCAATGGCAATGTGGGATGAGTCGGTGAAAATAACAAATAGATTGGTGTAATCTGGCAACACCAACACCGACTCACTCATCATGGCCTCATTCATCTTCTTGAAAGCCTCTTGACACTTCGAACAGTATTCCACACCTTGTCCTTCTTGAGCAACTTGGTCAAGGGTATGGCCATCTTGGAATAGCCCTTCACAAACCGTTGGTAATAGTTAGCTAGTCTCAAGAATGATCTCAACTTAGACACCTTGGTGGGCGACTTCCACTAAATAATGGCTTGAACCTTTTCCCCATCCATGTTAAGCTTGCCTCCTTCGACAACATGACTAAGGAAAGAGACCTCCTTTTGGGCAAATGAGTACTTCTTCTTTTGACATTGATCTCATTATCATGTAAGACTTGGAACACCTTCCTAAATTTCTCAACATGTTCCTTGAGAGTCTTACTATACACCAAAATTTCATCAAGGTAAACTAAAATGAATTGATTAAGATAGGGTTGTAGTACCTTATTTACCAATGTACAAAATATAACGGGGGCATTTGTGAGGCTAAAGGGCATCACAATGAGCTCTTACGAACTATAGCGCGTCACAAAAGCTTTACAATGAGATTATTCAAATCCCAATAGATTTTGCACATCCTAAGAGAGGCATCATACTTCTTTTGTAACAACATTGGTGCACCAAAGTGTGCCTTAGATGATCGTATGGTGTGATCCTACTTCTGTACCTTCAATTTGAGGATAAATCATATTAAAGAAGGGGGATGGTGTGATCATACTTATGCACCTTTGACTTTTCATCTTTCTTTCTTCAAGTGTGGAATATATCAAGGACCAGAGAGTTTCACTATCTTCTTATTACAATTGTTTACTTATTTCATACACATAGTATGAACTTATATTATGCCTCGCATCCTTATCCAAGCATGTTGTTAAAATGCTTCATTATAAGTCTCATGCTTAGTAGTCCATTCATTCTATACTTAGCTTATTTGATTCCAATTATGTTTAGCATACTTTATATCTTGTTATTTATGAAACTAGCATACTTTGTTTAACATTAAACAATTCCCATCACATTTTTACTTAGCATACTTCATGATTATGCATTCATATTTAGCTTATCTTAGACTTATGATCATGTAATTAGATTATTTTATGCATTTGATCATTTCCCTAGCTCACTCTTAGCTCATACATTGGCGACATAATGCATGTGCAATGTTTTTCATTGTTCCCTATCTCATACTTATGTTTTCTTATCACATGTAAGAGCATAAGATGCTAATAAAGGTTATTCCAACTGAAGGGAAGCTCACTCAATCTATGGAAGCTTGTACCAACTCAACAAGGACTAAGGATAGCTCACTTTAGCTCATGAAAAAAGGAAGTTAGTTCAGGAGTATCTGAAGTAGTTGAACGGGACCTGAAACTAGCTGGGAAATAGCTAAGAACTGAAGGAAGTTGAAGGTAGCTAGAGTGACACTAGGTGTTTATCTAAGCTACTTACACTTCTAGCTAGCTTACTAAGTTGCTAGCTTGCTTCACTAGACACCTATGTCCTCACCAAGCACCCACACACGTCATGTGAGCATCATGTGGCCGAGGATACATCATAGTAAGGTGTGGGCTTCATACACCATTCATTTAAATGTTTCAAGGGCCAAAACATTATCATTATTGGTACTTTGTAAGGCATTAATCCCTTTTCATACTAATATTGTTGTGAGGTTTCCTCTTTCTTAAGTTCTCTTAAATGTTTATCGACTTATCAAGTTCCTTTGGATCTTGTGGAGTCAACCCCTTATTTCATTGATATTTTGGTTGTTTTGGTTTAATACCACAGTGGACAAAATCCTTTACTACCACCCCTTGTTCAACTTATAAGGATTGAAGTTAGGCTTTCATATAGTCTAGTTTCTTCTTTAGTTGTCTGATATACTTCCTACCCAATTCCCTTTCATTCTTAATACCATCACCATTCCCAAATACTTTTGAAAACATCCATCTTATCATTCATCTAAGAAAACCCACCATTTCACCTTTACAACAACTACCAAGCCTTCTATTTAGCCTATCTTCTGGCAGGTAATTGCTCTCTTACTAGATCCAAAATTAAAGGCAGGAGTACCTTACATCATGAAAAATACCATAAAATTTATGTCCCATACATCAAAGAGCTTTATCTCTAAAATACTTTGCAAAGGCATTTCATGTCACGCTTGGAGATGTTCCCTTTGCGTTGGTATTTGTCACAAGCTTTGTAGAAGTCATTGCATCCTTTAAAAGTGTGGGCCAATAGAAGTATGCTTGAAGAACCTTTGCAGTAGTCCTTGTTCCACCAAAATGGCCTCCACAAGGAGCTGTGTGACAATGATATAAAATCCCTTTTTCTCCTCTTCGGAGACACATCTTTGAGTCATATGGTTAGCACATTGCTTGAACAAGTATGGATCATCCCAATAAGAAAAGCGTACATCATATCTGAATTTTCTTTTACCCTAGTTGTTTAAATCAAAAGGAAAAATACCACTAACAAAAAAGTTAACGATGTTAGCGTACCAAGGATTATCGCGAAAAATAAAATTTTCTCATAAGGTAATTCCTCTTTGATTTCTTAATTGGCATGGCATTTAACATGTTTTCTAGCAGAGAGGTAATCAACAACTTGGTTCTCAGTACCTTTCATATCCTTAACCTCTAAGTAAAATTTTGCAATAAAATATCCACCTAATAAGCCTAGGTTTTGTATCCTTCTTATTCACTAAGTATTTGATAGTTGCGTGATGAGTATGAACAATAACCTTAATGCCTATTAGGTATGCCTTAAACTTGTCAAATGCAAATACTACAACAAGTAACTCTTTCTCAGTGGTTGTGTAGTTAAGTTTAGCTTCATTTAAGGTACGAATAACATAGTAAATTACATGAAAAATCTTATCTCGAAGCTGCCCAATCACTGTTCCCACAACATGGTCACTGGCATCACACATTAATTCAAACACTGAAGTCCAATCAGGTGGAAAAATGATGAGGGTCAAGATGATTCTTTCCTTCATCTCTATAAATGCTCTGTAGCAAAATTTATCGAAAACAAACGGTTGATTTTGTTGTAGCAATTTACAAAGAGGCTTGGAAATTTTAGAGAAGCCTTTGATAAATATCCTATAAAATCCTACATGCCCTAGGAAGCTTTGATTGCCCTTCACATTGGTTGGAGGAGATAGCTTCTCAATCACTTAAATCTTTGCCTTGTCTACCTCTATTCTTTTTGTGAGATATTATGGCCTAGAATTGTGCCTTCGGTCACCATGAAGTACACTTCTCCCAATTCAGGACTAGATCAGCTTATTCACATCTCTTAAGTACCCATGCTAAACTGCCAAGGCATTTTCAAAATCATCACCCGATACAGAGAAGTCATCGATAAAGATCTCCAAGAATTCTTCCACCATATTTGAAAAAGTGGCTAGCATGCATCTTTTAAAAGTTGCTGGAGCAATACAAAGTCAAAACGACATCCTCCTAAATGCAAAAGTACCATATAGGCATGTGGAGGTGGTATTCTCCTATTTCTCTACCGCTATAGCAATCTGGTTGTACCCATAATATCCATCAATAAACCAATAATAAGACTTGTCCATTGATCAATCCAACATTTGATTGATGAAAGAGAGGGTAAAATGATCCTTTTTAGTTGCCTTGTTAAGCTTACGATAGTCCATGCAAATCCTCCATCTAGTGACGGTGCGTGTGGGTAAGAGCTCATTGTCGTCATTGCTTACGATGGTCACACCTCCTTTCTTGGGACATATAGCACCGAGCTCACTCACGAGCTATTGGATATCATGTAGATAACCCCAACATCAAGCCATTTTATGATTTTTTTTCATCACTGCCTTCTTCATAACAGGATTGAGCATTCTTTTTTGTTCAACAGAATTATTGTAGCAATCATCAAGCAAAATCTTATGCATGCATATAATAGGGTAATCCCTTTTAAATCAACCATAGTCTAACCTAAAGCTTTCTTATGTTGTGCTAAGACATTTATCAAATTATGTTATTTCTTATGTGTAAGACTATAAGAGATTATTACAGGTAAAGTTTCATTGTTGCCTAAGTAAGCATACTTAAGATGTAATGGCAAAGTTTTTTCTTCTAAGGTAGGAGCATGCTCTAGTGAAGGTTTTGGAGGAATAAATTCTTTAAAGTTTAGGGGTTCAAATTTCTACCTGGTCTTGTCATGAGTGACCTAGATCATTTTACCTATTGGGGAATCCTCAAGTACCTTGCCTTCTTATCATTAAGCTTCACATACAAGCTGAAGGAAATTGCTACAACAAAATTCTTTTGATTCCTCCTCTACCATTGAATATATATCTAAAATGCACTGGCATTCCTCAGAATCATCTGCATACTTAAGGTTATAGAACACATTGGTGGTAACACTTTGATCAACCACTCGCATTGTGAATTATGCGACCCGTGAATAGAAAAGGTGGTCCCAAAATTATGGGTGCATTATCATCAGCCTCACAATCAAGGATATAAAAATCAGCTAGAAACAAAAACTTGCCCACCTTCAAAATGACATCTTCGATCCTCCCCTCAGGATGAACATGGGATAGATCAGCTAATTACAAAATAACAGTGGTCAGTCTTGCATTTCCCATCCCAAGCTTTAGAAACATTGTTTTGGGCAGCAAGTTCACACTTGATCCAAGATCACATAGGGTTCTTCTAACATAATTATCTCCTATAGAAAAAGGAATGATAAAGGTGCCAAAATATTTTTTCTTTCGTGGAAGCCTACTCAGTGTAGAGTAGTATTCTTTTGCTATGGAAATTTTCTCATACTTCTCAACCTTCCTTTTGTTTGTGACAATTTCATTGAGAAATTTAGCATATGTGGGCATCTACTCAATAGCCTCCAAGAGTGGGACATTAATATGTAGTTGGTAAAAGATGTCAACAAACTTCTTGAACTGAAGGTTACTATTATGCTTCTTCAATCATTGAGGGAAGGGTGATGAGGGTCTTACTTCTTCTACTATTGGTGGGGGAACAATTTTTCTTGTGCCATTTTTCTTTGCTCCATCAGTAGGTTCACTTGTTGAACCCTCATATGTTTTCTTTTCCTTAAGTATCTCTTCTTGCAAATCCGATTATACTTGTACCATCGTGGGGTTGGAACCATCCGCCTTCCTTACCCCAAACTTATCTTGTTGGTTAATTTGGGTGCCACTCCTTAGCATGAGTGCACTGCACTACTCCTTACCATGTGGTTTAGTTAGTTCAGTGTCACTAGGTAGACGGCCTGGTTGGCATTTTTATAATACTGCAACAATTTGTCTAACCTGACCTTCTGCAACTCTCAGAGAAGAGCTATGGCTTTGCAGTAATGCTCATTGACTTTGCCGTAAAACTCCTTGGTTTTTTATAGATGTGGAATAGTCTTGCATCTGGACCTTGTAGTTGTTATAAAATCATGTATGGTAGACTCCAACGAATTGTTATTTGATGAATATGTTGCCCCCTTGTTAGAATTTTCCCACATCATATTGTTTTTTAAAACATGAGGGTTCATTTATTTTGTTGCTTAGTGGAGACTAGCATTGGTGGCTCCTGATTTCCTCATAAAAAATTAGGATGTTACACCATCATGGGTTATAAATGTTGGAGTCAGGGTTGTTGCTTCAGTTGCAATTTCCAACATAGTTGATGGATTCTTAATTGTTTGGGCATTCACTCTCATGGTGATTGCCATGACATAAAATACATGATGAGTTGTCTGCCTTTACTTCTTTCACCTCACTGGAACGTTGCAAAATTGTCAACATATTTGTGATAGCAGAAAGTTGTGCGGACACTAAATTCTTAGCATCTAATTCCAATGTCCTTGGTTCCTTCCTCCCTGTTCCTAGCCTTGAAGAGGGAAACTACTAATCATTGTTTGTTATCCTGTCAAAGATATCAAAACCTCTTCTAGTGACTTATCCAGCAAAGAGCCATTTGCTGAAGCATCTAACATCATCCATGTAGGAGCATTCACTCCATTATAGAACATCACAACTTGATTCCAATCGTGAAATCCATGGTTCGTGCACTTGCGTAGAAATCCTTTGTATCGGTCCCAACACACATACATTAACTCATCATCAACTTAACGGAAGGATGCTATGTCATTTCTAAGTTGAGTGTTCATGTTGGGATTATATCGTAGCAAAAACGTTTTGCAAAGATCAGCCCAAGATTCCATTGAGCTAGATGGAACTCCACTAAGCCAAGCCCTTGCTCGGTCATGCAATGAATAATGAAACAATTTTTGCTTCAGCTCATCTTCATGCACTTTTTGCTATCTAAATGAATTACACATGTCCAAGAAGGCACTGATATGTGCCTTGCATCATCTGAGGTGCACCACCAAACTGTCTTATTGAATTCATTATGTTGAACATGGCTGGTTTGAGCTCAAAATGAGGACATGGATGTCGGGAGCTACAATACTCATATTTAGATCATCCAATATAGAAGCTAGGTGATCTCGTGTGGCATGAGGTAGAGCAACATTCCTTGCATTTATAATTACTGCAACATTTGGATCTTCAGGATCCTCTACTTGGTCACCTCCTTGGTTTCACAGGGCATAAATGTTTCTTTGAGCACTTTGATAAATTCTCATTCTACGGAATATTGTTCAATCTCAGGTTCAATTGGTAATTTGGTCCTTTGGGTCTCCCTCGAGTCATGCAAAAACAAAACATGAAAAAAAATAAGTAAAACTATACTGAAATAAAGAAGTAAAATAATGCTATAAGAAAACTTTTAAAATTCCAGTTTCCAATCCCCGACAACGACGCTAAAAACTTGATGCGTGTGTAATGTAGTATGCTATGGCACACAAAATTGTGCAAGTATAGACAATCGAACAAGTAATATAGAGTGAGTGAGTATCGTCCCGACAGGAATTAGAGGAATTCACAAGTTAAGTTGAAGCACTAAACTATATATCCTAATATATGACTAGGTGAAGGAATAGACAATTGAGAATGTTATGGCAAAATGAAATGTATGAAGATGAAATTGCAATGACAATGTGTCAAGGTAACAATTGAAAATGCTATGGCAAATTAAAATGTAACTATTCAAGTATATTAAAACAAATTAAATTGAGAATATGGGAATGAAGAAGATAGTTGACAACCTCGCACAAACAGCTACAATATGGATAATTGGTAGGTTACTAATGAATCCTAAGCCTTGCGTTCTGGAATGGTTCAAGCCTTCTGCCTACGTGCTCGATAGAGTTTGCTAAAGTGTACATAGCCTATGTCTAGTATAGAATATGGCAGATAAAAATGCTATGATAATACCTCTCAGCGTGCCTATTGATTAAGTACTATCCCTTTTAGTCGTTGAAATCTTATCCTTATTTCTAAGGTGGATTAGGACCTAGTTAGCAGCTAAGACCCATTGCTCATGTTGATCTCACTTAGCTCTCTAGAATACTAGGCATCAAACTTAAGAAAAGGTCAATCTCGTATGCTCTTACAATCCTAAGTAAATAAATACAATGAGCAAAACTAATATTAACATAAAAATATGAACCATTCATTAAACAAAAACTTAATCATCCATAGTTAACACATACCAAATAAAGGTTAATTCATGTTAGGGTAAAAATCATCCAAAGAAATAATTTGTTCCATAACAACCCACAAAATAGAAATGAAATGAAAGCACAAGGTAAGAGGAAACTCTCAACACGCTCACAGTCATGAGCTCCTTGGGCCATCGTGAACTACCTTAGCAAGCTAGCTTCTCTCAAAGGCCTAGCTTGCTACCCTCTTGAAGCTTGGTTATGGAGGACACCACAAAGAAGATAAAAAATGGAAGAAAAATGGAAGCTTTCTAGTCGCCTTTCACTCTTTCCTACCTCACCATTTTTCCCAAAAAGACTCAATTTAATTTTAGGGCATCATTTTCTTTTCATACTAGAGGAATTTCCTAATGTTTTGTGCTAAAATTCCCTTTATACCTTGGTATCATTCCCTTCATGTGAAGGGGTGTACAATGATGATGATGGTCCTCACACAGTACTGGTTGGAGTAGACCACGAGTGGATGGAAAGCTGGCTCCTTCAATAAAAACATCTTTATCTTTTTTTTCCTTTTCTACTCTTAGGATGTCGTCCAGACTACTACTGCATCATTCTTCCACTCTTCATCAATAAAAATGCTACAACAAATATCCCTACTCTTCTTTGCTTCCAATAACCTACTCGTCGACAACCAAACACAACCTTGACCATTAAGCACACAGTTTACAAAAATAATGTTGTGGTGAAATAACTCCACCACATGCAATGATATGATCCTAAATGCATTTATATGAATCTAAATGAACCTTAAGAGGATCAATAACCTAAGTGAAAAGGCACAAGATATAACTTTTTTACAAGGTTATCACATACACTTGCGGATCCTTACCAACCACAACGGTATTAACCTGATTTTCATCAGTTTGGTTTTCTCCAATTACCATGGAGTAACTTCAGCCTGGCCAGATTCATTTTCCATAATAACCAAATTACCAAAACATTTCCTGGTCCGTTAGCAACAAAAAACTGTTAACGATAGGTTTCGCTGCCTTGTCATTAAACTGAGTAGCTACTTGCTTGCCTTTGGATTGTCTAGAACCCTGTTGATTACGTGAAATGCTTCTTTTGATACTTAGGTGTAGCAGCATCACCAGTTCGTTATCCTCTTGTTGGACAACTCCCAATACTCAAATCGAGATTTGCTTGCCACATCCTTAATTTTCCACCATATCATACCAACTTCCTCATTGTTCGACTCTTTTACATGTTGCCAACAACGACTATTTGTAGCAATCATCCAAGGCCCGTATAACCCATCCCCAATTGGATCCTACGGAGTTTCAACATTATTTTGAACATTACTAGACTTCGGATCCTTATTCAGATTAGTTGGATAAAGGAAATGTTGGATAAAGCCATCATTACCGATGCATGGAGGAGGGGTTTAATGATCTACAACCACCGTAAGCCTTGCAAGCTTGCCACGTTCACCCATATAAATGTTATAATCAATTTTGATCATTTTGCCAAGTTCAGCCTCGAGATAACAGAACAAAGATTTTGTATCATACTGGTACGACAATCCCGGTAGACGGACCCAAACAATAACCTGGGAAGGATGACTTTCAGTCGTGGAGAAGTTTCGACTCCATGGCTAGACTATTAGATAACTGTCTAAATCATCCCTGCTCCCTCCATTATCACCTTAGCGTAGCCGCCACAGTCACAACGAACCAAGTAGTAGATATTATCTAACTCAACCAATTGGATTTTACTTTTTGGCAACCATAACGCACTGATTTTGTTCCAAAACACGATAACCGATATTTCTCCCCAGGAGTCTCACGATAATTGTTTGACGCATATTCTGGTCGATCGAATCATGAACCCGGTTGGAAAATTGAATTATAGGAAACAATCCAATTTTATCCACCACAACATCGCCTTCATGTATCTCTATATCAAACAAACCAAGTGGATCAATCTAAAACTTTGTTGATGACCCTCGTAAAGTTTCAGCGTAAGATCTCTCAACTTTCGTACCACGACCACCTTCTAAGGAAAAGTGACGTGTAAAGAACCATCTTCCTCCATTGCAACATTAATCTCTATAGGGCATTCGTTGAAACAACATCAGCAGCCTCCAAATCCAGTTGGATTGTTATATCACCCGGGAATCCCATCGGATCCAAAGGAGGATTCACAACAACGGTGGCCGAAGGAGCCGGCGATTGCATAGGAACGTTCATACGTTACCAGACAAAACCCTAACAGAATCTTACAAATTTCAATAAATCTAGAGCTAACTCAATCAGGGATTGGATTTATTTTCTTTTAATATTTTTTAAATTGGGTTGTAAATATTTTAAAATAACTTAAATGTTGTAACCGAAAAACCTATTTTACAAGTTAAAAATGGAACACAAAATGTTATAAAGCATAACCGAAAATCAATGTAGTAACTAACAGGTTGCACATAAATGTTATAAACGGTAAGAAAATAATTTATAAACAGTAAATGTATGAATATTATTAACGTTTTAGATTATGCCTAAAATATACCAAAGTTTAAGATAATAGAACCTTGGATTTTCTCGTGATAAGAAAATAAGTTAAAAGTTGAAAATGTTATGAATATATTTTTATTAATAAAATGGGTTGTGCCCAAGAATGTCACGGTTCACTAAGTAATATGTGATCTAGAATGTTAATATTTTATTAATAAAATGGGTTGTGCCCAAGAATGTCACGGTTCATTAAGAAATAGGTTGTGATCTGTACTGATAATATTTTTATTAAAAAATGGGTTTCACCCAAGAATGTTATGTTCACTAAGAAATATGTTGAGATCTAGAATGTTAATATTTTATTAATAAAATGGTTGCGCCCAAGAATGTTATGATCCCTAAGAAAAGTTGCAATTTGGAATGCTAATATTTTTTTATAAAAAAATTGAAAGTATATATATTTTTTCACAAGTCTCGATACTTTTGAATTAAAAATTGAAAGTATCCATACATTCAAATTTTAAAAAAAAATTAAAAATTATATTTTAACTTTCGAATTTAAAGTATCAATAGCTTTTAAATTTGAAAGGTAAAATATCATTTTTCATGTTTTTTGAAACTCGAAAGTATGAATACTTTTCTAAAAGTATTAATACTTTCAATTAAATATACGAAAATGAAAGGTTGCAAAGTATCAATACTTTTTCATAAATATTGATATTTAAATTTTATAAATATTCATAACATTTTAAGCTTTTAACATATTTTGTTATACTCGTGATAACATTGTAGGTAACACCTTTTTTAATGTCATTGTTTAATTTATAAATATGTGATCGTTTATATAATGCAAATGCAAGACAAAAGAGTTTCTTATTATAACATAATACGCAGTGATAACTCTGTAAAAAGGTTATATTTAGGGCCTTTTCACTTAAGTTATTGGTTGTCATGTATATTTAGGGTCATATAGATGCATTATGACCATAGTTGCCTTTGGTGGTTTAAGAATTGACGTGGCATTTTATTCTACAAATGGTGTTGCTTTACGATGAAGGTAGTGTTGGCTGATGTGTACAGGTTCATAGAGCCAATGGTGAGATAGGAGAATTACCACAATAATTTGGGACGATGAATCATGAAGTAAATACCGCGGTGGCTAGAACAAAATTTCTTGACACAGAAAAGACAAAAAAGAGATAAAGATATTTTATAAGAGCCAATTATCCAGCCCACATGTGATTCTTGGTGCCTGTCACCTAAGGGGGGGACCATTGCCCTTTATACTCCCTTTCACGTGAGGGGAATGCTACTAGGGTACTAATAGGATTTTGGCACAAAACCCTAGCACTTTCCCTTAGTATAATAGAAAATGATCCACAAATATGAGAGAATTTTTTTGGGAAAAAATGGGTTAGATAAGAAAGAGTAGGGGAGACTACAAGCTTCCATCTTTCTTCCCCTTTTCATCTTTTTAGAGGTTTCCTCCACTTTCAAGATCAAGGGAGTGGCAAGCTAGGCGTTCGAGAAGCTAGCGTCACTAAGGTGGTTTGTGGTGGCTGAGTAATCTCACAACATTGTGCGTTGGGAGTTTTTCTTCCACCTTCGCTTCTTTTTCCTTTATTTTGTGGGTTGTTATGAAACAAATTATATCTTTGGATGATTTAAATCCCACCATGAACTAAATCTTATTTGGTGTGGGTATGTATGGATGATTAAATGTTTATTCTAATGAATGGTTTAAGTTTTTATGGTTATTATTTGCTTTTCATTGTATTTAATTACTTAGGATTGTAAGAGTTATGAGAGTAATTGTTTCTTGGTTTCTCTACTTAATGTTTAGAGAAACTAAGTGGTTCGATAGTTAGTGTTCGAGAGAAACTAGGCGAGGATCAATGTGAACTATGGTTTTTAGCTACTAACCAAGACCTAATCCGCATTAGAGATAAGGATAGGATTTCAAAAACTAAAAGGGTAGAACTTAATCGATAGGTTTTATGTTATTGTTCACGCCAATATGTACTATCATGGCATTTTTGTTTGTCAGGTTCCTTAACTAGAGATAGCATAGGGAAACTCTTAAACTTTGTCGAGAAAGCCATAGATGTTTGGACCGTTCTAGAAAACAAAGCTTAGGAATCCTTAGTGACCACCCATCATTCCCATTACAGCTTGTTTGTGTGAGGATTGCCAAGTTAACTCTTTTAATCTTAGATTTCAATTGTTTTTCTTAGAATTTTTAATTGGTTATATTTCATAAATCTTAATTTGCCATAGAATTTTTTATATTGCTTCATTGCCACATTGTCATTGCATCTCATTTTGCCATAACATTTTTGTTTTCACCATCCATACTACCATTGAAATTCCATCTACATACATTTCATTTTGCCATGACATTGTCATTTGTTCATACCATCACACTAACTACTTAGATAATTTAGATTGGTGTTTTAACTTATCATAATTTCCTCCAATCTTTGTGGAGACGATACTCACTTACTTTATATTACTTGTATGATTGTGTATACTTGCACATATTTTCAAGTAATTTATAAGTACACAAAACACAGAACAAGTTTTTGGCTCTGTTGTTGCGATTGGCAATTGGAAGTTTAGCAGTTTTGTTATAGCATTTTCATTTTACTTATTTATTTTTCTATAATTTTACTTGTTATTTTACTTGTCTTTTCAGGTTTGTTGGTGTATGACCAGAGGGAAACCCGATGGACCACTCCTAATTGAACATGAGATTGGATAATGTTTCAGTGAAATGAGACGTGCTCAATGTGCTCAAGGAAATATGTATGGAATTTTAAACCAAAGTGGTGACCAAGTGGAGGATCCTGAAGATCCAAATATCGATGCAATTCCAAATGCTAGGATTGCTACTCGTCCTCATACTATTCGAGATCACCTTGCTCACATCTTAGATGATCTAAATCTGGTATAGTGGCACTTGAAATCCAAGTAGCCTACTTTGAACTCAAACCAGTAATGTTAAATATGTTGAACTTGATCAGTCAATTTGGTGGTGCACCTCGCGAAGATGTCAGACAACATATCCGTGACTTCTTGGAGGTGTGATTCAATCAAAAACAACGACTACATGAAGATGTGCTGAAGTTAAAGTTATTTCCTTACTCATTCGTGACCGTGCAAGATCTTGGCTAAGTGGAGTTCTATCTGGCTTGATGGATTCATATTCAGATCTGTGCAAAAGTTTTTTGTTGCGGTATAATCCATGGGACCGATATAAAGGGTTGATACACAAGTGCACGAACCATGGATTCCATGACTGGACTCAAGTTGTGATGTTTACAATGGTGTTAATGCACCCACTCAGATGATGTTAGATGCATCAGTAAATGGAAACTTTGCTAGACAAGTCACCTAAAGAAGCCTTTGATATTCTTGACCATATAGTATGATTATCAATTCCTATATACAAGATTGGGGACAGGTTCAAGGCTCAAGGATCTTTGAGTTGGATCCAAGTACTTCGTAACAACTTAATTTTCTGCCACCATCGACATGCTAAAAAATCTTTAGTGCCCTAGCGAAGTAAAGGAGGTAAATGTGTCCAACACATCATGTATTTTATGTAATGAAAATAACCTTGAGAATTAATGCCCATACAATCAAGAGTCCATCTATTATGTGGGAAATTTCAACCAAGGTAACAACAACCCCTAGTCCAACACCTACAATCTAGGGTTGCATCAGTATCCTAACGTTTCATGGGAAATCAAGGAGCCAGTAATGCTAGTCAATCCACGAGGTAGCAAACTACGAACGAACCCTTAGTCTTCCAAAAATATTATCCGTGGCAAAACTCTAACAAGGGAGGAACATCTTCGTCAAGTACTACTCGTTGGAAGCTTCGTTACATGATTTCATGGAAACTACTAAAGACTTTATGGCTTCAAAAAATACTTTATTACAAGATCATTCTATGAACATTAAGAACCAATGAGCTTTATTGCAAAGCCATAGCTCGTCGCTGAATGTCATGGAGAAACAAGTTGGCCAAATTGCCACAGCATTACAAGAATGTTAACTAGGTCGTCTACCTAGTGACATTGAAGTCAATAAACCACATGGCAAGGAGCAATGAAGTGCACTCAATATGAGGAGTGGCTCCCAAATCAATCAAAAAGATAAGTCAGAGAAAAGGATGATTTCAACCCCACAATTGAGCAAGATAAATCTAAGCTGTAAAAAGAGGCACATGTAGAGAATGACAAGGATGAGGGTTTAACAAGTGAACCTACTAAGATTATGACCAAAAATGCTACATCAAAAGTTGTTCCCACACCAACAGTATAGGAAGTCAAACCTCCATCGCCCTTCCCTCAAAGACTACTGAAGCATAATGATGATATTCAGTTCAAGAAGTTTTTTGACACCCTAGATCAACTATATATTTTCCACTATTAGAGGCCATTGACCAACTGCCTATATATGTTAAATTTCTCAAGGAAATCGTTACCAAAAAGTCAAAATTTGAGAGTACGAGAATGTTTCCACCACAAAAGAATACTCTGCACTGAGTAAGCTACCACGAAAGCAAAAAGATCTAGGCATCTTCATCATTCCATGTTCTATAGGAGAACATTATGTTGGGAAAGTGTTATGTGACCTTGGATCGAGTAAAAATCTAATGCATAAGTATATATTCTTGAAGCTTAGGATGGGAAATGCATGACCCCTCTGTTATTTTGCACCTAGTCGATTGCTCTCATGTTTGTCTCGAGGGAAGGATTGAAAATGTCATTGTAAAGGTGGTTAAATTTGTGTTCCCCGCCAATTTTCTTATACTCGATTGTAAAGTTGATACCAATGCACCCATAATTTTGGGACAACCTTTCTTAGCCAGTGGTCGCATACTTATTTATTGTGAGAAGGGTGAGCTCACTGTACGAGTGGTCGATCAAGTGCCCGTGAATGTCTTCTGTACTCTTAAGTATGCAGATGATTCTGAAAAATGCCAGAGCATTTTGGAAATGGTCTCAATGATAGAATGAGAAGATGAGCAATTTTACTACAATAATTTCATACAACTAAAAGATTACGAGAGTCTCTAAGAAGAAGAAGCATTGGGGAGCCCGAGGATTGTCCATTGGAGGTGCAGAAGTCTAGCTTACTCATAGCTAGACAAGTTACGCAATTTTAACCTCTTAATTTTGACGAATTTATACATCCAAATCCCTCGCTACAACATGCACCTACCTTGGATCTAAAAACCTTTTCATCGCATCTTAAATATGCTTACCAAGAATGTAGTTTTCTAACCATTTATCATAGTATAAGAAAGTGTTAGGTTGGACTATGGCTGACTTGAAGAGGATAATCCTTACTATTTGCATGCATAAAATTTTACTTAATGAATACACAATAATTCCATTGAACCACAAAGAAGGCTCAACCCATTATAAAAAGTGTGATAAATATCATAAAGTGGCTCAATTGGAGTTATCTACCCAATATCAAATAGTTTTTGGGAGAGCCTGATGGAATGTGTCCCCAAGAAAGGAGGCACAATGTGGTAAGTAATGAGGACAATGAGCTCATACCTATATGCACGTCACTGGATAAGGATATGCATGGACTATTGCAATCTCAACAAGGCGACCAAGAATGACCATTTTCCTTTACCTTTTATCGACCAAATACTAGATCAATTAGTAGGCAATGCATATTATTGCTTCCTATGTCTTTTTAATGATGTCGTTTAGACTATGCAATGCTCCAGCAACTTTTCAAAGATGTATGCAAGCCATTTTCTCAGACATGGTTGAGGATTTTTTGGAAATCTTTATGAATGATTTCTCTGTCTCTATAGACAACTTAGAAAAATGCTTTGGTAATATGGAAAGGGTACTCAAGTGATATGAAGAGGTTGACCTTGTGTGAATTGGGAAAATTTTCACTTCATGGTGATGAAGGCATTGTACTAGGCCATAAGATCTCACACAAGGGATTTGAGGTAGACAAGGCCAAGATTGAGGTGATTGAGAAATTACCTCCACCAACCACTGTGAAAGGCATTAGGAGTTTTCTTAGACACGTTGGTTTCTATAAGAGATTCATTAAGGACTTCTTCAAAATCTCCAAGACCTTATGCACTTTGCTATAGCAAAATCAACCCTTCGTGTTCGATGAATTTTGTCATGGCGCATTCACAAAGCTGAAACAAAGACTTATCTCAGCACCCATTGTTGTTCCCATGATTGAAATTTGCCATTTGAGTTGATGTACGATGCAAGCCACTATGTTGTGGGATCCATTCTTGGACAACACCAAGTTAAGATTTTTCATATCATTTACTATGCTAGTAGTACCTTGAATAAGGCACAACTTAACTACATAACCAATGAGAAATAATTACTTGATGTGGTATTTGCACAATTTTAGGGCATACTTGATTGGCACCAAAGTTATTGTTCAGACTGATCACTCGGTTATAAAATTTAGTGCATAAGAAGGATGCCAAACATAGACTATTAGGTGCATATTACTACTAAAAGAATTTGACTTAAAGGTTAAGGATAGAAACGTATTAATACTAAGTTGTTGATCATCTCTCTAGGCTAGAAAGCAAATCAAAATGACATGACAATTTAGAAATAAAGGAGGAATTCCCTAACGAGGAAATTTTATACGTCGCAGTAATTTCGTGCTATGCTGACATTGTTAACTTTCTTGTTACTGGTATTTTGCCTCATGATTTGAACTGCCAGGGCAAAAGGAAATTCAAGCACGACATAAGATTTTATTTTTTGGATGAACCATATGTGTTCAAGCAATTTGCTGATCAAATAATCTGATGTTGTGTCCTTGAAGATGAGCTAAAAGAAATTTTATACCATTTTCACATGGCTCCGTGTGGAGGCCACTTTGGACGTGAGAGGAATACTGCAAATGTCCTTCAATTGGGCTTCTATTGACCTATAATTTTTAGGGACACCCATTAGTTTTGCAAGGCTTGTGATAGGTGCCAACGCACAGGGAACATCTCTAGATGACATGAAATGTCATTGCAAAATATTCTAGAGATAAAGTTTTTTGATGTGTAGGGCATAGATTTTATGGGACTATTCCTATCTTCGTTTAGATATCTCCACAATCTAAGTGATTGTTACACCAAAGAATGACTAAAAGACCATGCCAAGTTCCTTCAGAAAATATATTTACAAGATTTGGGGCACCTAGAGATATCATCAGTGATAAGGGAACCCACTTTGATAACAAATTAATTGCCAACGCAATACAGAGATATGGAGTGTGACACAAAATTGACAAAAGCATGCTACCCACAAACCAATGGGCAGGCTAAAGTCTTCAATCATGAGATCAAGCAGATCATAGATAAGGTAGTGATCCCCAAAAATTGATTAAGTGCTCTGGGCATACCGAAGACATTAAAGACTCCATTGAGAATGTCCCCATTTAAGCTTGTGTATGGAAAAGAATGTCATCTTCCTATTGAGTTGGAACACAAAGCATATTGGGCTATCAAGAAGCTCAATTTTGATGCCCAACTAGCTGATAAAGAAGACTACTGGAGCTGAAAGAGATGGAGAAGTTTTGAGTGTATATGGAAAAACCAAAAAGTGTCATAACCAAAATATTTTGTCGTGGCATTTCATAGCGGTCAGCAGGTTCTCCTCTACAATTCCAAGTTAAAGCTTTTCCCTGGTAAACTCAAATCAAGATAGCCAGGACCTTTTGAGGTGCACCAAGTATACCCCCACAGAGCCGTAGACATAAAAAATTTGGATGATGGGACTATTTTCAAGGTCAATGGCAAATGGTTAAAGGCATACATTGGAGCTTCCATCTAGCGTGACATGCTGATGCTCTACATACAACATGCTTGAGTTTGTTTCTCTAACCTTTTCAAATTGCCACATCATTTTTAGTTTGCTATTATTCATAAATAACACATGCATTTTAATTTTTTTATTAGTTATTTTATTATTTTTCATGTTTCCTTTTGGGACATTATTTTATCTCATTCAGGATAGGTAGGTGTGATGGGTTGACTCCCCTCGTAGTAGTGTTAAAAAAAAAAAAGGAAAGAAAAAATATGGGAGTAAAAATTGTAAATGTCGTGGCAAAACAAGAAAACTTGCATAGAAAATTTTTAGGTTTGTTAAGCATGGACTGGATACAAACACGCACACACCCACACAAAGAATCTTGCCCTAGGGGACAGCACTTGATTTCTCAAACTACTCTAACATGTTGAAGCCAATTGTTCTGAGGGCTGAAATTCTATACCATATAACTATTCTGCTTCTGAACTTTCCAGGGTATTTTTATTTTGCTTAATATTATCCATTGCTTGAGGACAAGCAATAGCTTAAGTTTGGGGGTGTGATAACTCCATAAAAAGATCATATTTGGGACCTTTTCACTTAAGTTATTGATTGTTAAAAGCCCATTTAGGATCATATAGATGCATTTAGGAGCATATAGTTGCATGTGGTGAAATTTTGTTTGTCGCGACATTTTATTTGTAATCAGTGTTGCATTATGGGGAAGGTGTTTTGTTTAATGATGCAGTATTTGGGAGCAAGGAAAAGAAAAAGGGAAATGCCATGACATAAGGAGACTACTGAGCAAAATGCGATTGACGCGACATCTCGGACGGCATTTCTGGGCAGAAAAAGTCAAAGAATATATTTTTAGTAAGAGCCATCTATCATGGCATAAAAGTGCTTTATGCAATCAGCGTTAAAGGATAGGCTAGTTACCATCTTTGTACCAACTCTCGCATAAATGTAATGAACTTTAGGGTGCAAGGGTAATTTTAACACAAAACCCTAGGTTCATTCTCCCCTATAAATAGAAGAAGAAGTCTGACTTTTTAAGGAGATTTATAGATTTTTAGACAGCCGCCAAGAGCCTAAAAATTCAGAGAAAAATTTCTCTCTTTTTCTCATCAATCATTTTTGCCGTGGAATTCCTCCGTTGACAGGCTATAGGGAGTGGCGAACTAGGCGTCCGAGAGGAGCTAGATCACTGGGACTGTTCATGGTGGCCGAGGGAAGCTCCGACAGTGCACGTCGAAGGCTTTTCCTCCTTCCCTTTGCTATTTGCTTTCGTTATTTATTATTTGGGTTGTAAGGAATGGATTAACTTGCTTTGTGCTTGCTTATTTCGAACCCCACCATGAACTAATCCTATTTGGTAGGAGTTTATTTTGGATATTTAAGATTTGCTTTAATGAATGATTGTTTTTCTATGTTATAATCTGTTTTGCTTATGAATTTTAATGCCTTAAGGTTGTAGGAGCTATGAGAGTAGCCATTCCTTAGGTGATTATTTAGTGTTCGAGAGAATGCCTAAGTAGCATATCCTTAGTATTCGAGAGAAACTAGGGAGGAACCACATAAGCAAGGGGTTCTAGATAGTAACTAGGCCTAATCCACCTTAGAGATAAGGCTAGGATTTCATTCGACTAAAAGGAGTTGTGCATGAGTGATAGGTTAGATGCTAATGTTACCGTAAAAAGGTATTACTGAGACATATCTGTTATCTAGACCAATAGGATCCATGCAGTAGCTAACGCCAATCGGTATTGCCAAGGATCTTCAATCTGTCGAGTCCCTTAACTAGAGATAGCATATGGCACCCTTAGTAAACTCTGTCGGGCAGTTAAGGCATATAAGTAAAACCATTCTGAGAAGTGGACTTAGATTTTCCTAGGTAACTCCCATCACTCATTCCTATAGTAGCTTGTCCTGTGAGGAGTCTAAAGTTCTTATAAGCAAATCCAGTATTTACAGTTTATTTTGCCTTTACATTTTTATTTGATCGCACTACACACAATCCATTTTTGCCACAACATATTCATCTGCTACCACATTGCCATCGTTCCATTTCCATATCAACCATTCATTTTGCCACAGTATCATCATTTGTATATATACCATCTCTAACTTTACTTAGGTGACAGAGTAAAGTGCCGTGACAAACTTATTTGATTTCCCCCAATCCCTGTGGAGAACGATACTCACTCATCACTTTATTACTTGTTCGATTATGTATACTTGCACACATATCCGCACCATTTATAGTACTCACAAACAGCGGACAGGTACCTTGCATTTCATAGCATAGCATGTAGTTTAGTTTTTATGTTGTTTTTAAGCATTGAGAATAATGCCTCCTCCAATTTTGGGAGAGGTAGTGTTCTTAGTAGAGAATATGCATTAATAGGGTTATCACAACTATTTTGCCATGGTATTAGTAAGGGCTGTGATAGTTTGTTGGAATAAATTGATGATGCGTGATGATAATACTCTTATGGCTAGAATTGAATATACATGACTATTGAGAATAATATAAACAACTTTAGGACTTGATTTATTGTGATTCATTAATACAAGATAGTATGTTTTCTATGCTTAAGGAACCTATAAATATTTTATGAAAGAATTTTTACATATGTTGTAGCATAAAATTTTGACAATGAGATTAAATGTTAAATGATTGCTTACAAGATAAAATTTAACTTCCCTATATTGTGAAATGTGTTTAGTTGCGAATAAATGCTTCGATATAATTGTAGAGGGACACTCCTATTTAACATGGCATTGCATGGATACTCTCTCTTAATAAATGGCAGCCAAAGCATACGAGAGAATGAAAGTAGTCATGTGATGACTCTGCTCAATAGTCTAGGGAATGGGGTGTTTGCTTCACTTCATTTTCAAGTCTAGGAAAGTAGGTGTGATAGGTTGACTCCCCTCATAGCAGTGGTTATTAAAAAAACTGTAAGTGTTAAGGAAATGGGAGTAAAAGTTGTGCTTAAAGGATGAATAAAATGTTATAGTAAAACCAGAGTGCTTGAGTATAAAATTTCTTGCTTTGTTAAGCATAGACTAGATACAAGCATGCATACACACATATAAAATATCTTGCCCTAAGGAATAATACTTGACCTCTCAATTTGTCTAGCATGTTGAAGGTAGTTTTTTAGGGCTGAAATTCTATCTTACGTCACTATCCTGACCTGAACTTTGTCGTGCCATTTTTATTTTGTTGCCTACTATCCATTACTTGAGGACAAGCAATAGCTTAAGTTTAGGGTGTGATAACTCCATAAAAAGGTTATATTTAGGGCCTTTTCACTTAAGTTATTAGTTGTCTCAGGGTATATTTAGGGTCATATGGATGCATTTAGGACCATGTAGTTGTATTTGGTGGTTTAAGAATTATCATGGCATTTTATTCTGCAAATGGTTATGTTTTGCGGGGAAGATGTTGTTGGTAGATGTATGCAGGTTCATGAAGCCAAAGGTGACCAAGAAGGATTTCCGTAACAATTTGGGGTGATGAAACATGAAGAAAATATTACGATAGCTAGGACGACATTTCTAGGATAAAAAAAAAGACAAAAAAGAGCTGAAGATATTTTTATAAAAGAGCCAGTTGTCCAACCCACACGTGATTCTTGTTGCCTGCTACCTAGGAGGGGACCACTTCCATCTTTGTACTCACTTTCACGTGAGGGAAATACTACCTAGGTTACTAATGGAATTTTGGCACAAAATCCTAAGACATTCCCTTAGTACAAATAGAACATGATGCCACAAATATGAGGGAGAATTCTTTTTGGAAAAATAGGGGTAAGCTAAGCAAGAGTGAGGGGCGGCTACAATCTTCCATTTTTCTTCCCCCTTTCATCTTTTTAGTGGTGTCCTCCATTTTCAAGCTCAATGAAGTAGCGAGCTAGGCGTTCGAGAGAAGCTAGTATTGCTAAGGTGGTCCGTGGTGGCTGAGAGAGCTCATGGTAGCGCGCGTTGGGATTTTTTCTTCCAACTTTGTGTTTTATTTTCCTTTATATTTTGTGATTTTTATGAAACATATGATATATTTGGATGATTTAAACCCCATCATGAACTAAACCTTATTTGGTGTGGGTTATTTATGATTGATTAAGTGTTTGTTTTAATGAATGGTTTAAGTTTTTATGATTATTATTTTCTTTGCTCATTGTATTTAATTACTTAGGATTGTAAGAGTTATGAGAGAAATTGTTTCTTAGGTTCATTACTTAGTGTTCGAGAGAAACTAGGTGATTTGATACTTAGTGTTCAAGAGAAGCTAGGTAAGGATCAACGTGAACAATGGGTTTTAGCCGCTAACTAGGACCTAATCCACCTTAGGGATAAAGATAGGTTTCAACAACTAAAAGGAGTAGAACTTAATCGATATGTTTTATGCTACTATTCACTGCGAAAGGTATTGTCATGGCATTTTCATCTGTCAGGTTCCTTGACTAAAGATAGTATAGGGATACTCTAAGTAAACTCTGTCGAGCAAGTAAGCCATAGAAGTTTGGTCCATTCTAGAAAACAAAGCTTAGGATTCCTTAGTGACCCCACCAATCATTCCCATTGCAGCTTGTTTGTGTGAGGATTGTCAAGTTATGTCTTTTAATCCCAGATTCTCAATTATTTTTGTCTTAGTATTTTTAATTGGTTACATTTCATACATCTCAATCTGTCATAGCATTTTTATTCTCCTTCATTGCCACATTGTCATTGCATCTCATTTTTCCATAACATTTATATTTGCCACCCATCCACACTACCATTGAAATTCCATCTGCATATATTTCATTTTTCCGCGACATTATCATTTGTTCATACCATCACACTAGTTGTACTTAGATAATTTACATTGGTGCTTTAACTTAACTCGTAATTTCTTCTAATCCATGTGGAGACGATACTCACTCACTCTATATTACTTGTTTGATTTTGTATACTTGTACATATTTTCGCGTAATTTATAAGTGCACAAAACGCACAATATGTATCACCTATTTTATGTCATCTGTTTAAGTTATAAGTATGAAATCATCTATATTATACAAAAGTAAGACAAAACATGTTACTCATAATAACGTACTAGGTAGCACATTTTTTTAATGTCAACCGTTTAAATTATAAGTATGAAACCATTTATATTATGCAAAAGTAAGACAAAACATGTTGCTCATATAACGTACTAGGTAGCGCCTTTTTTTAATGTCAACCGTTTAAGTTATAAGTATGAAACCTTTTATATTATTCAAATGTAAGATAAAACATGTTGCTCGTGATAACGTAATAGGTAGCACCTTTTTATGCAAAAGTATCAATTAACATAGATTATCAATATTTTATATTTCGAACTACTTTCTTAAATAATTTGTCTCACGATTCACAAATAATAAATATCGACACTTCTCCATAAAATTGATACTTTTGAATTAAAAAAATTAAAAATTAGAAGGCTGCAGAGTATCAAACTTTTCCACAAATACAAGATCGTAAGTATCGATATAAATAAAAAATATCAAACCTTATAACATATGTATCGATGTTTTAACTATAGATCATATTTATCAACGCGTTCAATATCTAAAAGTATCGATTATCATCACATAAGTATCGATATTTAAAATTTCAATCTTTTTATCAACTTTTTCAATTTTTAAAAGTATCGATCATTACTGCATAAGTATCGATATTTTAAATTTTAATCTTATCTTCAACTTTTTTAATATTTAAAAGTATCAATAATAATATATTAAGTATAGATATTTAAATTTTTGAACTTTTTTTATTTTTTGGTGCAACCTATTTAATTATTAAAAATATTAACACAACATATCACAACCTATTTCTTACTGAACCATGAAATTCTTAGTGAATCATGACATTCTTGGTGCAACATATTTTATTAAAAAATATTAAAATTACCTTACATATAGAATCTACTTTCTTAGTGAATTATAACATTCTTGGGCGCAACATATTTTATTAATAAAAATATTAACATTACAGTTCACAACTTGTTTCTTAGTGAACCATAACATTATTAGACGCAATCGTCTTTCTTATATATATTCATAACATTTTCAGCTTTTTACTTATTTTCTTATCATGGGAAAATTTAAAGCTCCATCAGCTTAAACTCTGATAACATTTTAGGTGCAACCCGTTAAGAATATTAAGATTTCAGGTTGCAACTTGCTTTTTTAGTGAACCATGACATTCTTGGGCGCAACCTATTTTATTAATAATAATTTTAACATTAAATATCACAACCTATTTCTTAGTAAACCATGAAATTATTGGGTGCAACCGTATTTCTTATATATATTCATAACATTTTCATCTTTTAACTTATTTTCTTATCATGGGAAAATTTAAGGATCCATTAGTTTAAACTCTGATAACATTTTAGGCGCAACCTAAAATATTAATAGTATTCATAAAATTTACTTTTATAACTCATTTTCTTACTTTGTATAACATTTTAGTGTAACATGTTATGTTACTCGGACTGATAACTTTTCTGGTTCTAGTTTATAAAATTGTATGTAGTGCTTTTAACTTGTAACCTTTTTTACCTGTCACACCGATTATTAGCTTTATTTTAGGTGCCTCATAGCAGAGCCTCCCTTTTTTTCTTTTTTCCCTTTTAATTTTATTGTGGAATTCTTTATGTCCTCTATTTGATCTGCGTTTGAATGTTGGGATATTTAGGCATGTAAACGAACCGAACGAACACAAACGAATGTATGTTTATGTTCGTTCATTTATTTAACCGGACAAATGAACGAATACGAGCAACTAAACGAACAAAATTTCTTATTCATGTTCGTTCATTAAGAAATTTAGTTTGTTCGTGTTTGTTAGTGTTCGTTAGTGTTCGTTCATATTCCTTCATTTAAATGATAAACGAACACGAACACAAATGAACGAACGTAAACAAACACAAACGAATGAACATAAATGAACGTAAACTAACATAAATGAACGTAAACTAATATAAATGAATGTAAACTAACATAAACTAACATAAACGAACGAACATAAAATTAATTGGGTTCATATTTGAGAAGAGTTTTTTTTTCTTTTCAAATAATTTAGGATTTATATTTTCTTTAACTAATTTGAGTACTTTTTATTTGGGTTTAAAATTAATTTATTTTAAAAATATTAATAGGTTTAAGTTAAAATTGATTAAGTCTTTATATTTTAAACGGATATAGAGAACATAAGTGAACATAAATAAACTAACAAAACGAACATATTATTGAACGTTCATGAACGTAAATGAACGAATGAATCTTTTGTTTATATTCGTTCATTTAATTAAACGAACATAAAATTTTGCTCATATTCGTTCTTTTAATAAATAAACGAAAATAAACGTACTTCTCGCCGAACGGTTCACGAATGGTTTATTGAACATTCAGTTCATTTACATGCCTAGGATATTTATATTAAAAAGGAAGTTTTTAAATGTTTAGTTAGAATTCGGGATGATGTAATATAAATATTAATAAAAATAAGATCAATATTTAATTATTATTAAAAATTAAGGACTACTATAAGATTTTTATAACGAGAATTATGCAATTAAAATAGAAATGAATCTTTTAAAAGTCATATATACTATATATATATTTTTTCATTTGGTTCTCTTAAGTAAATATTTGCTTGATCGCTAAAGATGTTTATTGTATTTTGTAGTTATTACTTAAAATATAGGTTAAAGTACATAAATAGTCTCCAAATTTTTAGGGTGCTTATATTTTGGCCATCTAACTTTAAAAGTTTCAATACAATCACCGAACTTTTAATTCATCTTCAATACGATTCTGATGTTATCGAACTTTTAGTTTGTTTTCAATACGGTCTCTGATGTTAGTTTTATTTGATGTGGTATCTTACTTTCCGTTAACCCTCTTCTTCTTCTTGACGGCTTCTAATGTTGTCTCCCGTTAATTTTATTTGACGTGACACCTTAACTTCAGTATCTGACTTGGCACCTTACCTCCTCCTTCTTCTTCTATAACCTGCCGTTAGTTTTAATTACATGACACCTTACCTTCCGTATCTGACGTGGCACCTTAGCTGCTGCTGCTTCTTCTTCTTCTATAGGTCGCAAAAGATAATAATGAACCATAAAACCCCATACTGCTTTAAATTCAATCACTTTAAGTGTTTTAAAAAATACAATACCATCAAATACTGTACTCCTAAGATTTAAGAAAAAAGAAGTAAAATTAAATATGGATGAATATTTTGCTCAAACCGTTGACGTAAAGGAAAGCTAATTGTTGTTAATATCCAACTATGTTTGTTGGTTCTACTGACCTTTCACATCAATCGATGCCCACTGTTGTTACTGGTCTCGGTTTCACAAATCAAAACATGTCAAGCAATTGGCTTGCTGGAAGGACTGGTGAAACTTCAACTGTGTCACGAGGGGTCGCTCCATCAACAAATCCTAAGTTTCAAACAGCAGTTTCAATGCCTTCCGAGCCTACTGCTGATGATTCTAAAGCTTTTGTTGTTTCTGGAAATGGGCATGCTTCTAACTCCACATTTGAAGGTGATGTGTTTTCTACATCCTTATTTGCACCGAAACTCACAATGCCCCCTCACCGGGGATTAAACAAGTTTTAAGTGGACCCCAACTCATAGTTAAGTCCAACTCTCTTTACTCATTGCAAAATGCGTTGTCTATGCCTTCTGCTGGTAGTCTAAGTCAAAGACCATACCCTTCTTTAATCTCAGGCCAAGTGTCTTCCCAGGTCCCTCCTTTGTTATGCCATCTGGGATCTCTGTCGAAGCTGTGAATACTGCTTCAAGAAGTTCCGAACCTCCATGGCCAAAAATGAAACCATCTGATGTTAAAAAAATAAATAAAAGTATTCATGGAAGTGGACACTGACAAAGATGAGAAGATATCCGGTCAGCATGCGAGAAATCTATTTTTGAGTTGGAGGCTACTTAGAGGTATGGTTGCTTCATTTATTATTCAAATAAGTTTCTGTAATACAAATGTGATGCATGAAATAATTGGTTTTGCCTATTTAGTTTAACATGTAGTGTGATTTATTTTGCATTAGAAATAGATCAGGAAGGAATACAATCAGTTCATTAAAAAGGGAAAGAATAATCGTCCATGTGCATCATATTCCATGTAACTGTATGTTTAAGTTCTGCTATATGTTTCTTGTCTTTCGAGTAAGCTAAAAAAAATGAAATAATGGTGGTAAGGTGGCACGTAGATTGGAATTAGGCTTAGGGGCTTCATTTTGGGCACATTGTATGAACGTGGCTGGCAATAGTATGTAACTGTATGTTTAAGTTCTGCTATATGTTTCTTGTTTTTCGAGTAAGCTGAAAAAAATGAAATAATGGTGGTAAGCTGGCACGTAGATTGGAATTAGGCATAGGGGCTTCATTTTGGGCACATTGTATGAACGTGGCAGGCAATAGCAAGAAAGGAGGAGGAGGTAAGGTGCCACGTTAGATAAAACGCCAGGACTGTACTGAAATCGAACTAAAATTTCGATGATTGTATTATAAGTTTTAAAAGTTGGGTGACTAATACAAGTATTCTAAAAGTTTAGGGACTATTTATGTAGAAAAAATGAAATAATGGTGGTAAGCTGACACGTAGATTGGAAATAGGCTTAGGGGCTTCATTTTGGGCACATTGTATGAACATGGCAGGCAATAGTAAGAGAAAAGGAAACTTAATGATGGAGGAGGAGGAGGAGGAGGAGGAGGAGGAGGAGGAGGAGGAGGAGGAGGAGGAGGAGGAGGAGGAGGAGGAGGAGGAGGAGGAGGAGGAGTGAGGTGCCACGATGATTGTATTATAATTTTAAAAGTTAATTACCAAAATACATGTATTCTAAAAGTTTGGGGACTAATTATATAGTTTACCCTAAAATTTACTATCAAGTAATACTGTTGCTGTAACAGAGTGAGATAAACTCCGCTGACATTTTTTTAATATTGTAATTTCGATAGTGTTTGAGTATAATTTTTGCTTAATTCAATGATTTAAAAGAATTGTAAATAAGTATTTTAAAAACTAAATACGAAATTATTAATAAGATTATATAATTAGTTAAACTATAATTAATAAAAGAGTTTATACACAATTAAATAATTAACGTTAGTTGTTAGCATGTGTTAATGTTTGAAATAATTCTGCTTAGTTACTTCAAATATTTTTTAACAGAATTTAAGTCTCATTAAAAAAAAACCTCTTATATCTGAATCTGAGTCAAGACTCAGACACAAACAGTGGTAGGGGAAAGATTAGGGATGGGCAAGGGATCCAAACCTGATACGTTTCGATCCGATCATATTCGATCGAGTCGATTTTTTTTTAAGAAAATATGTTTGGATTGGGTCGGGTTCGAGTTTTTAAAGGCGATATCGGGTCGGGTCGGGTCGGGTCAGGTTTAGGGTGAAAAATAGCCGACCCGAACCGATCTCAAAAAATATAATTTTACCTTATATATTTAGGAATAACTACAATAATACCCCTCTATATATTATTTTTTTTAATTAAATCACTATTTTTATTGAATAAAAATAATATTTTATTATTATTTCGGGTCGGATCAGATCGGGTTCGGATTTTATCTCAAAAAATTGGATCGAATTCGAGTCGGGTGGATGGTATATATTTTTCAGGTCGGATCAGGTTAAATGAAAAATAAAATTTTTGGGTTGGGACGGGTTGGCCGAAACTCGACCCATGCCCATCCTAGGAAAGAGATCCTAAGAACTTACATATAATACTATAACAAGTTTTCACCCAGTCCAGAAACCAAAACTATTACAGTCTAAAGCCAACCAACAAATTACAAATGGAACTCAAGAAACATATATAAACACCGCGTAGCAGAGCTCACAACAGATCCAAAACCTCAAATAGTACAGCATGAAACTTTCAGTACGAAACTAACCAATACATGACTTTGCTAGAGAGTGCTTCTATATTACATGCTCCGCAAATATAACGAACAAAATAGCCTTTTTCTGTAATAAGATCTCTAATGTTTTTTATCACCGAGACAAAACGAGGAGGAGAGGAAGAATTTTTAATCCACTCTACAGCTACCTTATTTTCGCTTTCGATTATTAAACGTGAGCAACGAGCCCAAGGCGATAGTAAAAACAATTTAAGACCATGCTCAATGGCCTATATTTCCGACGAAAGAGAAATAGCTGGCCCATGTTTAACTGAAAACTTGAGTAGAACGTTACCATTATTGTTTCGAAGGATACCTCCCATGCCTCCTGCAATGCCATCACATAACATTACCCCGTCAACATTAAACTTCAAGAAACTACTAGGAGGAGGCTGCTACAAAACGCTATCACAGACAAAAAAACTTAACTGCAACCTTTTTTATCTGCACACGAAAGATCAACAAGAATATTATCAATAGGTATTGAGACATTAGAATTATTCGCTTTATACCATAGAGCTAAACGAAATTTGACTAAAATTTCAGCTGACGAATGTCCAAAACCGATCCTTTAAAGACGATGTCGTTGCAAAATAGTCAAATTGACCACAAAATCGCATGAGGGGTTGAGGGCCAAATCGACCCTTTAAAGGAACTTTTGCGAGTACATTTCCAAGACAATAAATTCGAAATGAGTTTATTATGCAGAACAGTGGAGATACTCCATATAGCATAAAACTTCATCCAAAGCTCTCATGATACTGAACATGAGAAAAACATATGTTCCACACTTTCAAGTTCTTTTCGGTATAAAGGATAAATGGGATCCATAATTCGAGAGACACCTCTTTTGAATAACCCCACCTTAACCTTCACCCTTCTTCGAATATTAATGAGGATTTTAATATTCATTTTTAGGAAACGACATAGAACCTTTAAATAATTTGAGGAATGTCAACTAAATTAATTTCTGGGAACTTGGAAGTTATGTTGTGGCCTAACAGTTCAAACTACCATATATATTTCAGTTTTATAAACATTTTTATTATTTTAATATGTCAATGTTTCTAAATTAATTTTAAATAGTATCTTTTTATTATTATTTTAGAGTGTTTATAAGTGATAGTATTTGTTGTAAAGATTTTCAATCATTCGATAATAAATGCTCAAATATCCTAACAATAGCCAATACTTGAACTCATAACTTTTAGGAGTAATAATCATTTTTTAAACACTGAAAGATCATTCGATTGATATTAGATATTATCATTTCACTTGTCGTGAAGTAATACCATTTTCAAATTTGTGTCATATATGACCACTGAACTATTTTAATGGTTTCAATATAGCTACTACTGTTAACATTTAACAAATGTGTCTACGTGGCAATTAATAAAATTGGAATAATTAGGATGCGGGTCCTTGTCAAGTTATGTATTCGCGGCGCTGACACCCTGCTTTGTTTTCTTCCATTTTGGTCACTACTTGTATATGATTTGTTTCTTTGGATTTTTATTTAATGCAATTTGATCTTGATTTTGTTTTAATTTGTCTAATGCCTTAATTTGAGAATCTTTTATTATAGTCATGTATTAAATTTATAGATTAAATTCCCTAGATTTTATAATTAATCGTTGAGCCAATTCTCATACTTGTTATCAAGATAATATATATGTTATATAACTTGTTCAGGTTTAGATAAAATAAAATAAAACTAAAATAACTTAATTGCATTTGAACCCACAATTAGCTAGTAATCAAACAAAGCCTTAACCAATAGGCTAAATCTAATATTTAGGAATCAATTAAAATATTTTGTTTATATATTATAGTTAATGATAGAAATAAAAATAGACAAGTGAGGACTTATATCTAGGCCAATGAGAATATGATAACACTTAAATTCCTAAAAAAATCTAATAGATTATTTTTAGTTAATTTAAGATTTTAATATTCTTAAATTAAGTTTATTTTTTATTTATTTATTTATTTATTATTATATATATATATATACATATGAAATTATATTTAAAAGTAAATTAAAAATTTATTCAACATACCCGAACTTACGAGTACAATTTAAAATCAAAAGATAAATTTATGATATGAATCTTAAATTTTTTTTCTTATGATTATAATTTGAATATTAAATTATTTTTTTAATAATTTCATATATATATATATATATATAAACATTAAAAAATAAATACGAAAAAATAAATTTAGTTTAAAAATATTAAAATCTTAAATCAATTATAAATAAACTATTAGATTTATTTTAATAATTTAAGTGTTGTCATATTCTCAATTGGTCTAGATATAAGTTCTCACGTATCTGTTTTTATTTTGTTCTCATTAATTATAGTATAATATATATAATATTATAATTGATTCCTAAATATTAGATTTAGCTTATTTGTTAAGGTTTGCTTGGTTACTAACTCATTTTGGGTTAATTTTTTTTTCTGCCTAAACTTGAACAAGTTATATAACATATGTATTAACTCAATAACAAGTGTGAGAATTAGTTTAGTGATTAAAGAATTTGCAGGTTACCCTTGGGACCTAAGTTGGATTCCCTTGGGTGTAAAAACTCATCTTTATTTATTTTCACTTCAATTCAAAAGGTGAATGTGTCCCCTTTTGATTGGAGAAATAAATTTTTAAAATAAGTTGAAATTATGACCTAATTAAAATTTAAGAATTAAAGTTAATCTTTGGACTCAAAGAGATTAATTCTAAAATCTAGTGGATTTAATCTATAAATTTAATACACTATAATAAAAAATTTCAAAGTTAATGCTTAAATGTGGAATTAGACAAATTAAAAATAGAATCAAGATTGGTTAAGACCAACGAAGGTTGGCCTGAGTGGAAGGGGCTCTGGTCGCTTAAGCAAGGGGTACCTGGTTCGAACCCTTGTGGATGCAGTAAACTTTCTTGGGAGAGGTCCCCACCTTCGTGCCCGACAGTACCTCGGGGGATTAGTCTCAGGCAAAGCATGGGGATACCTTTGGATATACAAAAAAAAAAACAAATCAAGATCAAACTGCATTAAAAGAAAATTCAAGGAAACAAATTATATTTAAGTAGAGACTAAAATGGAAGAAAACAAAGAAGGGTGCCAGCGCCACGAATACATAACTTTACAAGGACATATGCCCTAATTATATCAATTTTATTAACTGTTGTTGCCTGTTGTGAGTACTATAAAATATACGCAAATAATGTGCAAGTATACACAATCGCTCAAGTAATGCAGTGATGAGAGAGTATCGTCTCCACAGGGATTGGGTGAAATTACGAAAGTCTGACCAAAGCTAAGAACTAATCTAACTATGTATAGCTAGTCTTTATATATACAAATGTCACGGCAAAATGAAAATGTGTATGAAGGTGGATGTAGATGAATGGTCTGATGGTGTAGCAGATGGAAATGTAATGGCAAGATAAGATGTTTAGTGTTGAAAATGATGTAATGTCGAGGCAATGAAAGATGGTAAATAACAGTAAATAAAATGAAAAGAATATAATCCTCACGTGACAAGCTTCCAATGGAATGAATGACAGGGATTGATCTAAGGATGCTAAACTTATTTATCAGGTATATCTAAGCTATCTAGTCTTTACTTGCTCAACAGGGCTTTCCTAAAATGTTCTTAAAGGAACCTAACAGAATAGGATGCCAAGGCATCTGCTCTCACTCAACGATGTTGGCCAGCCTACCCTATTGATAAAAACACCCTTTTTAGTCGTTGAAATCCTATCCTAGTCTCTCCAGAGATCTAAGGGATTAGGTTGAATATTCCTAGGCCGGTTCAAAGCCCCTTGGAAATACTATAACCCATTTCGCATGAGGATCTAATCTTGCGGTTCTCTCGAATACTTACAAGTATTTCTAGCTTAGGTTTCTCTCGAATACCTAAACTTCATCTAAGAAATGGACATTTCCATGCCTCTTACAAGCCAAGATGGTAAAGCATTCATAAGCAAAGCAAATAAAGAACCAAAATAAACTCAAATATATCATCAAAATAAAGTCTAAACATCCATTAAACCAACCGCTACCAAATAAGTTAGTTCATGGTGGGATTCGAAATATTCAAACACAAAGTCATGCAAATATTTGTTCCAACAACCCACAAATAAATCAAAAAATAGTAGCAAAAAGGGAAGTGAGAAGAAGCCTTCGACGCACCACCGGAGGTCTCCTCGGCCACCACTAATCACCTTAGCTCGCTAGCTCCTCTAGGACCTAGCTCGCCAATCCTTGGAGCTTAATCAATGGAGGAAAACCCAAGGAAAAAGAAGGAAAAAAGGAAAATAAAAATCTGATTTTTTCTGCTCTATGTGAGTGCCTCTTCACGTGTTCCCCCTTTTTTCTCCCTTTAGGTGTCATTATAATAAAATGATCTAGGGGTAACGATTAGGTTGTTAGGTGCGAAATAGAATCACACCATAAGCATGAACTTAATTCTCCAGGTGGCCTTAGTCCTCTAGAAGGTGGCTACAACACTCATTCCATGTGCAGTGCCAGTTGTCCTTATACAACTGTATCTTTTTATCGTTTTCTGTGCCAGAAATACTAAGGCATTTCAATATGCTTCAGCAACGAGTGATGCCGCGGCATTACTTCCCAAAGAATCCTTTTTTCTTGCTATTCCTGCACATCATAGACAAACTGTACCTTTTCCTCAACCAGCATCATTAATAAATAAAATAGCACTACCACCACAAATGTAATTATATGCAACTACATGATCTTAAAATGCCTAAAATGAACTTTTAAACAAATAATAACTTAAGTGAAAAAGTCTTAAAAGTAACCTTTTTAGGAAGTTAACACACCCCCAAACTTAAGTTATTGCTTGACCTCAAGCAATGGATAGCAGTTACACAAGCAGAATGTCATGGCAATGTTCGATTATAAGACAATAGGACAAAATTGGATTTCAACCCTCAGCAAAATAGGCTTCAACATGCTAGACTTATTAAGAATTCAAGTACTTTTCCCTAGGTCAAGATCCTTTATGGTCGTGTGTGTGCAAGATTGTAGCCAATCTATACTTAGCAAACTTAGACAATTTCTAATCAAGTCCCCTAGTTTTTGTCAAGGCATTTACTTATTCATTAAGCACATTTTCTTTACTCCCTTTTTCTTTTCTGATTTTTTTTTTAAATTTGCTGTTACGAAGGGAGTCGGCTCATCACACCTACTCTCCCACACTCTAGGTGAAAGGGAGTTAAGTAGAGTCATCCTGTGACTTCTTTCATTCACTCATATGCACAAGGCTGCCATTTATTAAAGAGAAATCCAGGCAATGCCACGGCAAAAAGGAGTGTCCCTCTACAGCTATGCCTAAGCATTTATTCACAGTTTCATTTATAAGGGAGTTGTTTTTTATTTTTCTTTAAAGCACAATACCATATTTCAATGCCAAAACTAACTAGAGTTCCTTCAAAAAAAATTCCAAATTTTCTAAGTATAGAGAACATACAAATCGTGTAAAAAAAATTCAAAGTATCAAGCCCTAGAGTGAGTTCTATCATTCTCAACAGTCATTTACATTCAGATTCTAGCCTAACAAAATCATCATCATCGGGTATCCTCAAAATATTATATCTAACTGTCTTACCATTTACTGATGCCATGACATAATACTATGCTAATAATACCATGCATATGTCCTACTAAGAACACTACCTCCCCCAAACTTAAGGGAAGCATTGTCCTCAATGCTTAAAGAGAACTAAACTAAATATAAACTAAATGACATGCTATGAAATGCAACTAAATGAAAATGAATGCAAGAGAGGTACCTCAATGATTGCGTGGTGGCGTGGCCTTAGAGGTGCTAGCAGCTCCTCGCCTAGTGCTTTCGAAGGGGTGTTGGGCTGGACTCGGAAGAAGAAGAGTATTGATGCGTAATCTTTTTACATCCAGCCGTGGTCTTGGTGCGTCGACCACTACGGGGTGCAGGCGAAAGATCGGGTGCAAGGACAAGACTAGGTGTTTCTTCTACAGAGACAGTGGGCGGATATTCAGGGGTGTCAGATCGGTGCAGATCAGGTGTTGGGTCATCAACTGGAGGATCGTCTTCACCTTGTTCGGGCTCTTGAGATGCCTTGGCATTGAATGCCGGCAGAATTTTGTCTGGGAAGCCAGGGAAATTCCGTTGACCGTGGGGAATAATTTCTTGAAACATTGATTCCACCACAACATCTCTATTCTTCACATATCCAAAGAAGTTACGGATGTCACTGTACAAAGCATGCGGGTGAGTCTGAATCTGCATCACTTCTTCCTCGAAAGCAAGCAATCTTGCCTCGGCATCGGATTGTGTAGTACCTGCAGGTTTCTCATGAACAGAGTCTTTAGAGTTGGGACTTTCAATTCCCAATAGTAGTGGAAGTCTAACCCTATTAATGTCCGATAATCCAGGTAAAATTTCATCAAAAGCATTTTCCTCAACCTTTTTCTTACGACACAAGGCATGATTAAGTTAGGAAACACTAAAGCACTTGTTTTTTTACTTAAGCAGTCGTGAACTTGCTGAACAATAATACGCCCAACATCAATAGGACGGGACACCATTATCGAATGTAAAAGCAGTAAGCGTGAAAGTGATACAGTTGTATTGTGAGAAGTGGGCATGAGTTTGTGCTTAAGGAAGTGATTCCATAATTTAGCACGCGGCTGAAGACGCTCTCTGTTAACCGAGTATCTACTTGTTTGACGCCCATTCCACTAAGTGTTTGCAAAGCATAAATCCTCAAGAATGTCATCATAAGTGTGGCTATCAGCTTCATTTTCGAACACGGCATGCCCATCCACTACATCCTGCAAGTGGAAATAAAGATTAATCGCAGTGGATGTAAAACGAATCTACTTACCTCGTACGAAAATGGCATGGTCGTTTGGCTTTGAAATATTTGTGTAAAATTCTTAACCAACGAGGCATTCACTGAACCCGGATGGCGTGCAAATTTCTTCCACTTGAGCGGCATAACTATATCTATTACATCAGGTCCAAAACCACCATCGGTCTCCTCCGTAAAAATGAAACCTAACTCGAAGAAGAGTTTGTGGTTCTTAAAGTTTTGAAACCGAGCCTTGCCCTCCTCGTTCTCAAACTGTTGGAACTTGGAACCTTTGGGTGCAGCCGGTCTTGTGCGCACCATTTTCAACAGTTGTGAAGTAAGAAAAAAATGGAAAAGAAATAGCTTTCAAAAGCTTTGTAGAATTTTGGCTATGGAGAAAAGAGTGAAGAAGATGAAGAATATGAGAGATAAAAAGTAAAAGTTAAGAAGAAAATATTAAGAATGAAAGAGAAAAGAAAAAGTTAAATATTTAGGAGGAAAAAGGGTTGATAGGACGGTTAAGAGATAATTTAGTGGGTGGGGGTTATGCGTATATAGGGAAGGAAAACAGCTGTCAAAAGAAATGATGATGATGGCATAAAACTGTGGAGAGAGAAAAGTAATGTCAGAATTAAAGTAAATTAAAAAGAAATAAAATCAAAGAAATATCTCTCCCATTCATGCGATGTCCTTTCCTCCAATTGGATAACCACTCCTGAATGGTTTTGCAGCACTGTGGTCCCTACAAATCATATCAAAAATTAATTACAAAATAAAATGAAACAAAAGCTTAAATTTTAAATTTTATTTATGTACAGACACAAATTCGATGCCATGGCATCGAATTTTGGTTATCCTCTTAGCACACTTCAGTATCGTGCAGACGTAACCACATCCTTGTTGTGCGGTGGTGGAACTCCATTATAGGCTTTCAGACGCTGGCCATTGACCTTGAAGATCTTCCCATTGTCTATTCTCTTGATGTCAACAGCTCCATGGGGGTAGACATAATTCACCTCAAATGGTCCTGACCATCAGATTTGAGCTTTCCAGGAAAGAGTTTAAGTCTGGAGTTATAAAGCAAGACTTGTTGCCCCACACGAAAATGCCGTGGCATCAGTTTCTGGTCATGCCACTTCTTGGTTTTCTCATTGTATATCCGAGCATTCTCATATGCTTGTGCTCTAAACTCTTCATTTCATTAAGTTCTTGTAATCTTTGTTCCCCAGCTAGTTGAGCATCAAAATTCAATCGCTTGATGGCCCAATACGCCTTATGTTCAAGTTCAACCGGGAGATGACAAGCTTTCCCATATAATAGCTTAAAGGGTGACATCCCCAAAGGAGTCTTGAATGTTGTTTGTATGCCCAAAGTGCTTCATCCAACTTTGGCGACCAATCCTTACGCCTTGGGTTCACACTTTCTCCAAAATCTACTTGATCTCACGATTGGAAATTTTGTTGGCCATTTGTCTACGGATGATATGCCGTGGCAATCTTGTGTCGAACTCCATATTTCTTCAGTGCCTTGGCAATCAATTTGTTATCAAAATGGGTTCCCTCATCACTTATAATAGCTCGGGGTACTCCAAACCGAGTGAAAATGTACTTGTGCATAAACTTGAGCACGGTCTTGGAGTCATTCCTTGTTGTCACTATTGCTTCCACCCATTTTGACACATAATCCACAGCAAGCAATATATATAATTTTCCTTCAGACGATGGGAATGGTCCCATGAAATCAATGCCCCATACATCAAACAACTCTATCTCCAGAATATTTTACAGCGGTATTTCATGTCGTCTGGAGATGTTCCCAGTCCGCTGGCATCGATCACAAGCTTTGTAAAATGCTTGGACATCTTTAAATAGAGTTGGCCAGTAAAAGTCTGATTGCAGGACCTTAGAAGCAGTCTTTGCTCCACCAAAATGGCCTCCACATGGGGCTGAATGACAATGGTACAAAATATCTCGTTGTTCCTCTTCGGGTACACATCGTCTAATGAGCTTATCGGCACAATGCTTGAACAAATATGACTCATCCCAAAAATAGTGCCTTGCATCGTGGTTGAACTTCTTTTTAGCTTGACTATCTAAATCAAAAGGCAAAATTCCTCTAACAAGAAAATTAACAAGGTTAGCATACCACGGAATTGCCGCGGCATATAAAAGTTTCTCATCAGGAAATTCCTCTTTAATATCTACAGTGTCATGGCAGTCAGAATTGTTCTCTAGCCTATATAAGTGATCAGCAACTTGATTCTCAGTTCCTTTTCTATCTACCACCTCTAAGTTGAATTCTTGCAAAAGTAAGATCCACCTAATAAGTCTAGGCTTGGCATCCTTTTTGTTCACTAAATATTTTATAGCCGAATGATCAGTGTGAACAATAACTTTAGTGCCTATTAGGTAAGGTCTAAATTTATCAAAAGCAAATACCACGGCAAGTAATTCTTTCTCAGTGGTAGTATAGTTCAATTGTGCTTCATTTAAAGTGCGGCTACAATAATAAATAACATGAAAGATTTTACGTCGGCGTTTCCCCAAAACAGCTCCTACGGCATAATAGTTTGCATCACACATCAGCTCAAATGGTGATGTCCAATCGGGAGGAACTACAATGGGTGCCAAGATCAGTTGGCATAACTCGTCAAATACAAAGGGTTGGTTTTGTTGAAGCAATGTGCACAAGGGCTTAGAAATCTTGGAGAAGTCTTTGATAAACCTTCTATAGAATCCAGCATGTCCAAGAAAACTTCTTATCCCCTTGACCAAAGTTGGTGGTGGAAACTTTTCAATCACCTCAATCTTCGCCTTATCCACCTCAATACCCTTGTGTGAATTTTTTGGCCTAATACAATTCCTTCACTCACCATGAAGTGACATTTCTCTCAATTTAAGACCAACTCAGCCTCTTCGTATCTTTTGAGAACTTTTGCTAAATTGTCGAGGCATCGTTCAAAATCGTCCCCACAAATAGAAAAGTCATCCATGAAGATCTCCAAAAAGCCTCAACCATGTCTGAAAATATAGCTTGCACACAGCGCTGGAACGTTGTCGGGGCATTGCAAAGTCCAAAAGGCATCCTCCTAAAGGCAAAAGTGCTATAGGGACAAGTGAATGTAGTCTTCTCTTGGTCCTCTGGTGCGATGGCAATTTGATTATACCCCGAGTATCCATCTAAAAAGTAATAGAATGCTTTGTCGGCTAATCGATCCAACATTTGGTCGATGAAAGGTAGAGGAAAATGGTCATTCTTCGTAGCTTTGTTGAGCTTTCTATAATCCATACATATCCTCCATCCGGTAATAGTGCGAGTGGATAATAGCTCATTATCCTCATTAGTAACCACAGTTGTGCCTCTTTTCTTCGAAACACACTGGACAGGGCTCACCCATGAGCTATTGGAGATAGGGTAAATCATTCCAACATCAAGCCATTTCAAAATTTCTTTCATCACCACTTGCTTCATAATAGGGTTGAGTCTTCGTTGTGGTTCAATTGAATTACCGTGGCAATCTTCAGCAGAATCTTGTGCATGTAGATTGTGGGACTAATGCCCTTTAAGTCGGCCATAGTCCAACCAATTGCTTTCTTATGCTGCATCAACACACTTAACAAACTTTGCTCTTGATTAGTAGTAAGGTTAGCGGAAATAATCACTGGTAAAGTCTCATTGCTACCTAAGTAAACATATTTAAGATGCCCTGGCAAAGTCTTAAGCTCTAAAGTTGGTGCATGCAATAATGAAGGCTTAGGAGGAATGAATTCATTAAAATTCAGAGTTTCAAAATTCATACCTGATCTAGCTTGTAGTAAGCTAGATTGCTCCTCCAAAATTGGAAAGTCGTCGGACTCCACTAAGCTTTCATCATCCACCAAATAATCATTTTATGCTAGCTGAATGAAATTGTTCTGGCAAAGATGTTCACTCTCTTCTTCAATCACTGAGTTCAATTCAGAAATGCCTTGGCATTCTTCAGTGTCATCAACATATTTGAGCGTTCGAAACACATTGACAGTCACACACTGATCAACCACTCTCATGGTGAGTTCACCTCTTTCACAGTCTATCAATATACGTCCAATGGCTAGGAAAGGTCTTCCCAGAATAATTGGTTCCTTGGCATCAACTTCGCAATCAAGAATTAAGAAGTCGACTGGAAACATAAACTTATCAACCCTCACTATGACATCCTCGACTCTCCCTTCAGGTTTAAATGAGATATGTCGGCAAGTTGTAAAATAATCGAGGTGGGTCTTGCATCTCCTATGTCAAGCTTCAAGAATATCGATTTCGGCATTAAGTTGGCACTTGAGCCAAGATCACATAGTGCATTTCCAACAAAATTAGCTCCAATAGAACAAGGAATTATGAAGTTGCCCAGATCATTTCATTTTGGCGGCAACTTACTCAATGAAGAACAAAATTTTGTTGTCGTGGCAACAGTCTCTACTTTCCTCTTCTTAGTGCAGATTTCCTTCAAAAATTTGGCATACATCGGCATCTGCTCAATAGCTTCCAAGAGAGGTACATTGATATGGAGCTGATCAAGAATGTCCACGAATTTCTTGAACTGAACTTCATCATTATGCTTCATCAATCTTTGTGGGAAGGGTGGTGGAGGTCTCACTTCCTTAACTGCAATAGTAGGAATTTTTTTTTTTTGCCTTGACATCATAATCTGGTGCCTTTGTTGAATCATAAGTAGAACCCTCCTCCTTGTCCTTCTCAGTAATGGTATCGTCATGCAATTCAGCTTCACCACTTTCAGTAGTGGGAGTAGAGTCATCATGTTGTGGCACACTAGCCTTGACTTTTTGATTGATTTGTGTTCCACTCCTAAGAGTTAACACATTGCAATGCTCTTTTCTAGGCCATTTAGTGACTTCAGTATCACTTGGCAATTGCCCTTGTTGATGCTCTTGCAATTGCCCTTGCTGATGCTCTTGCAATGCCGTAGCAATCTGACCAACTTGACCTTCCAAAGCTCTCAAAGACGAGTTATGGCTTTGAAGTAAGGCGCCTTGACTATGAAGTAAAGCTCATTGATTCTTAATTGAAGTAGAATGGTCTTGCAGCATTGTCTTTGTATTAGATATGAACTCTTGAATTGTAGCTTCCAAGGAAATCATGTTTGCTGAAGTTAAAGCTCCCTTGTTAACATTATGCCATGGCATAGTATTTTGGTAACCTTGAGGCTCATTGTGATTCTGCTGCCGAGTAGGTTGACTAGTATTATGGGCTCCTTGATTTCCCCATGAGAAATTGGGGTGCTGATGCCATCCAGCATTATAAGTGTTAGAGTAAGGATTGTTGTTGCCTCGATTGTAATTGCCTACAAAGTTGATGGACTCATGATTACTTGGGCATTCACTCTCATGATGATTGCCTTGGCATAACAGACATGCCAAGCTAGTTGCTTTTACTTCCTTCACCTTAGTAGAATGTTGTAAGTTTTTCAGCATATTGGTGATAGTTGAGAGTTGAGCGGACACTAAATCCTTGGTATCTAACTCAAATGCTCTAGGTGCTCTCCTCCCACTCCCAAGTCTTGAGGAAGGAAACTGATAATCGTTATTAGCAATTCTGTTCAAGATAGCAAATGCCTCAGTAGGTGATTTATCCAACAATGTCCCATTTGCCGAGGCATCAAGTAACATCCTCGTGGGTGCATTGACTCCATTATAGAAAATGACTACTTGAGTCTAATCATGAAAACCATGATTTGAACACTTTCGAAGCAAACTCTTGTAACGATCCCAACACTCGTACATGGACTCCTCGTCGCCCTGGCAAAAAGATGATATGTCATTCCTTAGTTGTGTATTCATGTTCGGTGGGTTATACCTCAATAAGAAACTCTTGCAAAGATCAGCCCACGATTCCATTGAACCGGCTGGTACACCACTCAACCAAGGCCTTGCTCGGTCATACAATAAATACGGAAATAGCTTTAACTTCAGAAAATCCTCATGTACTCCCTCTTGGCGAAAAGAATCACAAACTTCTAGAAAATTTCGAATGTGTTGCCTGGCTCTTCATTTGGCATACCCCCAAACTGTCCAATAGAATTCAACATGTTGAACATGACTAGTTTCAGCTCGAAATGTGCAGCTTGAATGTCGGGTGCCACAATCCTAGGATTTAGATCATCCAACATCGGATTTAAGTGATCACGAATAAAACGCGGCCTACCAGTAGGTTCAGCATTGCCTAATGCCGCGGCATTCTGATTTCCATCATCCTGAGCAATGCCTTGGTTTCCAATCTGATACATGTTTCCTCTAGTGCGTTATGCTCGTCTCCTTTGTCAAAAGAGTCTTGCAATCTCAGGTTCTATCGGTTCTAAAGGCTCTCCAGAATTTCTTCTAGGCATACACTAGATAAACCTGAAAATTAAACCAAAATATCAAGTAAATTATACACAAATAAAAATGCAAAACAAAATAAAATGCTCTGGCAAAACTAAATAACTTCAGGTTGTCAATCCCCGGCAACGGCGCCAAAAACTTGTTGTGTGTTGTGAGTAGTATAAAATATACGTAAATAATGTGCAAGTATACACAATCACTCAAGTAATACAGTGATGAGTGAGTATCGTCTCCACAGGGATTGGGTGAAATTACGAAAGTCTAACCAAAGCTAAGCACTAATCTAACTATGTATAGTTAATCTTTATATATACAAATGTCACAGCAAAATGAAAATGTGTATGAAGGTGGATGTAGATGAATGGTCTGATGGTGTAGCATATGGAAATTTAATGGCAAGATAAGATGTTTAGTGTTGAAAATGATGTAATGTCGAGGCAATAGAAGATGGTAAATAACAGTAAATAAAATGAAAAGAAGATAATCCACATGTGACAAGCTTCCAATGGAATGAATGGCAGGGATTGATCTAAGGATGCTAAACTTATTTATCAAGTATATCTAAGTTATCTAGTCTTTACTTGCTCGACAGGGCTTTCCTAAAATGTTCTCAAAGGAACCTAACAGAATAGGATGCCAAGGCATCTGCTCTCACTCAACGATGTTGGCCAACCTACCCTATTGATAAAAACACCCTTTTTAGTCGTTGAAATCCTATCCTAGTCTCTCCCGAGATCTAAGGGATTAGGTTGTAATATCCCTAGGCCGGTTCAAAGCCTCTTGGAAATACTATAACCCATTGCTCATGAGGATCTTATCTTGCGGTTCTCTCGAATACTTACAAGTATTTCTAGCTTAGGTTTCTTCCGAATACCTAAACTTCATCTAAGAAATGGACATTTCATGCCTCTTACAAGCCTAGATGGTAAAGCATTCATAAGAAAAGCAAATAAAGAACCAAAATAAACTCAAATATATCATCAAAATAAAGTCTAAACATCCATTAAACCAACCGCCACCAAATAAGTTAGTTCATGGTGGGGTTCAAAATATCCAAACGCAAAGTTATGCAAATATTTATTCTAACAACCCACAAATAAATCGAAAAATAGTAGCAAAAAGGGAAGTGAGAAGAAGCCTTCAACGCACCACCGGAGGTCTCCTCGGCCACCACTAATCACCTTAGCTCGCTAGCTCCTCTCGGCACCTAGCTCGCCAATCCTTGGAGCTTAATCAATGGAGGAAAACCCAAGGAAGAAGAAGGAAAAAAGGAAAATAAAAATCTGATTTTTTCTGCTCTATGCGTATGCCTCTTCATGTGTTCCCCCTTTTTTCTCCCTTTAGGTGTCATTATAATAAAAGGATTTAGGGGTAATGATTAGGTTTTTAGGTGCGAAATACCCTCATACCCCTAGAATCACACCAAAAGCATGAACTTAATTCTCCATGTAGCCTTAGTCCTCTAGAAGGTGGCTACAACACTCATTCCACGTGCAGTGCCAGCTGTCCTCATACAACTGTATCTTTTTATCGTTTTTTGCGCCAGAAATGCCAAGGCATTTCAATCTGCTTCAGCAACGTGTGATGCCGCGGCATTACTTCCCAATGAATCCTTTTTGCTTGCTATTCCTGCACATCATAGACAAACTGCACCTTTCCCTCAAGCAGCATCATTAAGAAAAAAAAATAGCACTACCACCACAAATGCAACTATATGCAACTACATGATCTTAAAATTCCTAAAATGAACGTTTAAACAAACAATAACTTAAGTGAAAAATGCCTTAAAAGTAACATTTTTAGGAAGTTAACAACTGCCACGTAAACATTTCCGTTAAATGTTAAAGGAAGTCGACTATATTGAAATCATTTAAATAGTCTAGTGGTCATATTGATGTAAATTTAAAAATGGTTACAATTTCATGACCTACCCCTTAATATTGTGGTCGTTTATGTAGTTTACCTTATCTTTTATCACGAAGGGGAATCATCATTATTCATTAAACCTATTAACGTACTAGGGCAACTCATCTAGGAAAAAATATTACTACTAATATCAAGGAATTATTCGCATCTTTCAATAGCTAATAAAATCTAATTAAGCTAGTAACTTGAATACTATATTTTATGAGTAAATTATATCATGTTTCACCAAACTTTATCTTCTCTCTTATTTTATTTATTAAATTTTTAACTTTTTTAATTTTCTCACTGAACTTTACACATTAAATTGTTTTGATCACTCATCCATTTTCACTAACACCCCGATGATTTGGTTTATTTTTGTAATATAGAGTGATAATATGCATTTTTTATTAATATTTAATTATAATATGTAATATTTAAAATAAAAAAATCTTAAATTTTATTCCCAAACCCTAATCCCAAAATTTTAAATCCTAAACCTATCATCATCAGCATTCCCAACTTTGAATCACACACCTCCACTCTCTTGACCTCACTCTTATCAACTTCTCTGACCATTCATTCTATACCGCTAGTATTGATTGTTCATTGATTCCATACCTTCATTTTATGTTTAGAAGATATTTTGTAGCTCAAATTCTGCTACAAGTGAGTTTTCAGACTCACCAGCAAAGAAAGGTAATGTGAAGGCACTAGTGGGGGGCACTACAAGTGCAAATAACTCAAATGAAATGGGCACTACAAAGTACAATCTCTAAACGTGCTTTTATTATTGCAGAAGCCATGCAAGCCAGTGAGGAGAGAGAGAAAGGAAGACTTAGAGAGAAAATGTGTTGGGGGGGAGAGAAGAAGAAGAAAGAAGGAGCCGAGGAAGAGAAAATAAAGAAAAAAGAAGAAAAAAAATCCTTAGACCAAAACTACAAAATAATTTAATTTTTATATAGAATTAAAACTTAGTCGTTTTAATATTGGTTGTCATGTCATAGCACTGTTAATTATTTAACGATTAAGTAGTTAAAAAATCCAAACTATAAAATTTATTGAATAAATTAAAAATTAAAAAGTTTAGTTAGCAAAATAAGAGATGATAAAGTTGAGTGAGAAAGGTGTAATTTACCCTTATTTTATTGTTAAAAAGAAAGAAAATGACACTTAAAACAATACAAAAACATGTAATCTGTCAAAGGTACAACGCAGATGCATAGCAAAAACAAGCTTCATATGCCAAAATTTCTAGCAGCTTTACTGAATATATATGGCTAAAATCACTTGAGATTGCAAGGTAAAATTCCCTATCAAAGAACTGTATGGTCAGGACATGTTCTCCTTTTGTTGGGTCAAAGTTCGATAAAGAAAGGAACAAATCCTCTTATCAAATAACCTTTCGTGCTCAGAGGGTTCGTACAGAGAAGATTATATATTAAGGCTCATCAAGTTGAGGATGTAATATCAACACGGTCAAATAATTAAAAATACAATAAGATGGCACATGTATTATGTGTATGTAATTTGTATGAATATGAAATATTTTTTAAAAGAACAAGACTATAATATTTTTTAGTCTAAACATCAACAATGTTTTTATCATTACATGTTTGATGAGTAGGAACGTAAACAGTTGGAGTAATGACATGCATATCATATAAATCACTATAATATTTCCAAGCACCAGACATAGAGTAGGAAAACCTGGAGAATATCTAAAATGAACAAATGAAAAATCAATCCCTTCTTAACCACAGTTTCATCCGACACATATATCCAAAACTAACGAAATATCATATACAAATGAACAGAGAAGCCATACATCGAGAAAGCAAACAACTAATAAATCTCGTAGAACCACATACTAAGAAAAAAACCAATGAAAAAAAGGTTATATCAATAGTCCAAAATTATCTATAGCCATGATACTCGTTATCAAGAAAAAGACCAAGAGAACATTATTATAAATAAATTAACATTAATTTGGAAAATAATAAAATAAAGGGTAAATTACACTAATGGTCACTAAAATTTGAGTAAATTTTTGTTTTTACCATTGAAATTTTAAAAGTTACAAAACAATCACTAATGTTATCAATTCTAACAAAATGTTCATTTGACCGTTAGCCCCGTTGAATACGTGACATAGATATGATGTGGCAGTTAAGAGCTGATTTAGCATCTTCGACCCCTTTAAAAGAAGACAAAACATATAAATTATATATATATATATATTCTTCCTCAACTCTCTTCTCACATTCCTTTTTCACTTAGCATTTTTCTTGTTTTTTTTTTTTTTTTGGATTCGTTTATTGTGTATCTTTGTATCGCCTTGTTGCAAATGCAATTGAACATGTCACTATTAATGGAGAGTTAGGTCCTCAATTGATTTGTCGTGGATTTGTAGTGGAGATAGCTAATGATGTTCAGATGACTAATCTACATATTGTTGATGATCTTGAGGTTGGGACTTATAATAACGATGGTTTCGGTGCCGAACTCCCCCTTAGTTATGCTATCAATGAGACTAAAGATGACGCCATTGGTAATGAAAATAACAACGGTGAATATAATATAGTGTTATCCGAAATAACAATTTGAAACTAAATTCAAACCCGAGAAAAATAAAAAAGAAAAAAAATTAATTTTAAAAAAAATAAAAGTGAAAAAATAGAAGATAAAATATTCTTTGATTTTGATCTTTAGATCATAAATAGTTGAGGCGTAGTTACACAATTTCTTTAAGACATATTTTTGACCACTCCTTACGTGCTCGAGATCTTTGGTCATCTGTCTCCTATGATACAACTAGATGATCAACAAACAATTTCACAAACTTTCGAGATCACAAACTATCCTTACCTTCGACTATCACTAGAAAATTAAGAATGCGAGGAAATATTTTTCAAGAAAAGAGAATCTTGAATTCTGAGATATAAAAATCCTAATAGGTTTGCTCAGTATTTATAGGTCATTTTCAAGAGAGTTTTACACCAACTAGATATCTTTTTGTTTCAAATTTAAACATATAATAATATCTTTTAATTTGAAATATTCAAAAGATAACACTCCTTTTATTATTCAAACTTAAGCAAATATTATTTTAATTTAAAATATTCAAAAGTATATAATTAGCTTTAATATTCAAAGTTAAAAAGATAATAAATACCATTTTAGATTGACATATCCAAAGAGTAATTATCCTACTAATATTCAAATTAAATAATATCTTTTAATTTGCAATATTTAAAATGACTAAGGATTTAATATAAATATTAAATCCATTAGTGTAATTCACCCTTTTTTACAAAAATCCCCCACATGAATGAAATTTATGATTTAATTAAAAACATTTTGACATGATGTGGTGATAACCTCCATGATCGATAGCTGCATAGGATAGGTAGGTGTCATTCTTTGAATCTTTCTTTGTGATAGTATATTTACTTTATTGGCTAAATAATAGATGTGATGTCCTTGAACTGTTTGTCGTTTGTGTAAACGATGATATACTTCACACAACTACCCCTCTAACAAGAAATAGTTCTCATGGGTATGTCCTTAAAGACATGGACATCATCTGGTTCTGCAAGAGTTTGAAAGAACTATTCCAAATAGTTTCCTTGAAGTGGCCCCACTTCACTCACACATATGTGACTTATGTTGCTCGGCTAACCGTAACACACAATGGTCATTAAAAGCTTTACTTAGCCTTACCATTTTGACCACTAATTACATAATAGGAACGAACATGAGAAAAAACCCCTACAATGACCTTACATAATTTATGTAATTAGATTATTCCTTTGAAACTAGATCTTAGAATCTCCGGTCAACAAGGTAGGGTTTCCTTCAAATAAAGCCTTTAAATTTCACGGGCTTTAGTCTCATTCCTTTAGATGTTTTCTTAACTTGATCTCGATTTAACCTTTTAGTTAGTGGATCCGCGATGTTATCATTTGATCTTACAAAATCAATAGAGATAACATCGTTTGAGATTAGTTATCTAATGGTATTGTGTCTATGACACATATGTCTTAATTTACCATTATACATGAAATTTTGTGCTCTAGCAATTGTTGCTTGGTTATCACCGTATATGCATATTGTGAGCATATGTTTCGGCCATACTGGAATATCATGAAGAAAGTTACGAAGCTAATTTGTTTCTTCTCTATATGTATTTATAACTACAAACTCAGATTCTATTTTGAATCTAGTTATAATCGTTTGTCTTAAGGATTTCTAAGAAATAACTCCTCCTCCCAAAGGGAATACATACCACTTGTACCTTTGGTGTCTTGAATATTACCCAACTAGCATCAGAGTCTCCTTCTAAGATATCTCAGTTCCTTGTTATTGTTTTCTAGTGGTTTTCACCTAGATTACTCGTGAATCTACTTAGACTGCTTATAGTAAAAACGATGTATGGTCTCATACAACTCATGAGATACATTAGGCTACCTATGACCCTTGCATATTCCACTTGGTAAACACTTTCACCTTGATTTTTAAACAAATATAAATAAGAGACTATTGGGGTTATGGCTATACCAGAATCATCCTTCTAAAATTTTTCTAGAATCTTATCCACATAGTGTGATTGTGTTAGTATAAATCCTTCAGATGACCTTTTACTTTGGATGCCTAGAATCATGTCGGCCAATCCCATATCTTTCATGTCAAATCTTGAATTTGACATGTCTTTGGTATGTTTTACCATTTCATTGTTACTTCCAACAATGAGTATGTCATCAACAAACAAGCATAGAATAACATATCAAATGTTTGAAGTTTTGACATATACACACTTGTCACACTTATTTGTCTTGTCTTTTTCCTCAATCAAATGCATTATTATGTTCTTTTGACATATACACACTTTTCTTTTTCCTTTTAGGGTACCTTATTTAATTGCCCCACATGTTTTGTGATAACCCATAACTGCCTAACAAGGCATTCGTCATTTCTTTTAGAGTCTGATTTTTTCACTTGGCTACTCCATTTGATTGAGGAAAATATGGTTGTGTTACTTCGTGAATAATACCATGTTGTTAAAAAAATTCATCGAATGGTTCAACATATTTACCACCACAATTACTTCTTACCATCTTAATCTTTTTATTAAGTTAGTTTTCGACTTCATGTGTATATAGTATAAATTTCTCTATGGCATATATACATAGCAATACTTTTTGATGTCGTCAATGAAGGTAATAAAATATTTCAAGCCGTTTGAACAAATTTCAAGTCACATACGTCGCTGTGAATTAAATCAAGTGGGTTGGTATTTCTTTCAACGGTTTGAAAAGACGACATTGTTAGTTTTGCCTCAAAACATGCTTCACATTTATGATTATAATTAATATGAAATAAAGGAATGTGTTCTAAGTTAATTAATCTCCATAAATCATCATATTTAACATGTCCAAGCCTACCATGCCATAAATTAAATGACTCAAGCATATAAAGGGAAGAAGAAACATTATTCTTATTCATGCTTTCAGTTTTTACAAAGATAACATTGAGTTTTCACATATCATTCAATATATATCCTCTACCACAAATATTCCTCCTTTAGAAAAAAATCAACTTTTAGGATTAACACACCATTCTAAAGTCGTGAACACTTAAGAGTGTTCTAGAAACAAGGATTTTTGTATGTCAGGTAATACAACAAATTCTGCATCTTGAGATCTTTACCAAAAGTCATCTTCAAGACTACAATACACTTTCCATTGATTTTGAAAGTCGCAACATTACCCATGTAGAGGTTTTTCCCATTGTTGCAAGGTGTTAATTCATAAAATGAGTCTTTATCGCAATAAATATAATGCGTAACTCCATTATCAAGCCACTATTCTTTTAGATTAGAGTCAACCAAGTTGACTTCAAAGATCACAACACATAAATCTATATCCTTCACATCCTTAGCCATTCTTTCCATAGTATTAGCCTCGTGAGCTTTGGCTTTCTTTGAGTGTCTGCACTCAAAGGATTTGTTCCTCATCTTTCCATAGTTAAAGCCTTTCATCTTTCCATAGTTAAAGCCTTTCCTTTGGAATCTCTCCTTCTTGGAAATTCCACCTTGAGGTATCAACTTTGACATATTTTTAGGTTGTTTTCCCTTCTTGAAGTCTCTGACTTCCATCACGTTTGCGTTAGCCTCTTCTTTGTTGATTTTTTTATGAACTCTATTGTCTTATTCTATTCTAAGTCTAAGAACTAGTACTTTCACAATCATTTCTTTCCTTTGTGCTTCAGATAATTCTTGAAGTCACTCCATTCAAGAAGTAATTTCTCAATAATGACAGTTATCTGAAAGGAATCGCTTTTGAGCATTCTTTCAGTAAGAAATCCATTGATCAATAGTTAGAGTTCCTCTACTTGTTTTACTACTGGTTCAAAGTTAACCATAGTAAAATTCAATAACTTGGCAACTAAAACCTTTTTAGATACATCATATTTAGCTTTGTATTTGTGGTCCAATGCCTCCCACAATTTATTTGTTGTTTCATAGCTAACATAAACTGGATACAATGAATCTTGTAGCCAGTTCAACATTACATTTCGAAATATATAATCAGTCTACTTCCAAGCATCAACAATATTATAATCGGTAATATTGTCTACCTCCCCTTCTCCTTCTCCCTCTTTAAAGATAGGAGCATCTTCATTCAAGAACTTAGAGAGGTTCATCGTGGTTATATAGAAAAATGTCTTTTATTACTACATCTTGAAATTCTCTTCGTAGAATTTAATCAGCTTCTCGTTGTGGTTAACTACCAATGTTGTGTGACTCGTATTCTAAACTAGAATCATTATTGTACTCTCCAGGTTGGGTAAAACGGTAAAGTATACTCTCCATTTTCTGTAAAAGAAGCAGAACTGAAATTAGAAATAATTTCAATAAAGAGAATATTAATTTTTGTTTATTTTAGATTTTGTTATCGGACAGAATCAATATTCTAAAACAAAATCAGAAATCAAAGTTACTCTCATGACAATTTCTATTATACAAATTTATCCACTTTGAGATTTTAGAAAACCCATTAAGACAATAGGATAAATCCCAAAACAAATTTCTTTGTTATCCCATTTTCCCAAAATTCTTAATCATCTTGGATTAAGAAAGGTAGAAAAAGAAAAAGGTTGTCTAAGATTGTTATCTAAAACAACAATATGAGACAAAATTCAAACCATAGAAAAGTAAAATAAAGAAATAAAATTTCTTTTAAAAAATAAAAGAGAATAAATAAAAGATAAAATACTCTTTGATTTTGATCTTAAGATTGGAAACATTTGAGGTCTGTCGCTACACAATTTCTTTAAAAGAGATTTTCGGACACTCCTTACGTGCTCGAGATCTTTGGTTGTATGTCTCTCAAGACATAACAACTAGATGATCAACGAATAGTTTCACAAACTTTTGAGATCACAAACTATTTTTGCCTTCGATTATCACTGGAAAACAAAGAATGAGAGAAAATATTTTTCAAGAAAATAGAAGTTCTTGAATTCTAAGATATGAAAACCCTAACATTTTTGTTTAGTATTTATAGGGGATTTTCAAGAGAGTTTTACTCCAACCATATATCTTCTAATATTCAAATTTAAATAGATAATAATATATTTTAATTTGAAATATTCAAAAGATATACACTCTTTTTATTATTCAAACTTAAACAAATATTATTTTAATTTGAAATATTCAAAAGTATATAATTATCTTTAATATTTAAAGTTAAAAAATATAATAAATGTCGCTTTGAATTGACATATTTCAAGAGCAATTATCCTACAAATATTCAAATTAAATAATATTTTTTAATTTGAAATATTTAAAAGGAATATGAATTTAATATAATATTAAATCCATGTGATACATGCATCACAAGGCTCACATCAAAGGAAGATGGACTAACGTTTCCAATTGATCCACACAACGAAGCCTTGAAAAAGACGACCAAAATAGCATTGGACTTGCGATGACTTTTGGAATGGGATCATGATATTATTTGGTCAACATGTCTTCTGAAGATATGATTGACTATCTCTTATATTTTTAACAGTTTTGGATTGCATCAATCCAATATCGGGAACTCAAGATACGTTCATTTTTAGTGAAGACAACTCATGTAGAAATCCTATCGGGTTTAATACGATATTTTATAAATATTACGAATTTTTAATCTTTTTATTATTATTTGTAATATAATTTAATATAGGATGATGCATTATCTTTTAGGATTATATTTATTATTTTATTAGTAATTAAGATCAAGTTAAAATATTATTCTTATTTAATTAGGAATGAGAATTAAAACATGTTTAGTTTATTAATATTTTATTCATTAGTTGCTTAGGACTTTTAGAATTCATCTTCTATATAAAGGAGGCTTCATTCATCATTGTTAATCATATTTCTTTACTTAATAGTACAATGAGTGTTCAATTTTACAAGTGTTGATTGCCTTGTGACTTCAAAGCATTTTTCATCATTAAGTTCTTTCAAGTTCTTCGTGAGAGAGATATACATGCTTCATTTTAAGTTCTTTCATTAACTTCATTCATTATTGTAAATCAGATTTCTTTGATTAATAATACAACAAGAGTTCATTTTTACAAGTGTTGGTTACCTTGTGCCTTTGAAGCATTCTTCATCATTAAGTTCTTAATGAGAGAGATCTTCACACTCTGGTTTTCCCTCTCATTATGATTAGAAGGGCTGGTTAGAGCCAATTATAGAGTTTACCTAGTTAATTATGGCTAAAAGGGTTCGTAGGAAAACTATCTATCAATCACCATCATCATCATCATTGTCAAATCATCATTATCGTCCATTACCTTCCAAACCCTAATTTTGGCTAAGTATTCCTATATTTATTCATTCATTGTCATTGTTTTATTTAATTATCTTTATTCTATATTTATTGTCTTCATATTAATTATTTTTCCAATTTTCCAGTAAACCTAAATTCCCTTAAACACTAATTATTACTGATACTATCAATTCTCCTCCTCTTGTTCTTTGATCGAGTCTAGAGTTTTCTTGGTTTGATTTTTCAACAAGAGCAACATTCATTCATCCACTGCCACATCTATATCAATTGGTATCAAATTTGGGATGATTCTTGCAAAGAATCAAGGGGATTTGCTTTTCCTTACACGCCTACATCATCAAGGTACCCCAACGGAGCTAGTTCGTGAAGTTTCATCCTAAACAGGTTCTTTTTGCAATTTCTTAATTTAGTTTCAATTCTTTTCTTATTAGTTTTTTGTTTTTCAATTAAAATATAAGAAAAAAAGCCAAAACAAATCCTAGAAATTGCAAACGAATGAATTTTGGGATATTATTATATAGTAACATTATTCATGTGAAGAGAAATCTACAATACAAAATCTAGGCCAATCATACATCAATAGACCCCTTTGATCCATCGTTCAAGATTGTTTAGTAGATTTGAGCACTGGTCATTGACTAATATTTGTAGAATTTTCCAGAAAAAATTGGGTATTAAAATATTCCAGATTTCAACTAAATCAAATGAACAACGTCCAAATAAAATTCATAATTTTTTGACCTCAAAAAACCCTAAAAATGTTGCTAAAGTTGATCCAAGGAATAAGGTTTTTTTGGGTTTAGGTTTTCCAACTTTTCTTTGAGTCTTATTTCTTTAGTTTTTTTTATACCTTTTTTTGTTCCTCTACATTATCTAACACATTCTCTACAACCAATTTCTAAACCAAAGAAATCCTAAAAAAACTTCAAAGACAACGAAAAGATAAAATATTCGTCGAGGATTATTATAAAGAGATAAAGTTCTTAGTTTGACAAGCAAGGATTTGTCATGAAGATTACCACTAGTAACGATTCGTGAAAGGTTTCAATCTAGACATTCGTGATGAACTTTCTAAACAATACTACAAAGAACTTCATGATGTACTACAAAAACCATCACAAGTGCATATGAACAACAAAGGAGAAATCATTTCAAAGACACTTACCAAGATACTTCATCTACTTCCACTTATTCTTCTACTCTACCTTCTAACATGGATAATGTCGGATAATGACATCGATAAATACGATGCTAGCAGCATTGTAATAGAATAAATCGATATTCAGTCACTTAGCCTTACAACATTGGAATCAAAATATGAAATTGAAGGTCATGTGATGAAATTTTGTTAGGATGGTGGGGAAACAAAAAAAATGAAAAAGACAATGCAAAAAAGGTAAAAACAAAAAAGATTAAAACCCATAAAATCCAAGAACATGACCTACATGAGGTGAGTTAACCAAATAGTGAGAAGAAAATAGTGATTGAAAATACATATGTGAACAAAAAAGAATTGAGAGAGAACCTTCTTCACAGAGAGCCTTGTATTCTTTTCCACTTTAAACAACCACTAGTTTCGATTTTTGACAATAATACTAGTTTACCTAGTATGTTTGTTCATCTTTTAAGAGTTTTGAAATGGTATTAGGTGACCCACCTGACAGAATAGCACTAGAAAGGCTTAATCACTGTGTTATCTCAATGATGAATCACTGTTTACAAGAATACAAAGGTAAGTTTTTTGTTACTCATTTTAATGATATTCTAACCTACATTTTCTCTTTCATGCATGTTAAGACACTTGAAGTTTTCACCCATACCAAACACAAATCCTTTAAGTGGTTAAAAGACTGAGATTCATGAATGAATCCTTTTGAGGAAAGGGGGAATGATAGATGCTCCATAATTCATGTTGATTAGAATACGCGCTTCGTTGAATTAATGTTTCTACTCGAACCTATTAGAAGAAAAAAGTATCAGATATTCAGAGCATATATACTTTATAAGTATAATGTGAGTGAATTCTTAAAAGGTTCTAATGTTTTTCCCTTTGATGTTTTAGATTCGAGTTTAAATCTTTTTGAAGAGAGGGAGGATGATATATGCATCACAAGGATCACATCAAAGGAAGATGGACTAACGCTTCCAATTGATCCATACAACTAAGCCTAGGAAAAGAAGACCAAAATATCATTAGAATTTCAACGACTTTTTGAATGGTATCCCGGTTTTATTTGGTCAACATGTCTTCCAAAGGTATGCTCATTTTAGTGAAGACAATGCATGCAAAATTTCCTATACGGGTTTAATACAGATTTTGTAAATATTACTAAAATTTAATACTTTATTGATTATTTGTAATATAATTTACTATATGATGATGAATTATCTTTTAGGAATAGATTTATTATTTTATTAGTAATTAAGATCGAGTTAAAACATTATTCTTAGTTTATTATTATTTTATTATGAATTAGAATTAAAACATATTTAATTTCTTATTATTTTATTCATTAGTTGGTTAGGACTTTTAGAACTCATCTCCTATATAAAGGAGGCTTCATTAATCATTTTAAATCAGATATATTTTATTAATAATACAACAAGAGTTCATTTTTGCAATTGTTGATTGCCTTGTGTCTTTAAAGCATTCTTCACCATTAATTTCTTTCAAGTTCTTCATGAAAGAGATCTTCACACTCCAATTTGCATTCTCATTGTGATTAGGATGGTTGATTAGAGTCGGTTATCGAGTTTACCTAGTCAATTGCGGCTAGGAGAGTTTGTAGGACAACTATTTATTAATCATCATCATCAAATGATCATTATCGTCCATAACTGCCAAAACCCTATTTTTTTATAAGTATTCCTATCTTTAATCATTTGTTGTCTTCGTTTTATTTCTTTATCTTTATTATATATTTATTGTCTTCATCTTACTTCTTTTGTCCAATTTTTCAATAAACCTAAACTCCCTTAAACCCTAATGGTTATTGACACCATCGATTCTCCCCTTCTCGTTCTTTTATCAAGTCTAGAGCTTTCTAGTTTGATTCTTTGACAAGAGCAACATTTATTCATCCAATTTTACATCTTTATTACCATAATGTAATTCACCTTTTTTCCAACATATAAAAGATGTATCTATAAAGAGGAAACCTTATAAGAGGTTAAAGAAATCCGGGAATGAAAATGAAAAAACTCCTAAAAATGTAAGATAGTTGATCAAGCTAAAAAACATAACAAATTCTTTACAACACCAGATAGTCCAAAAAACAAAGCGAAAAAAATTCTCATTCAACTCATAGAAAGAGAAGATTTGGTTGTTACAACTTATAGATTTCAAAGCTATGTCATTTTATTTGTTATATATTACTAACTAAGACATATTCTTTCTGTTTTAGTGAATGAGTTTTTACTCAACACGTTAGAGGAAGAAATTAAATTTAATAGAATGGCCTCAAAGGATCTCATTCTACTTGCTAATTATAAGGATCAATTAGAGGTACAAGTTTTGATTTTGTATAAAAGTTATGATACTTTCCTCAATCTTGCATGGACTTTTGGTATTAGAATACCAATTATATAATTCTATTATCTTCAAACATACATTGTAAAAAGTAATGGATGAACTACAAAAATAAAAAAAAAACCTAGAAAAAGAGAAAAAATATCCTATGCCGAGGTTCAAGTTAGTTCTTTGTTAATTTTTGTGACATTATTTCAATGGTGATATTAAAATCCTAAGCTTGGAGTATGAGATAACGTTTGTGATAAATGGATGAACTATTCCTTAAATTGTTGCTTTATCCCTTTCTATAATCGATGAAATGATCTAAGACTAAAAATTTGTAGCACAGAGATACAAAGATACAAAATAAACAAAATGATGTAGTGTGAACTATGTTTTGACTATGGATCTAAAAAGGAAGCAATAAACCTGCAAGTAAGTGAATAACTTCAAAGAGAAGGGCTTGGACGATTGATAAATGGTATAAAGGAAGACTAGAATAAAAGTAAGATAGAAGAAAGAATAATGAATTTAAGGGGCTGGTTTTGGATGATGACGGGCGTGATATAGGCTTATGAAAGAAAGGAATGGATATGATGGTGATAGAATGATAGTCTCTTAAAGAAGGCTCAATGAAGAACTTATGCTAAAAAACATAGACACAAACCTTATATTGTTTTTCAAAGAGTGGTAAACAAGGACTTAGACCCACTATATATATAGAGATGAGAACCACAAGTATCAATGAAAAGAAAGGGGACTGATACCACAAGTATTACTACTTGATAAGTCGATAAAGTCACAAAAGGACTAAGGAAGAGAGAATAATCTCACAAGTAAATTGAATGATCAAAAGGATGATGTTTACAATGCCAAATGTGTTGTCTATATATAGGAAATTGATGGGTATGGATGAATGGATGCATGATGTTTTGGTAAGCCCTTGTTTCTTTTCATAAGTATATAAATTTTCAAATACAAAGGGTGATGAATTATGATGATGTTTTGGCTAGGATAAAGGTCATGTACTTTGTTTGAATGGTTATTGTGTTACTTCACTTTGGCACCTAGAAGAGGAGTCACTTACTTTGGCTGAATAGTTGGGTCTTTGCATTTGAACTTGGCGCCTAAGGGGTCACATGGTAAGAACTTTGTGTAGCCTTACATATGATCTCTCCCTTGATCTCATATGTCTTCCATGCCTAAAAGATTGATGATAGGTTCAACCATGGGCATGCTTGGCACGTGATGGATGTTAGATGACTAGGTGAATGATTAAGTAGCTAGATAGGTGAATAGTAGCTAGGTAGACTCAAGCTAGCTAGCTAGTGACACTCCAGCTACTAAGATACCACCTTAGCTACCCTCTAGTTGCTTTTAATCCTCATCTCGGATACTAGGTCCTCAGCTACTCTCCAGCTATCTTTAGCTTCCATTCAACTCATTTAGTTAGCCTTCAGCTAATATCCTTAAGCTTTGAGCTTTCTTTAGCTAGGTGAGCTTTATTTCCTTTGCTTTAGCTAGTTATGAGCTTTAATACTTTGAGTTCCTTGCTACCAAACTCCCACAAGGTTCATTTTTCAATCCTTTCACCTATGTAAATAAAGAAAACAAGTAAATTAGACTTGTGTAAGCTAGGAATAACACTTATGCATGTTGCTGCCTATGATATATAGGTAAATAAGCTAAGAATAAATGCAATTGATAACATAAACATAACATAAGCTAAGTATAAAGATGTGAGGCTAATATCATGCTAAGAAATTAATTAATATACAATATATGAAGTCTAAAACGCATGATCATTAGTCTAAACATAAGATGCATACGGTAAAGTAAGATACCATAATAACAATAAGTAATAATCATGCAAAGAATAAATGAAATGATGTGAGTATGCATGAAATGAATAAAGTAAGAACGTAAAGAATATGTAAAGACTCCCTTAACCTTCATCCTTGTGAAATAAGATGAAAGTATGAAGAAGATGAGTAAGTGCATGAGTAGGATTTATCATCCCCTCTTGTTTGAGGAAATTTGTCCTTAAATCGAAGCTCATTGTTTCTTTATAGTTATCTTTCATAGATATGTTTGAAATCATTCTTTTTCTTCTCCTTTGGATTGCTCAATCTTATTATATCCTCTTCTAGGCCGAATACTTATGTTTATTGTTGTCTCCTCACCTAGAGTCATCATCTTTATAAGTAAAGGTGAAAATCATAGGAGCTCTTTCCTTCCATGAGTCATGTTCCTTCGCAAGCTTCTCTTTAAAATGGTTTCTTTCAAAAGATTCTATTTTAGATAGATTTCCCTCCAAAGGCTTTCTTTTGAATGTCTATTACACATATGTACATTTTCTAAAAATTCCTTTTCAAAGGACATTCCTTTTGAAGAGTGTCTTTCAATAGTTTCATTTTACAAAATAAAAGAATAAGTCTTTTTTTATGAAAAGGTAATTACATTTTGGTGTCATTCTTGTTGTTGATTCAAAACAGCACAATCATGCAATTAAAGATTTGTATTTTGGTTCCAATTATCATGATTTTTCAAAAATGTACTAATATTTCCAATCTCCTCCTTTGGAACACCAAAACGCTTGGTGAAAAGATTAGTCTTCTAGGCTTTTTCCTCCTTTTTGTTAGGAACATCTAGATTCTTCTTTAGGGATTCAATAATCCTTTTCATTTGTAATTTATCATGTTTCACTTTCTTTGGTGACAAGGGTGCTAGAATGACCTTTCACCCTTCATGCTTGAATGAATATGGTTGATATAATAATCATGGATGATCTTGTTATTATATTGTCATGACCTCCCAAGTAGTATGTTACTTTTGTGCATAGGGACTATATCACAAAACACTATCTTTGTACCTTCCAATTGAAAAATAAACCAGAACTTTCCTTTTTTTCTTTCAACTCACATCCATCATTGAGCCATTGTAATTTTTATTGAGTTGGATGCTTGAAAGTGTTCAATTATAGTTTATCCACCATAATAGTGTTCGCTATGTTTGTCCAACTTCCACCATCTATGATCATAAAGCAAACTTTGACATTGACATTACAACTTGTATGTAATATGTTCTCCCTTTAATGTTCTTCATTCACCATTTGAGTGTTCAAGAGCCTCTTAACAACCAACAACGCACCATCAACAGCATATTCAATTTCCTTTTTTTCCTCTTCAACCTTTTCTTCTTCTTTTTTCTCTATTGTCTTTGTGTTTTGAATCATATGCAATTTCTCCTCTGTATAGTAGAAACATAATGTTTTGGTTTGGGCATTCGTTTACAAATTGTCTTCTTCCTAAGCACTTGAAACATTTAATGTCTTGTGTCATCTCGAAATTGGTTACTTGTTTGTCCTTTCCCTTACAGCTTTCCACCACTATTTTCTTAGGTCTTTGTGTCTCCACGTTCTACTTGATTTGTAAAGGAGATTGCATTCTGAAGTTTTTGTTTCCTAGACTCCATTTGGTTGAAAAGTTGTTGACTCACTTTTGTTTTCTTTTCTTGATTTGTCTTTCAATTATCATGGCCATGTACATCGCCTTTTCTATTTCAACATAATGTTGCAATTCAACAAGGTTAGTAATCTCATGGTTTAAACTAGATAAGAACCTCGCCATAGTTTCTTTTCGATCCTCTTCAACGTTGGCACAAATCACGACTATTTCCATCTCTTTGAAATAATATTCTACACTTCTGCTCCATTGCTTGAGATTTTGTAACTTATAGAATAAGTCACGCTGATAGTGAACGGGTGTAAATATTCTCCTCATGATAGTCTTCATGTCATTCCAAGTAGTGATAGAGCACTCACCATTCCTTTTTCTTGTAGTAACCAACTAATCCCACTGTACCAAAGCATATTCTTTGAATTATATGGTTTCCATTCAGACTTTCTTTTGCTCAGAGTAATTGTGGCATTCAAATACATGTTCCACTTTAGCTGTCCAATCAATATAGGCCTCAGGATCTGTTTTTCCTTGGAATAGGAGCATGGAAACTCTTATACTTTTGAGATTGTCATCGAAAAATAAATTCCTACACGATCCCTCAGAGCATTCCTTATTGATCCTTGATATGTTTGGTCAACCCTTGCATCATCTTCATTCTTTTCATAATATTCTTCTCTTTGCCTTGGTTGATATTGTCTCCTAGAAATAGGATTATTCTTTCCATTTCCTCTTGATGCTTAACTCTATCAATTCTTTCTTAGAGTGGTTTAAGTTCCAATTGAAGCAATCTTAATATCTTTCTCAAGGTTGCTTGTGCTTGTAGATTAGGTACTTCTCCTCTTTCTCCATTTTCTGAACCTTGATACATTGTGAGCAGATAAGAAATGAAAAGAATGTGTAATAGTACCTTACCAAAGTACTCTCATAAAGCCTCATGAAAACACTCCAAAGAAAATTGAAATATCACTCAATCACCCGTATTTGCACTTAGGACTTCAATGGCTTTTACACGTCATCTTCTAATCTCACCACTCACTTAGCCTTTCCCACTCCTTACTTACTTGCAAAGTTCTATTGTAGACTTACGCAAGACCTCACAAGTAGAGTAACTTATGAAACGTCGGTTATAAAGATTGTTAGGTAGGGGAAAAAACAAAATACAATGCAATAGATGTCTTAGAAATAAAGAGAAAATAAAGAAAATGTTACTTATTAAGAAAGTCACTTACAACCTCACTATTACCACAATCAAATCCTTGAAGATACTTCTTGGCTTGATGGTTGAAGATGGTGTTGTTTGTGCATTTTGATCCCTTCACTTGAGTGCTTTCTTTTTTAAAAAAATCATTTATTTTTCTTAAATTCCTTGTTTGATTGTTGTGGAGTCTTTTTGTTACATTTGCACTTTTCTTCTATTTTTTTACTTCTTTTCCTTCTTTTCTTTTATAGGTCCTCATTTTGTTGTTGTACGTTTGCTTCTTCCACCAAGGCTCTGAGTATCGCTTGATGTAGTATGGATTACATTTTGATTGTGGATATATGAAGGAAAAATGTAACTTGCAAGTAAGTGAATGGCTTCAAAAAGAAAGGCTTGGATAATTGATAAAGGGTGTAAAGGAAGGCTAGAATAAAAGTAAGATAAAAAAAAGAATGATGAAATTAAGAGGTTGGTTTTGGATGATGATGGGAATGGTTTAGGCTTATGAAAGAAATGGATAGATATGGTGGTGATAGAATGATAGTATCTTAAATAAGGCTTAAGGAATAACCTATGCTAAAGAACATAGACCCAAATCCTATATTACTTCTTTAAGGGGTGGTAAATAATGACTTGGACCCACTATCTATATAGAGATAAGAACCACAAGTATCTAATGATAAGTTGATAAAGTCACAAAAGAAATAAAGAAGAGATAATAATATCAAAAGTATATTGAATGATCAAAGGATGATGTTTACAATGCCAAATGTGTTGGCTATTTATAGGAAATGGGAAGGTAGAGCTGAACGGATACATGATATTTCAGCCAACCCTTTTTTCCTTTCATAAGTACATAATTTTTCAAATACAAAGAGTGATGAATGGTGATGATGTTTCGACTAAGATGAGAGGTCATGTGCTTTGGCCGAATGGTTATTGTGTTGCTTCACTTTGGCGCCTAGATGAGGAGTCACTTGCTTTGGTCGAATGGTTTGGTCCTTGCATTTGAACTTGGCGCCTAAAGGGTCACATGGTAAGCACTTAACCTTGTATACGATCTCTACCTTGATGTCACATGTTTTACAAGACTAAAGAGTTGATGATAGATTTGGCCATTGGCATGCTTGGCACATGATGGATATTAGTTGACTATGCCATTGCTTAAGTAGCTAGTTAGGTGAGTTGTAGCTAGGTTGACTTAAGATAACTAGCAAGTGACACTCTAGCTACTCAGCTGCCACCTTAGCTTCCTCCAATTGCTTCATGTCCTCAGCTCAACTACTAGATCCTCAGCTGCTCTCCAACTACCTTTAGCTCCCATTCAGCTCCTTTAGCTATCCTTGAGCTAATATCCTTAAGCTTTGAGCTTCCTTTTGATATGTGAGCTTCATTTCCTTTGCTTTTAGCTGGTTGTAAGCTGTCATGCTTTGATTTCCTTGCTACCAAGCTTCCATAAGGTTTGTTGCCAATGCTTTCACCTATGTAAATCAAGAAGACAAGTAAATTAGACTTGTGTGAGCTAGGAATAACACTTATGCATGTTGTTGCCTACGATATGTAGGTAAATGAGCTAAGAATGAATGCATTTGATAATATAAACATAAGCAAAGTATAAAGATGTGGGGATACTATCATGCTATAAAACTTAATTTATATCCAATAGATGAAGTCTAAAATGCATGAACATTAGTCTAAACATAAGATGCATAAAGTAAAGCAAGATAGCATAACAATAAGTAATAATCATGCAAAGAATAAATGATATAATATAAGTATACATGAAATGAATAAAGTAAGAATGTAAAGAGTATGTAAAGACTCCTTTGACCTCCATCATTGTGAAATAAGATGAAAGTATGAATACAAGTGCATGGGTAGGAATGTATCACAAACCCAAAAAAATAGAAAACAAAACAATAAAACAGCTGAGTGAAGAATGAAGGTGTGAAGAGATTTGATGAAGAAAAAATATATTTTTATATAGAAATTATATATTTTGTTTTCTTTTAAAGGAGTCAAAGGTGCCAAATCAACTCCTTAATTTGCACATCAGATTTATGTCACACATTTAACGGTCGAGTGACCATTTTGTTAGAAATTGATAATGTTAGTGACTTTTTTATAACTTTTAAAACTTCAGTGATGAAAGCAAAAGTTTCTCAATCTTTAGCGACTATTGATATAATTTACCCTAAAATTAAACAATAATCAACTGAAAAATAAAAAAGGATAGAAAGGACACAAAAGTGGTTGAGGAAATACAGCAATGCTGCCCTTAATTTAGATATATAAAAATTATTTTAAATAAGATTGTAATACAATAAAATGTACAAAATCACTATAAGACTAGTGTGCACTGTAAAAATGTTGAAAAGAGTGTGGACTATTTTGAGCATGGAATGGGCCCGAAGTTTTACAAACCGAGAGAGAACAAATATATGTCTGATGTAGGCAAATGTTTACTTGCATCTCCACTGCTTGAATCAAAGCTGGATAAAATGTGAAAGCATCTCTTCAAGTACATGAGAAAAATCAGGTCTTTTAAAAACAACATTTTGTCTTTTACTATTGACCTTATTTAATGGTTCTTTTCATTTAGATGGTTATAAACTTGTTTTCATTATTGTTTGTTTGCTTGCAAAACGTAGATACAATCTCAAGGGCTGCTAACTCATAGTTGCATTTACTAGTTGTCATTAACCATAAAACCATCAGCTTGAAGTTTATACATTCATAAATTATCAAACCATGGTATACTCTACTGTTTAAGGTTATGTAAACATTCACTTCCTAATCAATATATTATATATTATTTAAATCATTCTAAAAACTAAAACTACTATGATAGTAGATTTATACCATATGAATTTTGATAAATATTAAAATTTATCTCAGTATTTTTTTTGGGTACACTACAAGAAATTTTGATTGTTCCAACAAAATTATTTATTACTAAAAGTACTAAATTTGTCACGATATATTTATTTTTGACCAATTTTATTTATTACTATATTTGTTAGAACAATCTTGTCATGTAAAGTATATTGTGATAAAATTGTGTTCGTTACCATTGTATAGTATTTATTGTAACAATGAAATCTCGTTACTATAATTAATTTATCGCAATAAAATATTTGTCACAATCAATTAACCATTTCGTCACGAGAAGTACATTTTTTCATAATTAACTTATATTTTAACATCAAATATAAAGGGTTTTTGTGACGAAAATACATACGACAACAAAAATTATTTTGTCAAAGTTTCTATTTCGTCACTAAATACAACTTACATAGACAATATTTGTTAAAATAGAATATTTATTTTATCATAAAAAGTAAATTTCGTCACAATTAACTAATATTGTAACATCAAACAAAAAAAGTTTTCCTAACAAAAAGACATATTACAACAAAATTTATTTATCACCACTATTATTTCGTCACTATATATTTTTTATAACTTTTTTTACTAAATAGTTATGTTACGATTTGTTATTGTAAAAGAATATTACTTGTCATAATTTTTTATATTGAGAAATTAATATTTATTATAAATTGTTATTTTAATTAAAAAATTTGTCACAAATTTTTTTGACAAAATATTGTGACCAAATAAATTTGACATAACTTTTATTTTGACTAAATTTAACGTGTATTGTAACTAAATAAAGTTGTTACAATTTGTTATAGTGAAAGAATGTTATTTGTCGTCATAATTTTTTATATTGAGGAATTAATAGTTGTTATAAATTGTTATTAAGACTAAAAAATTGTCAAAAGTTGTTATTTCGAGAAAATATTGTGATGAAATATATTTGACATAAATTTTTATTTTGACTAAATTTACTGTGTTATTGTAACTAAATAAATTTGTTATAATTTGTTATTGTGAAAGAATATTGTTTGCCATAATTTTTTATATTGATAAATTAATATTTGTTATAAATTGTTATTTTGACTAAATACATTTGTCAAAAGTTGTTATTTTGAGATAAAATTGTGACGAAATAAATTTAACATAATTTTTATTTTGACTAATTTTAACATGTTATTGAGACTAAATAAATTTATTATAATTTATTATTATGAAAAATATTATTTGTCATAATTTTTTATATTGAGAAATTAATATTTATTATAAATTATTAATATAACTATTTAAATTTGTCATAATTTGTTATTTTGAGAAACTATTTTGACTAAAGAAATTTAACATATATATTTTTTATTTTAACTAAATTTAATTTGTTATTGTGTCTAAATAAATTACCATAATTTGTTGGTTTTACAAAATAGCATTTGTTTGAATTTGTTATTATAACTAAAATAATTGATTATGGTAACTAAAAATATATTTAAAAATCTAATAAAAATAAAACTAATATTAAATATCATTAAAATAAACATAAAATGTTTAGAATAAAATTGCTAAAAATATAAAGTCCTCCCTACAAATAAAAGTAAATTATCCATAAATTCTTCCACACCTACATGTAAAGAAAAAGTGTTAAATATATTAAGTTTTTAATAAATATTTAAAAAATAGCATATGAAATATATTTTATTATTAAAAATTAAATTATAATATTACCTTAATATTCAAGAAGATGTGTTTCCTCCAAATCTTTAAAGTAATTGTTGAATCTGATTTTGGAGAACACTTTGATTTTCTCAACTTATTGATTGTTTCATTATGATCAAGAATTTCAGCATTTTGACTTTGTAGTTGAACTACTAATTCTTGGGTTCATTTTCATTCTCAAACCTTTCAGCATCTAAAGCAGATTTCAATTCCAATTTTTTGGAACTACTTGGCTTTGCTTCATAACCAAGTCCACGAATGTAACCATATTTTGAATTTAAAACCTTCTCTAAAATTTGACGTCCATTCACTTCAATGCCTTTTTCAGACTCTTCAATTAAGATTGTTCTCATTTTTTCCTGCAAATATAAGTGAAAGAAATCAAAAGGTTGAAATATTTAATAAACAAAAATTATATTTTAGACAAATAAAATCTTACATAGTTCTCTTCCGCTTGTTGGTTAACTCATGCTCCATCATTTTTATGATGTGCATCATAGTACAGTTTCATTTTAGCATGGTCAGATATTTGGCTCTTCTGAATGGATTTCAATATTTTCCTAGATATTCTCCTAAATTTAGAAAATTCAAATTCAAATATAAAATTGATGAAGAAAAAGTAATTTACTAACTACTCTTATTCTAAATAAAATACAAAAGAAATAAATAATTCAAAACATATCAACTCATAAATCCGTTGTACAAATGATTTTGAACCTAAAGTATGTGGAATCCTCATTTTTTTCCCTGTTGCTCTTATTTGCTTTGCTTTGACACTGCATATATATAATATGTTTTTGTTTATTTTATTTCATAAATAATACATAATTAATCAATATAGAAAATATTTTATTTGAAATTTGTCACTTTCAAATTGTTTACACATTTTCTTCCAATCATCTATCTTCACATCGCTAGGTGGGTTTGCTTATGCTTCTTCTGAAGAAATAAACTTCTTGAAATGCATATGCCATTTGTGTTTAAAGGTTGTAAAACGCCTTACCATCATTTTATCTATTACTTTTTTTTTTTGCATGTCGATCATCCAAAGGTATGTTAAATTCATACTAAAAATATTTAATACAAATATAGTATTTTAAGAAATAAATATAATATATTAATTTAAAAGTAATAGTTAGCAATATATCTAACCTTGATTTTTTGGAACATAGGTACTTTATCTTCACCCTTCACATCCTTCCAATAAAATACATTAGTTGGTATAAAATTTCAAGTGGTAATTCCTGCCTCCAATTTAAGTAGATGTTCATCATCACCAATTGGTAAATGCAATCCTTTTTCTATCTTTACACTCTTAAGTTCACCATTTTGTTTCAATCGTTTTTTCACCTCAAACACTCTAGTCACTCCACGACCTCTTTTTTTCATAACTATAAATATGTAAATATATAAATGTAAAGATATGATTAATATAAACTAAAATTTAATATAAAATATAAAAATGTACATAAATTTATTTGGTTGACACAACTTACCTTCGTTATTCAATGATTCGATTGGTGTTGTCTCACTTGACATATTTTACAAGTTTGATTGTATTGATCTTTGACTGAGCATAATAATATTTTGATTGCTAGAAATAATATTTCCTAAACCTATCAATATCATAGTAAATAAGTGTTAGAAAAGATAACAAATAAATTAGTAAATAAAAAATAAGAATAATATTGATTAAGAACATTGAAATTAAAAAACATTCTTATACCTAATTGTTAAGAAACTATTATTTAAACGACAACAAACAAGAGCCTAAACAAATTAAAAGTTCATGGAAATTTGACCAATAACATGAACTTTTAACACCCAATCAAAGGTGGAAGCAGTTGAAACAAGCCGCGGGAGCTTAAAATTTAATGTATGTTCTTTCTTTTCTTGTTTTCCAATGATATAACATGAACTTTTATCAACCAAACAAAGGTGGAAGTAGTTGAAACAAGAGTCAGAAACTTTTAATGTATGTTCTTTCTTTTCTTGTTTTTCAATGATATAGAACATAGAAATTCTTTTTCCTTATTCCCTTCTTTTGATAATATCAAAATCCACATTTAATAAAATAATAATTTACAAAATACAGATTTAATAATGTAAATTCATTCTCAAAGATGGCCCTATAAACAATGAAATCAAAAAAGTCCTAAATCAAATAAATAAATTGAATTTACGCTCTTTTGTATACAATTCTTATTCTTATTCTTTTGATAATATGGTAAAAAACCCATAATTAACAATTAAAAATAAAATGAAAACATCATCTCTCTTAACCTGATTTTTGATTGACTCATCATTTGTATTGGATTTTGATTGTTTAGGATCACCCAAAATCGTTGAGGTAGCTCGCACTCTCTTACTTTTATGCATGATTGCCTAAAAACAGTACAAGTATAAACCACAAACTACAGATCATATTAAATTAGATCAAATATCAAAAAAAAACTCATTGATTTTTTCCCCTTCACGTTGAAAGAAGAAAGATAAAAGATGAGATAGTGATTTGAAACGGTTAAACAAAATACAATGAGGGTTTTAAAAATTATTTATAAAATAAATACGGATAAATTTCTCTAAAAATTAGTTTTCCTCAAAAAATCAATTTCATTAAAAGAAAATAGAGGGAACCCTCCTAAATTATTTATTTACTTTTAAAAATTATAATTTAATAATATTATTAAGAGCATAGCACAATTATTTCTTTGATTCATATATTATTAAAATAATAAAATATAAAAATATATCAATGGATTAAATATTAAACAAAGTCAAACACCTGTTAAGAGCATAGCACGAGTATTATTATTAATTTAAAGATTTTTTATATATTTTTAAGAAAATAATAATAATAATAATAATAATAATAATAATAATAATAATAATAATAAAAGAATAGCCTTGAGAACATATGCGATTCATATAATATTAAAATATAAAATAAATCAATAAGTACAATAATATTAATCAAATAAAGTATTAATACAAATGATAAAAATTCGAACATGAAATTCGTGTTTTAAATATAACAAAAATTCGTACATGAAATTCGTGTTTTAAATATAACTTATGATTAAATTTTGATGTGTTATAACTAATAAAAATAATCATAATAAATTTCAATTATCTAACTACATGTAATAATATGACATATAAATTTTATTTAATACACATATTTAACACATCATTTTTTATAATTTGTATTAGTAAGGGGTGTTCATATCTAGAAATTCGTATTTTTAGGTATTCGAGACTTTCGAGTCTCAAAGACTTTGTGCATGTCTCAATTAGTAATATGAGGGTAACCGCAAGTCGGGTACTCATAAAATCTGTATACAAGTATTTTCGGGTCATCGATTTCTAATTGATATTTATTTTATTTTTTTAATTTATATTAATTTTCGGCAAAAAGGTACATAAGACTTTTGTTCTTTTTTTAAAAAAAATCAATGTGACCCTCAAATTATTGTTGCATTTAATGTGACCCTCAAACTGAGAGGAAAAAATAAATGTTACCCTTTAACCAACAGTTTCAGACATTAACTGTTACGATGTTGACATGACACTTCACGGTGTGCCACGTAATAGCCACTCTGGACCGCCACGTTAGCACACTAAATTATAATTTCAGTACCATGAAGGGCCACATTAGCAGTGTAAACGGTCATTGAAGAAAACTGTTAGTCAAAGGACCATGTTAAATTTTTTTTAATAAAGTTTAAGAGCCACATTGTAACCACCTCAGACCGATGCGGATAGCCCGATCTGATCTAGAGTGTCACATTAGGGCCACCGGAGCGACCCACTGTAAAAATAGCGTAATTTAAAACTTTTCTTAAAACATGTAAAATCATAAAATGATTTATTATTATTCAAAAATAAGACAGGTTTTCCAAACTCATATATAAAATAAAATACAATCTACATGTCACCTAATCACATGTATCGTACTCTGCAAGCAACGCCGGAAAAACTCCCTTATTGATGTTGATAGTGATACTGATACAATTCTTTTACCCTGAAATGGTGAGTAATAGAGTGAGCTTCGAAAAGCTCAGTAATACAGAACTACCAGGTGATGCTGAAGAACATGCAGATACAGATAAACATATATTTTCTTATTGGTTCCGAACATCAATGAATTTTCATGCAGATCAGAGATTCTAATGATATTTCAGATAGTAACGGATAATGAGTTTTAAGTTCATATGGAAATATTTCAGATGTCTAGGTTCAGGAGATCAGAATAGATTATCTAGTGTGTTCCCATAAAATCAGTGAAGAGATACAAATCTTTTCTTTTTAAATAGTAGTAGTTTAAAAACATATTTTTATTCCAAAAACCATATTAATCCCTCCAACTAAACTCTCCGTAATGTGTAGGTTCCCCAGAACCATACACCCACCTACACACCAAGTAAGGACTTACCCTGAGCACAAAGCAGAGGAGCCTGCAGTAACATTAACTTCCTCCAATAACACCCTCCCATAAAACAATTATCAAAAATCATATTATTCCCTCCAACCAACACTCCATAATGTGTAAGTTCCATAGAACCTTACACCCACCTGCACACCTACTAAATTCCATGATTCTATAAATCAGGAACAATTCATATTTTCCAATGAAAATAGGAAACCATATAACACATTTCAGGTAACCATAATTCATGAACCAGTACATTCCATTATTTCATAAATCATGTACAATTCATACTTTTCGATGAAAGTCGTAATCGGAGATCACATACTATGTTGCCATGGTTCATAAACCAGTAAATATATACTTTCGTTAAAAATCATTTGAAACATATAAAACTTTCATGTAGTACATGTGGAACACACTAGAGGATCAAAATATTTATCAGATATTATTCAGAGATACTTGATAATCTTATTGGGCAGAGAAACTAGGATCTTCAGTTTACCAATAGAATGTCGGAATTTAAAATCACTATAGGAATAGTTCAATAACTAATGGAATCATCAGTTATTCAGAATATAACTTGAGCTGATAAGGAAGAAATGAAGATTCATGACATTTATAGTCGGCTTCGATTAATCGGATTATTGAAATAACTCAAGTTTAACAACTCCCAAAACTAATGCATGTTGACCGGTCCATTCGTTGTCCTACCAGGTATTCACTCTTTAATACCAACAATTATTATCCATAAATCAACTTTTGAGTCATCACTAAACATATCTTAAGGAGATGAACATATATTCTAATGGTCTTTATTACATTTTCACGCTTCCACGATACCATAAAATGCTAATGTACCTGATTTGTGGTTCATAATCTATAGGGATGATACATCATGTAAGTTCATCCGAATTTCCAGGCTTATCCTAATCACTTACTTAATCCTCAGTCATTGAGATTACTTAGTTCATATAGCATTCAAGTCCATTCCAGTTATTTTGGGATTTTCCAGTGTAATTCAAACGTTCCTGAATTTCAGATATATATTGTAATTCTGATCCATTCAATTTGGTCTTCGTGGTTGATTTGTCGAACAAACATCCAATTCTTAGTACTAAATGCGATCTAGAGTTGAGCTGAGCTGAATACTTCCAAAATCATCATCAAGCCAAACTTGAGAAGACGAACACGCATTCAAGTAATATCTATGTCATTCAGATATTGACATAGCTTTAGGGTTGATCTACTCACTTAAATTATGTTCTATTACTTTTAAGGGTAGTACAACACCTATGTTTATTTGAATCCCTTAATTAGTCCAACACCTCTACTTAGTCTAGGTCATAAGGGTATTTTGGTCATTCTAGTGCTCAGTTTTATTCTATTAATTTCAGAGCTTGGGGATATCTAATCATTCTTGAGTTTGGTGATATTCTTGGTTATTTCCATACCAGGGGTATTTTGGTTATTTTACAGATCCACAGTATTTCAATATTTTCCTTCCATCCGATCTTATTACTTAATACTAATTTATCATTTATTTCAGTCCCTTCGAATAATTCTGATAAAAGAGCACCCCGATAAATTGTTCTTCAGTTATTTACTATTAACTTGGATATTTTCGGGTCAAATGCTTTCTCATATTTTTACCAACGGAATATCAATAATTTTTCTACACTAGGTCAGGATCTTAACATTCAAATTCATACTTAATCGAGTTAAGTACAAATCCTCAAAGTACTTTCTCAATCAGGGTTAACTCATACTATTTTACCTCTCAAGGGCATTTTCGTAATTTCTTAACCAGATAATTTCGATATTAGCTCTTAACGAAAATAATTATAATTTAAATATCATATGGTCAATTGCTTTCCCGAACATTCTCTGATCTTGAAATTATTCCATAACAAACTTATAGTAGCTTGCGTAAACCCCTTTTGGCGTTAAAATCCAATTATCCAAATTTTCTAAACAAAACTATTATTTCTTCTGCACATCTGTAATTATATCGGATCAATATGTCTTTTCAGAGTTATTAACCAACTTCCAAAGACAATTCTTGTCATCCTACAATATAAGGGTATTTTCGTAATTTTGCCTAATCGAAATATTATCATAATTTATCCTTCAAGTACCTTTAATGAGATAAATTATAATCTACATATCCATGGTTGATTCCTTTATCACTTAATTCAAGAACTTGGAATTTAATTTCAATTGTCCTCCAATTCTTATAATAGTCATCTGAGCCATATTCAGATACCGAGATTTTACTATATTCGAATCAAGTGTAGAACTTCATTAATTACACATATTAGACCAAACATTTACATTCATGCATTTACCAATATTCACATGTTCCATAAAGCATAAAGAGGTAGTAAAGTATTACCTCGATTTTCGTGCAATATTGATCGACCATTAAATTCCATTCAAACGCCTTCAATCTTGAAATCATCTTCCAATAATTCCTCAGATACATAACAATAAACATTTCATCAAAAACGGGGCTTAATTCCGAAAAACGGATCGAATCGGGTGATTAATCAGTGAAAACCAACTTACCGACTTAATTCGTAGCTTCCAATGTTTTTCTCAAGAACCCGAACCTTCAAATATACGAACCCAAATCCAAAATAATTTCCTTCGCCATAAAAATAACTTATTAGAATTTAAATAGTAATTTAATGACCCAATTGCTAAAACTAAAATCTTTTGGGTCACAATACTATTTAATTTACTAAAATCAGGGACTAAATCGAATAAATTTAAACTATTTAACTAAAGATAAAATTATGTAAACACTTATAAACAAGGTTAAGTTCTCACCAATTTCAAAGGACTGAGCCTGCGATTTTTCCCCTTTTTCTAGCTATCTCCCACGTGACTTTACTGTTGAAATATAAAATCAGTTTTTTTTAATCTTTTCTTTCCCAATTCTTTCCTTTCTTTATTTCTTTCTCTGCAACTGGTTCTTTAACGAAAAAAAAACCAAAGATGAAACAAAGCGAGTCTTTGTGATTCCAAGGTAAAATCCGCACAGATCATTGAAAATTCTAGCCCCATCAACGTGAAGCCTCAAGTCGTGCTTCTTAGTTAGCTCACCAACTTTGTCTATGTATTCTACAAACAAACCTCTATCCCTGGTGTTTGCATGTGAATTCTCCAAGCAAACCAGCCTCGTAGTTGGGTAAACAATCGCTTCTCTCCGATCTCTAATGGTGGCTTTAATGGAATTGATGTCTATAGTTCCATCATGATTGTTCTTCACTGGCCTAGGATGAACACCTCTAATGGTTGAAATTCCACTATTCTCATAAATATTTAAATGAGAATTGTCTCCAAGAATGACCTCACTTCCGCTTATATCATAGTGAACAAGAACACTAATGAGGTTACCCATTGTGCTTGATGAAACGAATAAACCAGCTTCTTTTCCCATGATTGTTTGGCTCTTTTGAAGAGCTTCTCTCATCATTGTTGCTCTATCGCTTAGGAAATCCATGCCTGCTACTGTAATTCCCATCTTCGATTTGGATTATCTTTTTGCATGTGTTTTGGGGGAGAAAGAGCATAGCTTATGTACAAATAAAGAAGAATAAATGGCAAGGAAAGTTCACTCGGTGATTTAAAAAATTATGAGAAAAGAAAGTGATGATAAAGACTTTGGAACTTTACACGCATAGACAACTCTTTCATGTTGGAGTGGTTGAACAACTCTTTCCACTTATGGTCTCCATTATCTATATTATAAAATTAATAATAATAAACAAATTCACATCAATCAATAATGTATAGAATTCACGTGAATTCTAGAATTTCTGAACCCAAAGAAAGGCAAAATTATAGTTAGAGTCTTCAACCTTCTCAAATTTCCTTAATAGCCAAAATTTTAATTAGACCGCTTCTATAAATATCATATGAAATTTTATCTCATAGATTGGGGTGTTACACACATTCTCCCCTCCTTAAAAGAATTTCGTCCTCGAAATTCATTCATGTCACAGAATTGCAAAAATGAAACTTCTATCAGCTCTTTCATATCTTTCATGTAGCTCTTATTGAAATACGGATCCTCCACAAATTCTTAACCAGTTGAGTATACATTCTTATCAAAACTTTTCCTTGTTTCAATAAAAGAATCCGAACGAAAATGTCCTTGAGTAATCAATTCAGTCTTGGTCATGAGAATAGGCTGATAAAGCAGTAGCATATCCCAATTTTATTTCCAGAGTCGAGTTAGAATTTCTCAAATGAATAACTCTAACATAGCTCGTGAGGTACTTTACAGAGTTTAGACAGATGTTACTGGTATTCTTTTTTGTACAAGTATAGCCTTAACGAATAGAAAATTTGGTTTACTCGTTACAGATAGGGACTTAGCCTGGAGTTCCGGCTCAGAGAGGTACGATTGCAGTCTAGGGGCATGTAATGATCAGACATATTTTGACATTCGACCGATCGGTCTATCATGAAAATTTTGCCTCAAACTATAGCTCTGATACCACTAAATATAACCCCCTCAGACCGATGCGGATAGCCCGATCTGATCTAGAGTGTCACATTAGGGCTACCGGAGCGACACACTATAAAAATAGCGGAAATTTTGAAACTTTTCTTAAAACATGTAAAATCATAAAATGATTTATTATTATTCAGAAATAAGACATGTTTTTCAAACTCATATATAAAACAAAATACAATCTACATGCCCCCTAATCACATATACCGTACTCTGCAAGCAATGCCAGAAGAACTCCCTTACTGATGTTGATAGTGATACTGGTACAATTCTTTTAACCTAAAATGGTGAGTAATAGAGTGAGCTTCGAAAAGCTCAATAATACAGAACTACCAGGTGATGCTGAAGAACGTGCAGATATAGATAAAAATATATTTTCTTATTGGTTCCGAACATCTATGAATTTTCATGCAGATCAGAGATTCTACTGATATTTCAAATAGTAACGGATAATGAGTTTTCAGTTCAGATGGAAATATTTCGGATGTCTAGGTTCACGAGATCAGAATAGGTTATCTAGTGTGTTCCCATAAAACCATTGAAAAGATACAAATCTTTTCTTTTTAAACAGTAGTAGTTTAAAAACATATTTTTATTCCAAAAACCATATTAATCCCTCCAACCAAACTCTCCATAATGTGTAGGTTCCCCAGAACCATACACCCACCTATACACCAAGTAAGGACTTACCCTGAGCACAAAGCAGAGGAGCCTGCAGTAACATTAACTTCCTCCAACAACACCCTCTCATAAAACGTTTATCAAAAATCATATTATTCCCTCCAACCAACACTCCATAATGTGTAGGTTCCATAGAACCTTACACCCACCTACACACCTACTAAATTCCATGATTCTATAAATCAGGAACAATTCATATTTTCCAATGAAAACATGAAACCATATAACACATTTCAGTAACCATAATTCATGAACCAGTAAATTCCATTATTTCATAAATCGTGTACAATTCATACTTTTCAATGAAAACCGTAATCGGAGATCACATACTATGTTGCCATGGTTCATAAACCAGTAAATTAATACTTTCGTTAAAATTCATTTGAAACATATAAAACTGTCATGTAGTACATGTGGAACACACTAGAGGATCAAAATATTTATCAGATATTATTCAGAGATACTTGATAATCTTATTGGGCAGAGAAACTAGGATCTTCAGTTTACCAATAGAATGTCAGAATTTAGAATCACTATAGGAATAGTTCAATAACTAACGGAATCATCAGTTATTCATAATATAACTTGAGCTGATAAGAAAGAAATGAAGATTCAGGACATTTATAGTCGACGTCGATTAATCGGATTATTGAAATAACTCAAGTTTAACAACTCCCAAAACTAATGCATGTTGATCGGTCCATTAGTTGTCCTACCAGGTATTCACTCTTTAATACCAACAATTATTATTCATAAATCAACTTTTGAGTCATCACTGAAAATATCTTAAGGAGACGAACATATATTCTAATGGTCTTTATTTCATTTTCACGCTTCCACGATACCATGAAATGCTGATATACTTGATTTGTGGTTCATAATCCATAGGGATGATACATCATGTAAGTTCATCTGAATTTCCAGGCTTATCCTAATCACTTACTTAATCCTCAGTCATTGAGGTTACTTAGTTCATATAGCATTCAAGACCATTCTAGTTACTTTGGGATTTTCCAGAGTAATTCAAACGTTCCTGAATTTCATATACATATTGTACTTCCGATCCATTCAATTTAGTCTTTGTGGTTGATTTTCAAAAAACGTCCAATTCGTAGTACTGAATGCGATCTAGAGTTGAGATGAGCTGAATACTTCCAAAATCATCATCGAGCCAAACTTAAGAAGACGAACACACATTCAAGTAATATTTATGCCATTCAGGTATTGACATAGCTTTAGGGTTGATCTACTCACTTAAATTATGTTCTATTAATTTTATGGGTAGTACAACACCTATGTTTATTTGAATTCCTTAATTAGTCTAACACCTCTACTTAGTCTAGCTCATAAGGGTATTTTGGTCATTCTGGTGCTCAGTTTTATTCTATTAATTTCAGAGCTTGGGGATATCCAATCATTCCTGAGTTTGGTGATATTCTTGGTCATTTCCATACCATGGGTATTTTGGTCATTTTATAGATCCACGGTATTTCAATCTTTTCCTTCCATCCGATCTTATTATTTAATACCAATTTATCATCTATTTCAGTCCCTTCAAATAATTTTGATAAAAGAGCACCCCCGATAAATTGTTCTTCAGGTATTTACTCGTAACTTAGATCTTTTCGGGTCAAATGCCTTCTCATATTTTTACCAACGAAATATCAATAATTTTTCTGCACTAGGTCAGGATCTTAACAATCAAATTCGTACGTAATCGAGTTAAGTACAAATCCTCAAAGTACTTTCTCAATCAGGGTTAACTTGGACTATTTTACCTCTCAAGAGCATTTTCGTAATTTCTTAACCAGATAATTTTGATATTAGCTCTTAACGAAAATAATTATAATTTAAAGATCATATGGTCAATTGCTTTCTCGAACATTCTCTGATCTTAAAATTATTCCTTAAAAACCTTTTAACATCTTGCACAAACCCCTTTTGGCGTTAAAAACCAGTTATCCAAATTTTCTAAACAAAACTATTATTTCTTATGCACATTTGTAATTATATCGAATCAATATGTCTTTTCAGAGTTATTAACCAACTTCCAGGGACAATTCTTGTCATCCTACAACATAAGGGTATTTTTGTAATTTTGCCTAATCAAAATATTCTCATAATATATCCTTTAAGTACCTTTAATGAGATAAATTATAATCTGTATATTCTTGATTGATTCCTTTATCACTTAATTCCTGAACTTGTAATTTAATTCCATCTGTCCTCCAATTCTTATAATAGTCATCTGAGCCATATTCAGATACCGAGTTTTTATTATATTCGAATCAAGTGTAGAACTTCATTAATTACACATATTAGACCAAACATTTACATTCATGCATTTACCAATATTCACATGTTCCATAAAGCATAAAGAGGTAGTAAAGTATTACCTCAATTTTTGTGCAATATTGATCGACCATTAAATTCCATTCAAACGCCCTCGATCTTGAAATCATCTTCCAATAATTCCTCAGATACATAACAATAAACATTTCATCAAAAACGGGGCTTAATTCCGAAAAACGGATCGAATCAGGTGATTAATCAGTGAAAACCAACTTACCGACTTAATTTGTAGCTTCCAATATTTTTCTCAAGAACCCGAACCTTCAAATATACGAACCCAAATCCAAAATAATTTCCTTCGCCATAAAAATAACTTATTAGAATTTAAATAGTAATTTAATGACCCAATTGCTAAAACTAAAATCTTTTGGGTCACAATACTATTTAATTTACTAAAAGCAGGGACTAAATCGAATAAATTTAAACTATTTAACTAAAGATAAAATTATGTAAACACTTATAAACAAGGTTAAGTTCTCACCAATTTCAAAGGACTGAGCCTACGATTTTTCCCATTTTTCTAGCTATCTCCCACGTACTGTTGAAATATAAAATCATTTTTTTTAATCTTTTCTTTCCCAGTTCTTTCCTTTCTTTATTTCTTTCTCTACAACTGGTTCTTTAACGAAACAAAAACCAAATATGAAACAAAGCATGTTGTTGTGATTCCAAGGTAAAATCCGCACAGATGCATTATGTAATACGCCAAAAATTTAGACAATGACCAAAATGAAAATTTTGAAAGTTTGATGGTCAAAGTAGAAAGTATGGGAAAAGTTTAGGGAATTAAGTGATAATTTCCTAAAAATAATTTTATTCCATAAATATATGGTTTACTCTTGAGATTGGAGTTTTATGGAAATCATATTGTTGGATTTGGAATTTTAGTAAAGAAAAATTAAAAAGTTAAAGCCGGTAAGGAATCGGCAAATTCCGATCGAATTGGAATTTTACAAAATTTGAAGGATGTTATAAAATGGTTGGAAATATTATTGTTATATTTTAGATCAGAGAAAGTTGGTTTGGAAATATGCAATTTTTTAGATTTAATCGAAACAGTGGAATTTAGTGACTAAAACGCAAATTTTAAAAATTCAAGGGGAATTTCAGAATTAAAAGTCAACATAATTCATCTTTGACTTTGAAAGATGATAAGGATGAGGTGTATAGGTTTTATGGTCAATATGGAATTTCATTAATGGTAAAAATGGAATTTCCTATTGATTTGAATAAAATATTTCATTATGCCATGTGTTGGATTATTTTATAATAGACTATCAATAATAGAGAGTGTTTTCATCTTCTTCCTCATCCAAGCTTGCTGTGGGTTTCTCCTAGGTAAGAGAAAAATTTCAACTCCATTTTTCAAGCAATTTACTTATGATTTTGTGTAAGTTGTATATAGAAAATAGTTGTATACGAAAAACTCTATCTTTTGGTACCAATATGTCGTGGTAATCTTGTTGGTGTTCAAAGATCCTAAATTTAAGGGTTTGTGTTCATAAAAAGGGATCATGAAATTGATGATGGATTTTGATGTTTGTGAAGTAGTTGTTCATATTCAAGCATAAAAGATGATTAGAACATGTTTAATCTTTCTAGAACTTGTTCTTTAAATTTTGGTCATGGATTGTTTGAGTGAGAAAAATTATGGAAAAATTTGATATGGGTTGGAAATGTTGAAGGAAGTATTCTACAAGCCTTAGAAAAATTGGGGATCATTTCGTAAGTTTTAAAAAGTTTGGGATAAATTCGTAAATTTTGGAAAATTGATGAAGAACCTAGGGATGAAGTTAAAAGAAACAGTTAGATTTTGGATTTGGCAGTAGGTTCGAAAATTCATCAGAAAATATATAAAAATAATTTGGAGGTTATTTTTATATATTGTGTTCATATATGGATCTAGTTTTGTTTAAAACAAACGGAGATCAATTTTAAGTTGTATACAAATATATATGAATTTTTAACTGAGGAAAGGTCAGAAAAGTCGTACAGCAGAATTCTGTACAAAACAGATTCTGTTGGTGAACTTTGAAAATTCACCATAAATTGTACAGAATGAATTAGAAAGAGTTCTTTATATGGATAGATTTGTATTCGAGTCTAGTTTATTAAAGGAAGAAACAGAATTGAATTCCAGTGTTTATATCAATACAGAATAATGATTCTTTAAGGGTAGTGCGAGTTGTTTGAATTCTGGAAAATTAATGGGTTGTTGTGTAAGAGTTGTATAATTGATGTACTATGCTGGAAATTGTTGTTTCAGAATTGAAATGAGTGTTAGATGTGAAATTGATTATTTTGGGAAGATTGAAATGATTGGTGATTTAATTACAACAATTTCATAGTTGGGGTACTTAAATGTATTTATGCTTTTGTAAAAGCATTTGAATGGAAATAATTTCAATGTTGGAATTATTGGTATTAAGAATTTAAGTGGTAAAATGGTGAAGACCATTTTGAGTAAATTGAAAAAGTTGGTTCCAATGTTATAAGGAATTATTAAGAGTTGAATATTTTGATAGATGATGAATTTCAAATTTAGTATGGAGATATGGTGGAATGTATTTATGTTAGTAAAATACTAACATATGTATTGTTATAAATTTGTGATTTATACAGATCATGGTTGATTTGCAATTGAAGCAAGTCAAGTATAAAAAGGGTATATTGTGGACAATAGTGAGGCTCATATATTGTGAAAGACATAACGTGTCAAGGTGAGTGCAATACATGCATGAAATTATACATGGATGTTTTATACATCATAAGGAAGACTTGCGATAAGTCGACCTTGTTTATATCGGCATGATTTTATATCATTTTTTATAAATTGACATTGAGATGTCAGAGTATGAAATTAAAATGCATTGATCATGAAAAAAAATGTGATATTTTACCATGAATGTTTTCGGGTATGAACTGCCCAATGTTAAATTTGATAATATACTTTGCCATGGATGGATCGAATAAAATAGACTATATGCCCAAGTAAGTCATTGAGGGACAGGGTATAGTTGGCATGCCATAGAGTATAGCAGCTGCAGGTTTATAATACACTTCGGTGTATATGGTGGGCACGACCTTATGCGTAATACACTTCGGTGTATATGGTGGGCACGACCTTATGTGTAATACACTTCGGTGTATATGGTGGGCACGACCTTATGTGTAGCACTACGGTGCAAATATTACTCGAATACCCAGGGTCCTCAAGGTTTAATATTGGGCTATTGGCTATGGATTATGTTTTATTGGTTAATAAATGGTAACCATGCAAATAAGCTTATGAGCTTACGGAATAATGGCAAGTATATAGGAAAAATAAGCTTACGAGCTTATGGAATTTAAATGGTAAGTATTTTGTTAAAATAAGCTTACGAGCTTATGGGATAAATGGTAAGAGATTTTATATTATTTTGATCATGATAAAATATTGGATATGTTAGTAAAATGATTTTATGGAAATTTGATATTTGATATTGAAAATCATGCATGAATTGTATTGCACTGTTAAATGTTTTAATTGCCTCACTAAGTTTATACTTAGCGTGTGATGATTTTCACGCGTAGGTAAAAAGCAAAGTATAAGAATAAAGAGTTCATAACGACATCAAGCATCAAGAGGTATATTTCAATATCAGTGAGACATCCTATTGTGAAATTTGATTTTAGATAGTGGCATGTAATTTGAAAATGTTCAATTTATTTGTTGAATTAATTTTGGAAATTTTTTATAGTGATGAAAGGTTAATTTTTATGAATTTATATGTAAATTTTCGGAAGTTACTGTAGCATGAACAGTAACCACGGTTTTTAAGCAAAATTTCCAGATTGTTAAAGGGGTACCGATTCCCCTGCTATAGGGAATCGATTCCTCCACTGTTCACTATTCGAGTACTATTCACTATTCATAATTAAAAATATTTTGAATTAAATTATTATAATGAAACGTAATTTTATATGATATGATATTTTTATAATATCATTTACTATTTTAAGAAAATAAATTTTAAATTGCTTTCGAATCGTAAAATGGTTTTAGAAATTCAGATAACATCTATAATATGTATATGTATAATTATATGGGTTATGGGTGTTACATTTATTGGCATCAGAGCTACAGGTTTAGCCGATTCTAGGACTAAACCGAGGTTGTTTTTGAGTTAAAAAGTGTATACATGCCACTAGGATGTCAAAAGTTACTGATATTTGTATATATACTGTGATGATGTTTATTGGGAGTAAAGTTACTTTTAATAATGTATGATGATTCTGACTATGTTCAGATGTTGAAATTAAAGACAAAGGTAATAAAGTCGAAATGGTTAAAAAGAATGTCGAGATTGAAATCGACAAAAAGGGAACATATATGACTTATATAAAACACCTTAGAAGGGTGGATGTTATAAAGGATTTTTCTCCATTTTGTGGAAGAATTGATTTAAAAGTTTGAATGGCTTACAAGAAAAGTCGAATTGGATGAGGATCCAAAGGAGATTTTTGAATCTGTGATGATTCTGAGGTTTATCCAAGTAAGCTTAAATAAGTGAGAAATATTTAAGCTAAGCATTAAATTATTTAAATCATTGATGATTTGAGTAAGAGAATCTGAGTAAGCGGTAAATATGATTTCCGCTAAAAGTTTAAAGAAAGTTGAATTATTAGGGAATCAATGAGAATAAATATCAAGTCCATAAAATTTGATTGAGTCACCTTGTGAAGGTAAATATGTGAAAATGGATTGTCCAACTTTCCATGCTACAATGAATTATTGTTTAGATTGAGATGGATTCTCAAGAACTTTAAAAGTGTCAAGTTCGTAATGATAAGAAAAGGAGTAAATTTGTTTACTAGTGTGATTTTAGCATTAACTGCTATGAAGTTATTGCTACAAATTTATCAAGTTTTCTTATTGAACGATGTGAACATTAAGACTTTCCTTGGAGATGGAAAAGGTTTTAATTATTCAAGAATAATTTATATGGATTTGGATTGGATAGGTTATAGAAGTTTCCTTAAGAAGAAATAAGGAATTCCAAAGTAGAGATATTCAATTCTACTTGATATCGAGTGATATTATTGTGGAAGACCTATGGGTCATGGTCATGGTCACGGTCATGATACAAGTGTTAGTCAAACAAATAGTAAATGATCGATAAAGGTTCAGAAGCTTTTGTTATTGATGAATCTGATGGGATTATCATTAACGAGTTTTAGATCATTTTGATCATAAGTTGGTGGTCTCTGTAATAAGGTTGGGTTAATGGTCGCAAGAAGTGAAAAAAAAAGTACAGAGAAATTAAAAATTTTAATGATTGATGAAAAAGTGAAATCATCAATATGTGATATCAACAATGGTTACGATTAAGATGATGTAAAAAGGATGCATAGCTTTTCTAGCTAAGGCAATAGATACTCAAGTATCTGAAGTAAGATTAAATGATATTTCCATAACTTGGGAATTTCCATAAGTCTTTTTAGATTTATTATTATGGGTTACCTCCGGATTGAGAGGTGGAATTCAATATTAAGGGTTATTAAGGCATTGATCTTGTATCTATGGATTCATATCGAATGATTGCGATTGAGCTAAAAGAATAAATAAACAAATGCAAGAGCTGATAAATGGAGGATGCATTAGACTGAATATTTTATACCTTGGGTAAATCGGTATTGGTTATAAAAGAAAAATGGATATATGCAATTATGCATAGATTATTGGGAAAAAAAATTATTGATAGTTAAACAGAGTAACTATCAAGAACAAATATCCTATTTTAAGGAGTTATGACTTGTTTGATCAGCTTAAAAAGGAGCAACAATGTTCTCAAAAATTGATATTCGAATGGGATATTACCAGTTAAAAATTAAAGAGGAAAATGTTCCAAAGATAGTTTTCAGAAACGGTAGATACTACGAGTTTGTAGTAATGCCAGTTGGTTGAAAAATGCTCAGGTAGCATTCATAGACTTGATGAATCAAGTATTTCAATTTTACTTGGATTAATTTGAGGTGGTTGTATTGATGACATTCGAGTATACTTGAATACAAAGATAGAGCATGATGCTTATCTTCATATTGTACTTGAAATATTTAAGGATAAAAAGTTATATGCTAAATTGTCAAAGGGTGAGCTTTGGCTATAAGAAGTAGAATTTCTTAATCATGTTGTCTCGGCAGATGGCAGAAGAGCTAAAAATATATATTATATAAGAAAAAGAAAGAAATAGAAAAAAAAAAGATGAGAATAAAGACTTTGAAGTCACTTCTGATGGATATCTATTTATCGAGGAAAAATTGTATTCCTCATAATGATGAGTTGAAGAAAGATATTCTCTCTCGGGTATATTATAGTCCACTGACTATGCATTCAGGTGGGGAAAAATGTATCAAGATGTAAAGAGTTATTTTGGTGGCCAGGTATGAAAAGAAACATTACTAAGTTTGTTTCTTTTCTTGTTTGACATGTCAACAAGTAAAAGTTGAGAATCAAGTGCTTTCGGAATTATTACAACTGATTGCTATTCCAGAGTGGAAGTGGTAAAGAGTCACTATAGATTTTGTTAGAAGACTACTTTTGACATTAAATAAAAAGGATTCCATTTGGGTGATAGTGACTGGTTTATTAAATCGGCACATTTAATTCTGATGTGGATGGACTATGCATTGGATAAATATACAGAGTTGTATATCAAGGAGATAATTCGACTACATGGAATGTCAGTTTCCATTATATCGGACAGAGATCCAAAGTTCACTTTAAGATTTTGGAAATATTTGCATAAAGTTTGGGTACTTATTGAATTTCAGTACGAATTTCATCCACAGACGGATGGTAAAAAAAAAGTTCTTTTCAGATATTGGAAGATATGCTGAGTGCAAGTTTGATTTAAGGAATCGTGGGAAAGAAAAGTATTTATTTTTAGTAGAATTTTTCTACAATGAAATTATTAAATCAAGCATCAAGATAACTCCGTGTGAAGTTTTATGGAGAAAATGTCGAACACCAATGAGTGGGTTCGAGTTAAAAGATCAAAATTTTGTTGATCTAGATTTTTATTGAAAGAGGTTGAGGATGAAGTAATGATAATCTCAAGATGATATTGGATCGGCAAAAGTCTTATGTAAACTTGAAGTGAAAAAAGATTTAATTTCCATGAAGGTGATAAAGTTTTCTTAAAGTATCACCTTGGAAAAAGATGTTGCCTTAAATGCAAAGAAAAACTAAATCTAAGATTCATTGGAATTTATGAGATATTAAAAGAGTTGGACTGATGGATTATCAATTAACATTAACTCTGGAGGTATTTGGGAACCAGAGTTGGACAAAGTATAAAATATTTTTCATGTGTTGATGCTTAGAAAGTATCGATTGGATATTTCATATGTCATTTCATCAGAGGAAATTAAGATACAAACGGATTTGATTATAAAGAATAATCAATTTGGATCTTAGCTCAAGAAATCAAAGAATTGCATAACAAAACAATTCCTCTAGTCAAAGTGATTTAGCAAAATCATAATGTTGAGGACTTTACTTGAGAAAAAAGGATAAAATGAAAATGTGTAGATATTTTCATATCAAGTTGAAGATTTGGATTAAATAGTTTCCAAATATAATGATTTGCATGATCTTTAAAAAATTTCAATGGAAAGTGCAATCCTTATTAAGGGGAGTTACGATTTTTATAGAAAGTTTTAAAATTCGAGGACGAATTTTCTTAAGGAGGGGAGAATTGTAATACCCCAAAAATTTAGACAATGACCAAAATGAAAATTTTGAAAGTTTGATGGTCAAAGTAGAAAGTATGGGAAAAAGTTTAGGGAATTAAGTGATAATTTCCTAAAAATAATTTTATTCCATAAATATATGGTTTACTCTTGAGATTGGAGTTTTATGGAAATCATATTGTTGGATTTGGAATTTTAGTAAAGAAAATTAGAAAGAGTTAAAGCCGATAAGGAATCGGTAAATTCCGATCGAATTGGAATTTTACAAAAATTGAAGGATGTTATAAAATGGTTGGAAATATTATTGTAATATTTTAGATCAGAGAAAGTTGGTTTGGAAATATGCAATTTTTTAGATTTAATCGAAACAGTGGAATTTAGTGACTAAAACGCAAATTTTGAAAATTCAAGGGGAATTTCGGAATTAAAAGTCAACATAATTCATCTTTGACTTTGAAAGATGATAAGGATGAGGTGTATAGGTTTTATGGTCAATATGGAATTTCATTAATGGTAAAAATGGAATTTCCTATTGATTTGAATAAAATATTTCATTATTCATGTGTTGGATTATTTTATATTAGACTATCAATAATAGAGGAGTATTTTCATCTTCTTCCTAATCCAAGCTTGCCGTGGGTTTCTCCTAGGTAAGAGAAAAATTTCAACTCCATTTTTCAAGCAATTTACTTATGATTTTGTGTAAGTTGTATATAGAAAATGGTTGTATACGAAAAACTCTATCTTTTGGTACCAATATGTCATGGTAATCTTGTTGGTGTTCAAAGATCCTAAATTTAAGGGTTTGTGTTCATAAAAATGGATCATGAAATTGATGATGGATTTTGATGTTTGTGAAGTAGTTGATTCATATTCAAGCATAAAAGATGATTAGAACATGTTTAATCTTTCTAGAACTTGTTCTTTAAATTTTGGTCATGGATTGTTTGAGTGAGAAAAATTATGAAAAAATTTGATATGAGTTGGAAATGTTGAAGGAAGTATTCTACAAGCCTTAGAAAAATTGGGGATCATTTCGTAAGTTTTGAAAAGTTTGGGATAAATTCATAAATTTTGGAAAATTGATGAAGAACCTAGGGATGAATTTAAAAGAAACAGTTAGATTTTGGATTTGGCAGTAGGTTCAAAAATTCATCAGAAAATATATAAAAATAATTTGGAGGTTATTTTTATATATTGTGTTCATATATGGATCTAGTTTTGTTTAAAACAAACGGAGATCAATTTTAAGTTGTATACAAATATATATGAATTTTTAACTGAGGAAAGGTCAGAAAAGTCGGACTGCAGAATTCTGTACAAAACAGATTATGTTGGTGAACTTTGAAAATTCACCATAAATTGTACATAATGAATTAGAAGAGTTTTTTTATGGATAGATTCGTATTCGAGTCTAGTTTATTAACGGAAGAAACAGAATTGAATTCCAGTGTTTATATCAATACAGAATAATGATTCTTTAAGGGTAGTGCGAGTTGTTTGAATTCTGGAAAATTAATGGGTTGTTGTGTAAGAGTTGTATAATTGATGTACTATGCTGGAAATTCGTTGTTTGAGAATTGAAATGAGTGTTAGATGTGAAATTGATTATTTTGGGAAGATTGAAATGATTGGTGATTTAAGTACAACAATTTCATAGTTGGGGTACTTAAATGTATTTATGCTTTTGTAAAAGCATTTGAATGGAAATAATTTCAATGTTGGAATTATTGGTATTAAGAATTTAAGTGGTAAAATGGTGAAGACCATTTTGAGTAAATTGGAAAAGTTGGTTCCAATTTTATAAGGAATTATTAAGAGTTGAATATTTTGATAGATGATGAATTTCAAATTTAGTATGGAGATATGGTGGAATGTATTTATGTTAGTAACATACTAACATATGTATTGTTATAAATTTGTGATTTATACAGATCATGGTTGATTTGCAATTGAAGCAAGTCAAGTATAAAAAGGGTATATTGTGGACAATAGTGAGGCTCATATATTTTGAAAGACATAAAGTGTCAAGGTGAGTGCAATACATGCATGAAATTATACATGGATGTTTTATACATCATAAGGAAGACTTGCGATAAGTCGACCTTGTTTATATCGGCATGATTTTATATCATTTTTTATAAATTGACATTGAGATGTCAGAGTATGAAATTAAAATGCATTGATCATGAAAAAAAATGTGATATTTTACCATGAATGTTTTCGGGTATGAACTGCCCAATGTTAAATTTGATAATATACTTTGCCATGGATGGATCGAATAAAATAGACTATATGCCCAAGTAAGTCATTGAGGGACAGGGTATAGTTGGCATGCCATAGAGTATAGCAGCTGTAGGTTTATAATACACTTCGGTGTATATGGTGGGCACGACCTTATGCGTAATACACTTCGGTGTATATGGTGGGCACGACCTTATGTGTAATACACTTCGGTGTATATGGTGGGCACGACCTTATGTGTAGCACTACGGTGCAAATATTACTCGAATACCCAGGGTCCTCAAGGTTTAATATTGGGTGGCTATGGATTATGTTTTATTGGTTAATAAATGGTAACCATGCAAATAAGCTTATGAGCTTACGGAATAATGGCAAGTATATAGGAAAAATAAGCTTACGAGCTTTATGGAATTTAAATGGTAAGTATTTTGGTAAAATAAGCTTACGAGCTTATGGGATAAATGGTAAGAGATTTTATATTATTTTGATCATGGTAAAATATCGGATATGTTAGTAAAATGATTTTATGGAAATTTGATATTTGATATTGAAAATCATGCATGAATTGTATTGCACTGTTAAATATTTTAATTGCCTCACTAAGTTTATACTTAGCGTGTGATGATTTTCATGCGTAGGTAAAAAGCAAAGTATAAGAATAAAGAGTTCAGAACGACATCAAGCATCAAGAGGTATATTTCAATATCAGTGAGATATCCTATTGTGAAATTTGATTTTAGATAGTGGCATGTAATTTGAAAATGTTCAATTTATTTGTTAAATTAATTTTGGAAATTTTTTATAGTGATGAAAGGTTAATTTTTATGAATTTATATGTAAATTTTCGGAAGTTACTGTAGCATGAACAGTAACCACGGTTTTTAAGCAAAATTTCCATATTGTTAAAGGCGTACCGATTCCCCTACTACAGGGAATCGATTCCTCCACTGCTCACTATTCACTATTCGAGTACTATTACTATTCATAATTAAAAATATTTTGAATTAAATTATTATAATGAAACGTAATTTTATATGATATGATATTTTTATAATATCATTTACTATTTTAAGAAAATAAATTTTAAATTACTTTCGAATCGTAAAATGGTTTTAGAAATTCGGATAACATCTATAATCTGTATAGGTATAATTATACGGGTTATGGGTGTTACACATTAAAAATTCTAGCCCCATCAACGTGAAGCTTCAAGTCGTGCTTCTTAGTTAGCTCACCAACTTTGTCTATGTATTCTATAGACAAACCTCTACCCCTGGTGTTTGCATGTGAATTCTCCAAGCAAACCAGCCTCGTAGTTGGGCAAACAATCGCTTCTCTCGGATCTCTAATGGTGGCTTTAATGGAATTGATGTCTATAGTTCCATCATCATTCTAAATAAGATTAAAATCTGAAAACAAGTAAAAAAACATAATAAATATATTAAATGTAACTTTCAATTAGAAGTTCTTTTACTAGAACACCATTATATATAATATATCATATATAAATTTGGTTTTTTTAATTCAATGTAACTAAAATATCATTTAAGAGTGTCACTTTGAATCTGTTAAGAATTTCAATTTCCCCAAATATTAAAATCCCTAGATCTCTCTTTATATCTCTCGGTACATTCTTTTGCCATCGCTTCTCGCATAGTGACACCGGTAATTCAACACCAGCAGTCAACAAAGGTGTTATCCTTTCTCCCTTTTGTTTTACTTTTTCTCTTTTACTACAACTACATTGTTATGAAACTATTCTTTTACTACAACTAAATGAGTTTATGGAAACCAATAAGATGTTAGCATGAAGCAGTAGAACCCAAGCACTAGAAGTATAAAATTAATTAATCTTTGCTTTCATTATTTTTCCTGGATATTTTTTTTTGTTACCCATCAGTTTTAAGGCTTCACCTTGACTAATCTGGATTGACTTGGGTCGCACACCTGACTTTAATGGGCGAGTCTCTCAGTGGAGATTTTATGCATATATAAGAACTCGAACATGAGGCCTTACTTAAACGATATCAAAATGTTTACTGTTTAAATCAACTCTCGTTGGTTATTTTTCCTGATATTGTACAATAATGAAAACTTTTGTTTGCTTATTCCCTTGTTTTGATAATATTAAAACACATATTTAATAAGGTAATAATTTATATTTAATTTTATTTCCAATTGTAAACGACAGAACCTAGAAATCTTCAATTTGATTTCCTTTAATTAATTTGTTTGTGTTAAAATTATAAAATCTTTAAAATCGTCAATTAAAGGGTGATTTTAATTACACTTAAATTTTCAATTAATTTGATATAATACCCTTAGAACGATAGAAAGATAAGGGTTTATGATTGTTTGTACATTTCTAAATGAAATTGCTTTTGATTTGTTTAATTATGCATATTTGTTTATTCAAATTCTTTACTTGATTAAATGATGTACATAATTATAATTAATAAAAAAAATTCAAACTAACTTCGTAAAAAATAAATAAAAACATTTTTGATAATATATTTTGTTATTATATTTTATTTGAAAATGTCATTCAATTATATATATATATATATTATCACAGAATTTTTTTTGAACATTTTATTTTTTTAATAATAATAATTATATTCTTTCATTATAATCAAAATATATAACTAAAAACATAACTTTTCATTAAAAAAACTTGAATCTTTTATTAATTAAAAAAATGAGTTTTTTTGTGATAATTTTTCTATAATAATAACTATATATTATAGTTACGAAACTTGTGACTATATAATATTTTTGGCACAAACCAATAGGGAGAAATTGTTCTGATAGTATAATTTTTCATAATGATTAAAATATATAAGTACAAAAATAATTTATTACACAAAAAGCTTAAATTTTATTATTTGATGTGATAATTTTTTTATAACAACTATAACTTATAATTATAAAAATTGTCAATATAACTTTTGAAACAAAAAAGTGGAGAAAAATAGTTATGATAATATATGTTATCAATATGTTAAATTTATAACTACAAATATAATTTGTCACAAAAACGTGAATTATCATTATTTTTGTGACAGTGTTTTTTGTAATAATTATTAACACTTATAGTTACAAAATTTTGTCATTATATAACTTTTTTGGCACAAAAAAAAATAAGGAGGAAAATTTTTATGGCAATACATATTTGTCAATATAATTAAAACATATAACGACAAACACTGTGACAATTGGAGATACAGTGTTTTTTTAAAACATGTTTTTTAAAACATATAGTGACAAACACTCGTTACAGTGTGGTACAAAAACCAAGAGTGAAAGTGGTAGAATTCGAATTTGGTCTTACAAACTCAAATTCCTGAATCTCAACCACTTGTATCAACACTCGTTGGCAATTTATCTTAGTATATAATTTGATATTTTACTTTTAATTAGTTTTATTATATTTATGACCGATGCTGTTATTGCGCCAAAAATTTGATTAAATAAAAGAGAAATATTGAAACTAAAGGGTTTGAAATCGAAAAAAATAAGAAGCAAAAAAAGGCATATTGTTATTATTCTTATTATTATTCGTAAGAAACCTATCCAAGCAAACGAATGAGGTCCAATCCCTACACTACTTTAGTATTGTTGTTGTTATTGTTATTGTCACACCCTTGGAGCCTTAAACTCGGGAACGTGTGGCCTTAGATGCTTTGGAACCACTCTTGGGTGTTTTGCACCTAATTCAGCCTGAAAAACACTAAGCTAGAAGGCTTAGTACAACGCGGAAGCACAAAAGAACTTGGGAAGGAGATAATTCACACAAACAAGAGAGAGTTGGGTGAATGCTCTTTGTATTCCACCAAATGAAATGAAAAGTGAAGTGAGTACAAATGAGGTGGGGAAGGCCTCTGTTTATAGTTGAATCCCCTTACAATGGACGGCTAAGATCAATCTAGATCAATGGCTAAGATTATCCCTATTAATTATAAATCTTTCTATCTAAGGAAACTCAATCAAATTAGTATTCATACAAATAAATTAGTCTTGTTCTTTCCTTTTATTGAATGTCACATTGGTTATGGAAAGATTCCTCCACAATTCTCTTTGATATGACATCATCCCTATCATATTTTCCAAACTCTTATGATCTTCTTGTCACTTTCCATATTTGAAGATTTAATGAGAATGGGCTCCTTAGCTTTCTCCATGGATTGGGCCAAGTCTGATGGATTAGTCACGTCCAATACCTTCTTGAGAACCTATGTCTTGGTTTCAAGCACACATGTCTCGGGCCTACTCTCTAGGGGCATGACATTCTCTCACACCGAACCTAGCGACGCCCTCATCGCACTATTGGATTGTACTTGGACTTGCCCATCTCGATGCCTTGGCTTGTTGCGATCCCCCATACAAACTGCTTGCCTTGGCTCCTGCCGCCATGTAACTCCATGATCCTTCGCGCCATTCCCCCTATCACATTCATTGTTCGATGCCTTGGCTTGCTCACGTCCCTCCATAAGGACTTAGCATTCCTATACAGGTTGTGCTTGCTTTGGCTCTTGCATCCAAGTGATTTCGCCTTTGGGTACATCTCCCCCCATAGGAGCATTCTTCTATCAACTTTGATTTGTTTGTACTTGGACTCCATTGTCCTTTTGGTGAAGGCTTGGAATTATCCCTCAAACCTTTGGCCTCTCTACAAGGATGGTTAGGTTTCTCCACACCTATACTCGTCAAATATGACAAATCAAACTTAGAAACACTAGAATTGTGTTCGAGATGTACTTCCCTTTCTGTTGCATTTACTCTAAAATGCGTCAGCCCTTCTTTCTCCAAGAAGTCTGACACTCCATGCATCGATCCTTCCTTTCTGAAGTTCAGTGCTCCCTTGTTATATTTTCTCTTTTTCCTTGAAGTATGTTTCCTCCTATTACGTTGGTACTTCTTACTCGAAGTCCTTCATTCATTTCCCACCTTGCCCGTTGGTGGTTCCACAGTTGCCTTGTCCCTTATTAGCTTAGCTCATTTTGACCCTTCTTCACTTATAGTCTTTGAAGCCCTGTTCTTCACCGTTTGAACATGCTCAGAGAGCTCTCTAGCCTCCTTGGACATGGCTATCCATTTCTGCACTTGGTGACCACTCGCCTTGGCAGAAACAAACCTTATCACACTAAGTCTTACAGGCTCATTATCATCAGCCTAATCCTTCCCCTGGACTGCTTGGATCGATTTGGGCACATCCCCACCTTGTGAGGCCCCTTGCACCGATAGTACTTTAAATTCTTCCTCTTTACCATCGGCTTGATGGCTTTACTTGCTATCTCACCAGTCTTCCCCTCGTACTTGACTGTTTTGACATATAAAGTCTCATCACGTTCCGATCCTAGGTTGACTACTTTAACACCTATAGTCACACCACATCTTGTTGCTCCCTCTCCAGACTCGTCTATCCCTTTGACGATGTCAATTAGTCTATTTTTCTTGAGATATCCTCTTATCACATGGGACCATCATAGAAATAACACTTGATCTCCTTTTTTCTCGCCTTCTTCTCCACCACAGACTCAACCCTGTCATTCCCCCTTGATGGCTTCCCTTGGCTACGAACAGTCGATGGCCCACATTGGCCATTCGAAAAGTTTTCTCCACTATCTTGGTAGTTCACCTTTCTTTGGTCTCCCCCACCACTACCTCATTCGCTCGACATGGGCCTGGATGACTCTATGTTGGTTTACTTGCCCCCCGCAAGCTCTACAACTATGGCCTCTGAAAGTCTCTAGGCATCACCTTGCTCCACTGCAAGCTTTACCCCTAGTTTAAGTCCTTCCAAGAAGGTTTTAAGCGCACCTCATTCACTCATTGTAGCCTTGTATATGGGCATTACTCCCTTGAACCATCTCTGACTCATTGAGAACTCGGTGCGTCTCGTCCTTGAACCTGTCCTCCATGGACTCCAATTTATCAAGGTGGGGCTCCACAACACCCTGGGTCACCTGGGCCTATTTCTCGACCTTTTCAAGTCCTATGACCCTTATTTCCAACGAAGTTAAGATTTCTAACCTTTTATCCAGCACATTTATCACGTACTCGAAAGTTTCTACATTGAACTCGTCGAGTATCTTCTACACCTCTTTATGGGTCTGACTGTCTAACTCTTCCAACCTAGTAACCCTTTCTTCTACCGAAGCTATCAACTCCCTTAAAGTTCTAGCTCTTGGTTTTGCCATCTCAAACTCCTTGTCACAAACTAGCTCGATCACCCCTAACTAGCTCGAGTGCAAATCATTGTCAACTTAACTACCAAAGTAAATTGTTAATACAATAAGTAAATCAAACTTACCTGGTTTACCACTTTTATCAAGCACGTACAAAACGATCGTTGTCTCCCACAAAGACTCGCTCTGATACCACTTGTCATGCCTTTGGAGCCTTAAACACAGAAATTGTGACCTTAGATGCTTTGAAACCACTCTTGGACGTTTTGCACCTAAGTCAGCCTGAAGAACACTAAGCTAGAAGGCTTAGTACAACGCGGAAGCACAAAAGAATTTGGGAATGAGATAACTCACACAAACAAGAGAGAGTTGGGTGAATGCTCTTTGTATTCCACCAAATGAAATGAAAAAAAAAGAGTACAAATAAGGTGGGAAATACATCTATTTATAATTAAATCCCCTTACAATGGGTGACTAAGATCAATCTAGATAAATGATTAAGATGAGCCTTATTAATTACAAATCTTTCTATCTAAAGAAACTCAATTGAATTAGCATCCATACAAATCAATTAGTCTCATTCTTTCCTTTGATTGAAGATCTCCTTGGATATAGAAAGATTCCTTCATAATCCTCTTTGATATGATATCATTCCCTGCCATATTTACAAAGTTTTTATGATCTTCTTACTTTTCATATTTATGGGTTCAATTTGAACGGACTCTTTAATTATCTCCATGAATTAGAGCAAATTTGATAAATTAATCACATCTAACACCTTATTTAAAACATCTATCCCAGTCTCAAATGTACATACCTCGGGACTACTATATAGGGTGTTGGGATTTTCGGAAGCTCAATTCAACAACCGGAACGGTTTGTAAGGAGGGGTCGGATTGAGTTTAGGGAGTAAGGATATTGAAAGATAGAAAATTGCACAGTGATTTAGAGTGGTTCAACTTTCTAAACCAAAGTCTACGTCCACTACTTTAGCTCCTCACCAAGGATTTTCCAACAAATTCACTGATTTGTTCTTTCTTTTGAGGACAAAGAGATAACCTTACAACTCCCTAGTTTTTTCAGGCTAAACTATAACCTTTCCCTAGCTTTTACACGGATAAGCTAGAACCTTTCCCCTTTACAAAAGGATAAAATAATAAACAAGAAAACCTCTCTGAGGTAGGTGTTTACAAGATTGAGCTCACAAGAACAAAATATTTACAAGAGAAAGTTGAAAAAATAATGAAAAACTCTTCTCTTGTGTTTAATTGCTTGGATAGATGTTCTCTTATTCTTCAAGTGTCCTTAGCTTGTATTTATACCTTGGAATGTGTTTGATGTTGTATATAGCCGTTAGGGATGTTTTGGAGCCGTTTGGGGATGATTTTTCTACTCAAAAAGGCTTTTCATAACATGGTGCATCGGTGCACTATCATGGTGCATCGATACCCCTTCATTAAATTCAAATAAACTAGCCGTTACTAGTTGTTGCATCCTTCGTGCATGGATGCACATCAGGATGCATCGATGCACATCAGGATGCATCAATGCACTAAGTGCATTCGAAATGGAGTGCATGGATGCACTGCATGGTGCATCGATGCACTAGTGCAGGTGTATGGATGCACTGCATGGTGCATCGATGCACTAGTGCAGGTGCATGGATGCACTGCAGGGGTGCATGGATGCACTTTGACATCCTTTAGCATTTTTGCTCAAATCCGAATTTAATGACTTTGAATTATTTTTGAAACCTTTTAAAAAATTTGAATAAATTCAATTGAAGTCCAAAAACATTTTGCCTTAAATTTGTTATATCAAAACATAATTCAACAATCTCCCCCTTTTTGATATAACAAAACATTTGAAAAATTGTTTTTGGCAAAACTCCCCTTAAAAAATGTTTAATGAAAAAGATACCAATTGGTAACAAGTACCAATTGTTTGAAAATATATGAAAATGTTGCTCCCCCTTTTTCATTAAGAAATTGAATTTTTCAAACCAAAAACTTCTCCCCCTTTTTGTTATATCAAAAATAATTCAATCTTTGAAGTTCAAAATAACTTTGGGGAGTAAGTAGTAAATTTGACATTTTAAAACTTATTTGAAAAATCAAAGCTCCCCCTCAATAAATGCATTCCTAACAAAAAAAGCTTTTAGGATCATGACACTTAAACAAAATTGAATTTCAACAAAGAATAAAAAACATGTTAGTAATACATGAAATTCAATATATCCAAGTCTAAAATACTTTATGCAATATTAATTATTGAAATTAAGTGCATATGCATAAAGTTTTCCAAAAATGTTATTCATTTGAAAATTTTGATATCAATTGTTAGAGAGATATTATTTAAATCACATGCATAAACAATTAAATTTAGATCAAAAACAATTAAAATTTGTAAAATCAAAGTTTTTGAAAAATTGATATCAATTGTTAGAGAGATATCATTTGCATTAAACCAATTCTGACCAAAATTTTATTATGATGAACTAAAAAAATTTATTAAAAATTTAAAATTTTCATCATAACCATTTTTTTAAACATACATGAGATTAAAAACAATGCATAATCATTTAAAATCAAAACTCATGCATGCATAAATCATATGAGCAACCAAATAACTAAAATTAAAAACATTAAGCTTAGAGGTTACCAATTCCTTTTCATGTGTGGCTAGAGCATCTTGAATATCACCATTTTCATCATCATTGCTCCCACACACCTACAAGAGACATTCATTTCGATTTTGGTATCCAAATTGCTTTGGATCCTTGGATGTTAGTTTCAATGCCCCTTGTTCCCTTAGGAACCCATACTTGTCTAATTTTAAAATGTTTTCCTTTCTTTAAAGGACAAGTATGTCCCAAATGACCATAAAAATGACAATGTGAGCATTTTGCCATTTTTAAACATAATAGGTTATTTTTAGAAATTAATTCTTTTTATTTTGTTAAGCCTTCAAGCTTAACTCCTAACTCAAAATTTTCTTTTTCTAAATCATTTATTTTGATTTTTGAAAGCTCTAAATTATTTTTTAAAATTTCATTTTGATTTTCAAAATCAACTTTTTCTTTCAAAATCAAATTATCTTTAATTTTGAGTTTTGAAATTAATTTTGTATATTTGGAATTCATGGTCTCAAATTCCAAATACAACCTATTATAAGCATCTTGTAACTCATCAAAAGTAAATAAATTAAATTCATTTGAGTTAGAAGATACCTCGAATTCTTCTTGAGTGGTCATGAGGCATAGGTTGACTACTTCATCTTCATCATTGGAATCATCTTCATCACTCCAAGATGCAACAAATGCCTTCTTCCCCTTTTTCTTTAGAAGAGGGCATTCATACTTGACATGCCCCTTTCTTTGACAATTGAAACATATCGGGGGACTCTTCTTCTTGGTTGATTCATGTTTCACTTCCTTGGAAATCATCAATCTCTTGAGTTCTTTCAAGAGCTTGACCATCTCTTCTTCTTGTTCATCATCGTCTTCATCCACCTCATCACTTGAATCTTGATAGCTTTCATTGGTGGATTTGAAGGCAATGCCTACCTCCTTCTTCTTCTTGTTTTTCTTCTCTTCCCTTTCTTCATATTCTTTCACCATCATCTCATGAGTGAGAAGGGAACCAATTAGCTCGTCGAGAGTGAGAGACTTTAAGTTTCTTGCTTCGATAATGGTTGTCTTCTTCGATTGCCACTCCTTTGGAAGAGAGTAGATCATCTTCCTCATAAGCTTCTCATTAGGGATTACTTCTTCATATCCCTTAAGATCGTTGACAATCACATAAAATCTATCCGTCATAGTTTTGATGTCTTCATCGGATTTCATCTTGAAGTTCTCGTAGCTATGGTTGAGAAGACTTTTCTTTGATTCACTCACTTCGTCGATTCCTTCATGAGTAACTTGGAGCTTATCCCAAATCTCTTTGGCACTGGAACAAGATGAGATTATTCTATATTCATTTGGGCCTAAAGCACATAATAGAATATGTATAGCCTTAGAGTTAAGCTGGAAATTTTTCTGCTCTTCTCTTCTCCAATCGTTGTTCTTGTCGGGTGGAGAGGAGTAACCGTCCATGATTGAGTTCCAAGCTCCTATATTGTAGGATTGAATAAAGTACATCATCTTATTATTCCAATGTGCATAATTTGCTCCATTAAAGAAGAGTGGCTTGTTGACAGGTTGTGAATCCATAATGGGATATTCTTCAAGATAATAAGCACCGGAGGAAAAAGTCATTTCTTTATCGGTTGCGTCGTAAATTGGTAGAGCTTCATCGAGGATCGTCTCAAGGTGATTAAACCTTCTTAACGAGTTAGGCTCTGATATCAATTGTTGGGATTTTCGGAAGCTTGATTCGATAACTGGATGGTTTGCAAAAAGGGGTCGGAACGGTTTTTGAGTTTAGGGAGTAAGGAGATTGAAAGATAGAAAATTGCACAACGATTTAGAGTGGTTGGACTTTCTAAACCAAAGTCTACGTCCACTACCTTAGCTCAACACCAATGATTTTCTAACAAATTCACTAATTTGTTCTTTCTTTTGAAGACAAAGAGATAACCTTACAACTCCCTAGTTTTTTCGGGCTAAACTAGAACCTTTCCCTAACTTTTACACGAGATAAGCTAGAACTTTTCCCCTTTATAAAGGATAAAATAAGTAAACAAGAAAACCTCTCTAAGGTAGGTGTTTACAAGATTGAGCTCACAAGAATAAAATATTTACAAGAGAAAGTTGAAAAAATAATGAAAAACTCTTCTCTTGTGTTTGATTGCTTGGATAGTTGTTCTCTCTATTATTCAAGTGTCCTTAGCTTGTATTTATAGTTTGGAATGTGTTTGATGTTGTATATAGCCGTTGGGGATGTTTTAGAGCCGTTTGGGGATGATTTTTCTACTCAAAAAGGTTGCCCATAACATGGTGCATCGGTGCACTATCATGGTACATCGGTGCACTATCATGGTGCATCGATATCCCTTTATTAAATTCAAATAAACTAACCGTTACTAGCCGTTGCAGCCTTCGTGCATGGATGCACATCAAGATGCATCGATGCACAGCAGGATGCATCGATGCACTAAGTACATTTGAAATGGAGTACATGGATGCACTGCATGGTGCATCGATGCACTAGTACAATTGTATGGATGCATTGTAGGGGTGCATGGATGCACTTTGACACCCTTTACCATTTTTGCTCAAATCCGAATTTAATGAACTTTCAATTATTTTCAAAACTTTTTAAAAATTTTGAATAAATTAAATTAAAGTCTAAAAATATTTTACTTTAAATATATTATAACAAAACATAATTTAATATAGGAGTATGACATTATTATGTGGCAATACAAACTAAACCCTCCTCACGCGCTTTCACTTGGCGCACTCTTTCCAAAGCTGAAAAAGCAGCAGAAACTCGCAGTTCATTCATTAACTCAATGTAGACGCCCCTTTCGGTCTTCTCCGTTCCACTCCTTAGCTTCTGAAAATCTCAATTCAATTCTCCCCGGTTCAGTCCTTTCTGGTACGATCCTCTCTCCCTCTTGCGTGTTTGCCTATTTTTTTTTTCATTCGTGTATATCCTAATTGTTGTTTTAGGTTTTTTTTTAATCTGCTGCTTTTAGATTGAATTTTGTATTTTTGGGGTGTTCGTTGAGTGAGGTTGGGTGGTTTTGTGTTTCACAAGTTTCATTTTGATTTTTTAATCTTAGTCAACGATTCCACTTGTGCGGCTCGGGGGTATAGAGTTTTGTGTTGATCGAGGAACTGAGTGTATTTGCCTAGATACTGATTGATCTGAACTGCGGCAATTTCGATAGATTTTTTTAAAGATTCTATATATTTGAGCTTGTTTTACAAATGGGGTTTTTTCCTCTTCGAATTTCATTGAAGAGGAAATCAAGAAAGAGAACTAATACGATTTAGATAAAAATGTGAGCTAAAGAAATGTAATGGTCATCTTCGGATTTGTCACCACTCTTTCATTTTATAGGGATTTTTCATTGAAATGGTCACCGTCTTTTTTTTATAGGGGTGGGTGGGTGCCGCTGGCGTGGGGGCTTTGGGGTAGGCGGAGGCGGGGTGTTTACTGTGGTCAAAAAATTAGTTCTTGAAACAAAGTTAATTTCCTTTTCTCCCAATACTGAAGCCGTTACTAATGTTATGTTGGTTAAGATTATTGAGGAATTTTGATTTCCCTGTCTCCTCTTTTTCTGAACGAAATTGTAAATGTGCAATTGACTATATACCGTTTAAACTGAATTCTGCTCTTAATTTCAGGTTTGTCATGAGAAAGTGTTCATGGCCTTTGTTTGGTTGAGGCTTGAGTGTTCAATTCATTAATAAATTAGAAAGAAAATAGATGCAAAGAGTTTGGAAAAATTTGCATTTAACCTTGTTGCACTGATGTGTAGTTTAAGGGTTATAATATGAGAGTGCAAGTGATTCCAGATGTCGGCCATAATGCATCTAAACTAACGTTACATAAATCGCTCAATAGCCTACGATCTATTTACTGTACGCTGCGATCCAAAACGCGGTACGAACGCGTTCTAGGTCGTTCCAAAATCGTGATTCGGTACGAAAGCTTATACCATTCGGTACGAACGCGTTCCAGGTCGTTCCAAAATCGTCGGAGACGAAAAAAGTTGAAGATTTCTTTGTAGATCTACGTTGATAGACCCATTTTTAGGCGAAACTAACCTTGGATCTAAAACAAGGGTGAGGAAACGCTTCGGGTGACATCTCTCTTTTAATTTCGATGCTGGCGTACGGTGGCGGCCGATGATGACGCGGCGGAAAACCCACCGGAATTTGGGCGCCGGTTGTATCTCCCCCCTCTCTCTCTCTCTCTCTCTCTCTCTCTCTCAAAACTGAGAAATGAAACAAAATGAAAATCAGCCCGTTTTGGCTTATATGATTACATATATATATTAAGCAAAACGCAATCGTTTTGGCTTTTCCCCATTTCCTTGTTTTTGGTTAAGGGTAAATATCTGTTTAAATCCCTGTTTTTTTTATGTGTTATTTCAGTTATTAAGGAAGTTTTAATTTCTTTTATTTTATTCCTAATATTTATAGTTACTTATAAAATTTGATATAGAAAAATAGCAACCTAAGAAATTGGTACATCGTACTGGAGCGATCTTAAATGAGTCTACCCCCTTGTACCGAATTTTAGGGACCTAGCGAATTGTGATCCTGTTTCACGTTCCCGTACCGGAGCGTACCGCGATCCATGTGACTATGATCTAAACAGTCTTGTTTATATCAGTTATATTGTGCTGGCAAATAATTTTCGTTTCTTTCTTTTAAATTTGTTGTGTGAATGGAAGTTTATAATTTTTGTGGATGTTGGTTGTTATAGTCCCTTTGTATTTCAGAATTATACTTTTATTATATATGTTTATCTTTTCATTTATATTCAAATCCAGAAGGGATAAGATCATAAGATATCTCGGTATATTTTCTGATTTAGTTGCATTTTCATTCTCAGGAAACAGGAATTGTTAATTTATGCATCTTACGGTGGCAAATAATTTAAGTTGATCATTGGAACTTGACAAATACAAGGCACAAAAGTGCCCATTGTTTCAGTGCTGTTAAGAAGTGGTACATGAAGCTGATAACCTTGTTTTAGATTTCCATTCTTACATCATTTCCAGCTGTGTTGGTGAACTTAGATGGGTGTTTCCTCTTTGGAACTGCATTCTGAAAATATAGCTGATACCTGTCAATTGTTAATGGCGCGATCAGACAACTTAAGTGAACATGTTATTGACATACCAAGGAGTGGTGATGCTTCCTCATCAAACTTGTCTCATGAAACAACTTCAAATGGTTTGGATGTCTTACAGCGTGATGACATACCGTCTAGTAGTACAAGAGCGCTAGTTTCTGAACCTCCAACATCTTCTTCCAATGTTATGAACTCAAGAACTTCATCTGCCATAGGGAGAGGGACTGCCCGTCGTCGTCGGAGTCCATTGAATTCTGGTTTGTGGATTTCTATTGAACTGGTTCTTACAGTGAGCCATATTGTGGCATCTATTATTGTCCTGGCTTTGTCAAGGAATGAGCATCCCCGTAAACCGTTGTTTGTGTGGATTGTGGGTTATGCATCTGGATGTGTAACAGCCGTACCTCTTCTGTATTGGCGTTACTGGCACCGTAACCAGGTTTTTGAGCAAGACTCAGCTCAACATCGCAACACTTCACGTATTAATGTCCCTGCTGGACCCTTTTCGCTCTCAGTTACTAGGACTTCTGATGGGGGTGATCAGCATACTGCAACTACATCTCCTAGAGGTGGTCAAAATGCAGTAGTAACAAGTGCAAGGTACGGTTTTCTTATTGATAATTTGAAATGAGACATACAAAGTACAATTTAGTTGCCGATCTACTGGTCTTTATCCTGTAGAGTTAAAGCGCTAGTTGAATACTTCAAAATGGCTTTAGATTGCTTCTTTGCTGTTTGGTTTGTGGTTGGCAATGTCTGGATCTTTGGTGGGCATTCATCTGCTAGTGAGGCTCCTAACATGTACAGGTAGTGGGCCTAGTGGCATTTTTTGCTTTCATCTTTTAATTTGTACTTTTCCAAGAGTTCCTTTTTCTGCTTTGCAGGTTATGTATAGTTTTTCTTACGTTTAGCTATATTGGATATGCAATGCCCTTCATTATATGTGCCACGATCTGCTGTTGTCTGCCTTGTATAATCTCTGTCCTTGGATTTAGAGAGGATCTATCGCAGACTAGAGGTGCCACATCCGAATCCATAAATGCTTTACCTACTTACAAGTTCAAGGCAAATAAAAGTAGAAATGATGGTAGGGAAATAAGCTCGGGTGCCGGCGAGGGTGGAGTTGTGGCTGCTGGAACTGAAAAGGAGCGCATCATCTCCGGAGAGGATGCAGTGAGTCTTTCTTTTGATTATTGTTTACAGAATTCAGTTGTATGTCTCACAGATCTCTCATATACATATTTTCAGTTGGAATTTATGATTGAAGACCTCACAAATGATATTTTAGCATATTAAGTTTTATCTAGCATGTTTTATTCTTACGTTCTTCTACTATTTTCTGCCCATCATATTATTTGGTTCTGAATCTGCTCAGCTTTGTAAGTTGCCGTTATCACTTTACTATATGAGCTCCCGGATGACCAATAAGATTATGCACTCTGTTTCTGTGATTAACATAAGTTGTGATGAATATGCAGCACTGGTAAATTTGCTTGGGAATGGTTCATGAAACATTATAGTCTGCTGATTTGGTTTTTTATGAGTCTTTTTGTCGTCCGATACATACTGATACAATCGCACCACTGAGATTGTGTAGATCTGCTGCATTTGTTTGGCAAAATACGCAAACAATGATGAACTGAGGGAGTTGCCGTGTTCTCATTTTATGCACAAGGAATGTGTGGACAAGTGGCTTAAGATCAACGCTTCCTGCCCTCTTTGCAAGAGCGAGTTACGGGACACAATCTCGGGCACAAGTGCCACCATCTTAAGTTCTCTCTCTGGAGCAAACGATAACCAGCGACGAGGTGAGGCAAGGACCGGTAACAGTTCTACCAATTCCGCGTTTTAGTTCAATAATGATAGTGTAATGAAGATAGGGTAGAAGTATAATATATTGATCCTTTGGACGTGCAAGAAATCTGTCATCTGTCATCTGTTAAGGGTGATTGCATGAATCGAAATGAAATTTGATTAGTGGCTGAAATGATAGAAGAGATATATAAAATATTGCAGAATTTGCAAGAATTTTTTCAGGTTTTTGTATGTTTAATTTCAATGTAATGAAAATTTTATAAATTTGATGGGATATTCAAAGCAATTAGGTAATTATTTCAAATTCGAGATTCATTCAAGGGATTCGATTCAATTCTTGGAACAAATGAATTAGAAAACAAATTAAGAGATGAAGGCTTCTCTGTTAATAAGATTTATGGAAAAAGTAGTCCTTTTATATATAAAAATGTCATTTGGTTTTAAATTACATAACAGTGACAATAGTTCAAGAAGTAAACCACATAAACATACGTTAAGGAATTGAAAAAAAATAAAAATTACCCGGTAAACTAAAAATGAAGTTTTTACAAATAATTTTGGGTGGATTTGGGTTTTAAAATGTGATCCATTTAGGTAAGACCGCTTAATCAGTGTTAGGCACGACTAGGGCTGTAAATGAGACGAGACAGATCGCGAGCTACTCGAGATCAACTCGATCAAGGCTCAATAAATAATCGGATCAAATGGACTCGACTTGAGCTCGACTCGATTTCTTAACGAGCCGAAACGAGCTACTCGATATTCGACTCGAAAAGCTCGTGAGCAGCTCGAAAAAAAATGTTATATTATAATTTTATATTTTTTAAAATTACATTATTAAAAATACATTATTGATAATTATAAAATTTTAAAAATATATTAAAAATTCAATAATACAACTAAGACATCTCATCCCTTATAATTATGTGATAGGATTTATGGTTTAGTGTTTAGGGTTTATAGTTTAGGGTTTATGGTTTATAGTTAGGGTTTATGGTTTAGTATTTAGTGTTTAGGGATTATGGTTTAAGGTTTAGAGTTTAGAGTTTAAAGTTTAAGGTTTAGGATTTAGTGTTTAGGGTTTAGGGTTTAAGTTATGCACATGAAGCTAACATACAAATTATGCAAAATGATGTTATGTGATATGGTACTAAAAGAAAAATAAAAGTCCATTTAATTAAGCACATGTTAGATTACACCCTAAACCATAAATTCTAAACCCTAAACACTAAATCCTTAACCCGATTATGTGATAGGGGTTAAGTTATGAAGGTAACATACAAATTATGCAAAATGAAATTAATGAAATTAACAAGGGTTTATATGTAAATAAACTAATAAATCACACTTGGTCAAATCAATTAATAGGTCCTTTATCAAAACAAACGGTGATCAAAACATAAAATAAAAATAAATTAGCAACCCAAATGATAAAAACGTAAACCTTGATTAATGACGAAATCAGAAGATTACAAATATAACATGTCCTAAACTGGTAATACTCCATTTCTAAAACACGGGCTTGAATACCTGTCCACTGTCCAAGTTTCTTTGGTTTTATTTTTCTCTCTTCAACTCTCTGTTTTGTGTATCCTCAAGTTTTCTGCAACAAACATGGGGGCTCTCGATTATATTTCAAACTTTTGCATCGTCTCCGAAAGGAGGAGTAAACGCAAGCCAATGCAGGTACCTTTCTTCTTCTTCTTCTTTGAATCAACAATTCAAGAAATCACCTGCAAAACTCCACTTTCCTACTAATTCTGTCAAAATTTCTCAGAGGGGCCAACTGAAAGTTCCTTATTCTTATTATGAGCCTACAATGTACTTTCAGTACATTTTCTAAACTAGAGCCTGTTTTCTACTATCAGATTCGAATACTCAGACGTCACCAGACTCATCAGAAATGAAAATGGAAAAGAAGTTCGGCCAGTCCCCTGTTTTCGTTGCTTCCACTCTTCTGGAGAATGGTAGGCTTCCTCAGAATGCAAGCCCTGCGTCATTACTGAGTGAAGCTATTCAAGTCATAAGTTGTGGTTATGAAGATAAAACTGAATGGGGGAAGGAAGTAAGTGAAACCTTGAAATAAATCCAAGTTCTTAATCTAGGCAAGTTGTAATTTTATTAACATCTGGTAATCCTAAAAATTTCAACTTGCAACACAGGCCGGCTTGATATATGGCTCGGTGACTGAGGATATCCTAACTGGATTCAAGAACGAGCATGAGTTTTGTTGCAGAGCTTTCACAAAAGCAATCATGCTCCCTAAAGATCGATGATATTCTTTTCTTCAAAGCTTGATAATGTGACCATTTTATGTGCACAGGCAATGATGTTCTGTTGGTTGTAAATAAGATGTTGGAATCAACAAAAACAAGCTGCAGTGATTATTTATCTTCCTTAACCCATGAAGTTATAGCAGAAGAAAAATGGAGAAAAGTCAATCCCCAACCGGTTGTTTTCTATTTCAGGGCCAGTAAGTTGAAATGGGTTGACTGCCTAACATCCCACATCATAAAGATTTAAAGAAACAAGACGAGAAACAGCTTATAAAAAAAGTGGGATTGACTCGGAAAAATTTACTTTTTGAGCTCAAAATTTGAGCTCTAATTGAGTTTAAATTCGAGTTTAATCGAGTCTTGAGTTATTTTTGAGTTTGAATTTTTTTTAAGTTTTAGTTAGGTTTTAATATTATTTTGAGTTTTTAAGTTTAAATTTTCGAGTCGAGTTAACATTTAAAATTTTAGAATTTGAGTTAAGTTTAATAATATTTGAGTTTGATTCGGTTTGTTTAAACCCTACGACCTGGTTTACGTACAACCAAAACAGGTGGGCTGAAAAGCTCAGTCAGCCGAATGGTACATGCGTCAATCTATTAATCCGTTTGTAGAATGTAGTAGCACTTCACTTTCATCTCAAAGAAAAAGAAATAATAATAATTGGTTAAACTACATAAATAGCCACCTAACTAGACTTGGTCTTAAATGACCATTTGTGTTAATATGATCATTAAATTATTTAAATGATCTCAGTATAACTACCTTTCATTAAAATGTGTTTACATTGTAGTTAATAAAATTGATATAATTAGAGTGCAAAGAGTTTTAATATTATTTTGCTTTTTTAATATTATTTTGAGTTTGAGTTGAGTTTGAAAATATTAAGTTCACGAATTTTTGAGTCGAGTTTATATTTAAAATTTTTAAATTCGAGTCGAATTCAACAATACTTGAGTTTGACTTTACTCGTTTACACCTACGACCTGGTTTACGTACAACCAAAACAGGTGGGCTGAAAAGCTCAGTCAGCCGAATGGTACATGCGTCAATCTATTAATCCGTTTGTAGAATGTAGTAGCAGTTCACTTTCATCTCAAAGAAAAAGAAATAATAATAATTGGGTAAACTACATAAATAGCCACCTAACTAGATTTTCGAAATGACCATCATTTTTAAATTTGTGTTAATATGACCATTAAATTATTTAAATGGTCTCAATATAGCTACCTTTCATTAAGAAGTGTTTACATGGTAGTTAATAAAATTGATATAATTAGAGTGCAATTCCTTGTAAAGCTACGCATTCACGACGTTAGAACCTTGCTTTGTTTTCTTCTATTTTGGCCACTACTTGTATAGGATTTGTTTTCTTATATTTTCATTTAATGCAATTTGATCATGGTTCCATTTTTAATTTGTCTAATGCTTTAATTTGAGCATTAAATTTAAAATATTTTATTCTAGTCATGTATTAAATTTATAGATTAAATCCTCTAGATTTTAGAAATAAAAATAGACAAGTGAGGACTTAAATCTAGGCCAATTGAGAATATGATAACACTTAAATTGCTAAAAAAATATAATATATTATTTATAATTAATTTAAGAGTTTAATATTTTTTTAATTAAACTTATTTATTTATATTTATTAATTAATGATTATATATCTATAATTATATTTAAAATAAAATTAAAATTTTATTTAACATATCCGAACTCACTAGCAAAATTTAAAATCAAAAGATAATTTTATAATTTGAGTCTTAAATATTTTTTTTATGATTATAATTTGAATATTAAATTACTTTTTAATGATTTTATATACATATATAATCACTAAAAAATAAATATGAAAATAATAAATTTAGTTTAAAAAATATTAAAATCTTAAATAAATTATAAATAAACTATTAGATTTATTTTAGTGATTTATATGTTGTCATATTCTCAATTGGCCTAGATGTAAGTTCTCACTTATCTGTTTATATATTTTTTATCATTAACTATAATATATATAATATTATGATTGATTACTAAATATTAAATTTAGCTTATTGGTTAAGGTTTGTTTGGCTACTAATTCATTTTGAGTTCAAATCCAATTAAGTTATTTTATTTATTTTTGTCTAAACTTGAACAAGTTATATAACATATGTATTATCTCAATAACAAGCGTGAGAATTTTCTCAATGGTTAAGGCATGAGTAGGTTACCCTTGGGTTTCAAAACTCATCTTTATTTATTTTCACTTCAATTCAAAATGTGACATGCGTCACATTTTTATTGGATTAAAATTTTATTAAATTAATTAAATTAAAATTAAAAAAACCCTCTAATCAGATTATGACACATTGGAGAAATAAATTTATTAAATTAAATTGAAATTAGGACCTAATTAAAAATTAAGAATCAAAGTTAATCTTGGTGGTCAAATTGATTAATTCTAAAATCTAGGGGATTTAATCTATAAATTTAATACATGCCTAGAATAAAATATTTTAAAGTTAATGCACAAATTAAGGCATTAGAAAAATTAAAAATAGAATCAGGATCACATTGCATTAAATGAAAATCCAAAGAAACAAATCATATACAAGTAGTGATCAAAATGGAAGAAAACAAAGTCGGGTTCAAGTGCCACGAATACGTAACTTTACAAGGATCTGCGACCTAATTATACCAATTTGTTAACTTCCATGTAAACACTCCCATTAAATGTTAACGACAGATGGCTATATTGAAAATATTTAAATAATTTAGTGGTCATATTAACGCAAATTTGAAAATGATGATCATTTTGAGACTAAGCCCATAGTTGGGTGGTCATTTATGTAGTTTACCCATAATAATTGTCATAACCATTTTTTAAACTTAAATCTTAAAACAATTTTGACTTTAATGTAAAAAAATTGGGATTTTTTTTGATGAAATTGATTTAATTTTGAATTTGGATAAGTTGATTTGGAGTCACTATCGATCTTTGGGTTAGGTTGGTCGAATACCTAAAAATGTCTTTTAAAATAATTTTAAGAAAAATCATTTAAAAGATAGAAGTTAGTCTACGTTTACTAAAATTCGTTTTCAAGGATTTGAGAGTCAGTTACGCACGAGAAGCGTTAACACCCTACAACGCCCAAAATCAGTACCTAATCGTTTAAACATTATCATTGTAGTGGAATTTGCAAATTTGAGTCAAAAATTAAATTATGATTTTTTATCAAATATTGATTAATTTATTTCAAATCACAAAATTGCACAAAAAACAAACTCGATTTACTTTAGGTTCATTTTTGTTCGAATGCCGTATTGAAGTGTATTTCTTCTGTTAAGTGGTGATTTTCACACTCATTATACAATAAGTATTCTTGAAACTATTCGAGTAAAAATTCAAAAAATTATCAAATAAAAGGACGTTTTAAATTATCCAAAAATATTAATTCTAAAATAAGATATATGTATATGGTATGATAGCATATACTAAAACGTTAATAAAAAATATTTAACATATTTAACAAGTAAATAATAAACATATATATTAACCTACGTGAAGTGGATTTGGATTTGGTTTTCTGATTTTTCTCCTCTTTTTACTATTTTGTACAAGATGATGATGTTGAGGGGTTGAATGCATGTGACAGCATGAACAACGGCGAAAGCAGTGACAACAGGAGTGGCAGGCGGCAGCGACGACTTGGGTGCTGAAAACCCTAAGGTTTCAAACCCTAAAATAGTTGGGCCTAGGGCTTTATTTAGGGCCTTGTGATTTGTGTATGTTTCCTTGTAATGTGGACTTGGGTTTAAGCCTATAATAATAATAATAAATAATAATAATAATAATAATAATAATAATAATAATAATAATAATATCAAACACAAAATGGTGTCAACAGTTGCCCCTCTTTGCCCATTGATGTGAAGAAATGAATAGGGCAAAGACAATCAAACAACAATTTTCGTTCGGTTGTATCTTTTGCTTTGAAATTTGATGTTGTCTCAAGAGAGACTGAAAACGATCCTTATCTCAAGAGAAATTTTTCAAAGTTTTGTTTCAAGGGAAACATTCTCAAACGAGTTGAAATTTATAATGTCAGAAGTAGCACTTTCGAGCGAAAGAAATTTTAAACAAGACTTGTTTTAAACGAAACGATGTCAATGCTTTGGGTTTCAAATGAAAATGTCTCAAGCAAGACAAAATTAGTTTTCAAAAGAAATTATTTTATGTGAGATAAGGATTTTGCTTTGAGAGAAAACTACCTCGAGTGAGGTAAAATTTGTTTAAGTTTGTGTTTCGATAAAAGCATTCTCAAAGGATACAAGCGATCTGTTCCTTCGCGTTGAGGAAGTCTAATCATTGTTTGATTAGTTGTCACTTCATTTGATAATGTCGGGTTTGTTGACGACGTTGTTCCTTCGTGTTGAGGATGGCTAGTCACATTTAAGAGATTGCATCTAAAGATAATATTGTTTCTTCGCGTTGAGGAAGACTAATTGTCTAGAGTTAATTAATTTGACTTTGAAAACAACATTGTCCCTTCGTATTGAAGAGATCTGGTCGCTTCTGGCTTAACTACTTGATATTAATAAGATGGTGGCACTAGTATTTCACGTTGAGGAGGTCTAGAATGTAGACGACATTATTCCTTCCTGTTGAGGACGTCTAGTCGTATTTAGATAATTTTGCCTATAGAGACATCAATATTCCTTCATGTTGAAGAAGTCTAATTGTCTAGAGATAATTTGATTTCATAAACGACATTGCTCTTATGTGCTGAAGAGATCTAGTCGCTTTTGGGTGATTTACTCGATGTCAAATCTGATGATGACATTGCTTATTCGCGTTGAGGAGGTCTAGCCTATAGATGACATTGTTCCTTCGTGTTGAGGATGTCTTGTCATATTTGGATAATTGTGCCTACAGAGACAACAATGTTCCTTCACGTTTAGGAAGTTTGATTGTCTAAAGTTAATTTGACTTTGAAAATGACATCGCTCCTACGTGCTAAAGAGATCTGGTCGCTTTTGGGTGATTTTCTTGATGTCAAATCTCATGATGACATTGCTCCTTCACGTTAAGGAGGTATAGTCATGATTAAAAGATGATTGATCTACTATTGATATGGATTTCTTGATCTTGTTTGAAAAAGTCATATGATATGATTCCATATGTGTCATATGATATGATTCCATATGTGTCATATGTGATATGTCCTAAAAATGATCTAATGCGATTGTGATGAATGTTTGATGCAATTTTGTATGATTTGATTTGAGAGTTAAGACTTCATCACTTTTGGTGAACGATCTTTAGTCATAACAGATGAAAATTTTCCCTATTGTCTACTTTGATGGCCTTGGTCCATGTACTATTTAACATTGATGGCCTTGGTCCTTTTACTATTTAGTTCTTAGCCGCCGTAACCAATCTGCTTACTACTACCTTTGATTTATCTATTTTTAACTTAATCAAATAACCAAACTTTTTACAAAGGTCGAATCTTCTTGAAGTCATTCGATTGATTGAGATCACACATGGGGTATCCCTTGCAATTCTTGACTTGGGTCAATTTGTTCTTCTTCCCCCAACAAATTTTGCCCCAAAATTTTTGCTTTTCTTGCCTTAGTTCTGATTATGAGCTTTTATGTCTTAAAAGACCATTGTCAATTTCCAAGATCTACTCCCCAGGGAGATTATATTATTGGAAAATGTTTTTCTTCCTCTTTCTGTTTTTCAAAATGTCAAAAAGTTTAATGAAGAAGTTTTAAAAATGTTTTATGAAAATAATTTGAAATTTTTTTGATGAAGCAATTTTAAAGAATATTTGATGAAAGAATTTCGAAGAATGTTTAATGAAAGAATTTTGAGAAATGTTAGATGAAATAATTTTTGAAGAATGGTTGATGAAAGAATTTTGAGAAATGTTTGATAAAGTTTTTATTAAATAGTGCCCCTTACTTTAGGTTCACAATTGAGACTGCAAAACAAAAGTTCATTAGATATCAAAAGGATTAACTACTATCTTAATCTTTCAAATTTATGATTCATTGGCAAGTGTCAATAATTGGTTGATTGTTTTTAGGTTGCCTTCCTAAATTTTCTATGGTTTCTATCATCAAGTTGTCAATCTCTTTTCTAAACATTATGGCATGCTCTTTATTCTCGGCTTGGCATTGTAATCGGATGCAGACAAAATAACGTAAGTAGCATACTCAATTGATAGAATTTTTAGAACACCTCTATTTTGGTTTTCTGAAATCTTCCATTTGTTCAATCTTCGTAGACTCTTTTAGTAGAGGCAACACATAAATATTAGTCTAAAAACAAAATTCCTAAGAGCTTGTGTGAAATTGACTATAACAAGTGTTCCTCAACTCTCTTAGTCCATCTTTATTAAAACTCTTTATTTATTAAATTTAATTTAATATGCCTTTATTCAGTTAGCTGAAGCAATCTATCCATAAAGCCATAGCTTTTAACCAATTACTTTAAAGGAACAACTCAATTCTATTTTATATATACATATATATTATTTGCCTTTATTTGGCTAGCTGAAAGAATCTATACATAAAGTCAAGGCTTTTAACCAATTGCTTTAGAGGAATAGCTCATTTTTATTGTATATATATAATTAAATTAACTTCCTGGGTACACAGATTCAATTTCTTAAGCTCATCGAGAAGAACCTGTTATAGTCTAGGTAACGTTAAAGGTTAGAAAATCTCATCTTTAGAGTTCAATTCCCAAGTAACTGACCTAAACTAAATTCATCTACTCCACTGTTACATCTGTAAAAATTAGAATCATCATTGAACGTCTTCAAAAAATTATAATCTAATATTCTTTGCAACCTCATATACAAGATGCCCCATTTTGTCTGTCCTATTCATACCTGAATGCCAAGCCCTTTGATAATCTTTTCGTAGAATGAGAAGGCTATCCCGGTCCCTAAAATAGAAGGGTATAATGTTCAGGTGTACCTTCCGGAGTAGGATCAAGGGTCCTTGTTTTACGAGGTTTTAATCTTATCACTTGCAAGAGGCAATAACTTTGATGCTCAAAAGAGTTTTTAATTCAAGTGATATTTTTTCACACCCCAAATTAGGGGTAAAAATTTATTAATATAAAGTATCGAATTAAAGTTGTAATAAGAGAAAATTTGGACCACATTGTAAGTTTCTGAAATTTTGGGCTAGTTTTGAAAATCTAGGAAGTTTAGAGACTTAACCCTGAATTTTCTCAATTTTTCTAAAAAATTAATACCAATTCCCCTCCCCCGATCAGATGCAAAAATCCCCAATTTTCCCCCAAATCCCTAACCCCGTCGACTTTCATTCCCCGATTTCATCGCCGTCCAGCCATCTTAGCCGACACTACTACCCCTAAAACAACCTTCGTCTTGCTCCGAACAAAACCCGACCCTTATCCCATCGTAAATCGATGTTGTTCGCCGTAAAAACCAACGGGAAAATTCGTTGAAAACCCACCTTCTTTGTACATTTTTCCTTCGATTCCGACTGATCCAATGATTGTCAAGCCTCACCGCCATCGCCATTGAGTTCCCCATCGTTGTCCGCTCCTAACTCGATCAGTGGGTCCCGCCATCGTCGTTGTTTTCACTGATCATCGGCGTGGGTAAGCATTTAAGTCATTTTCTTTTAATTTCGATGGATTATGGTTGATTTTTGGTTTGGTGGTGGTTGTAATTGGTGTTTGGATGCAGCTGGAGAAATCGACTGACCGCCATGACCTCTTTCACAGCCGCACGCGCCAGCGGTGCACATGGGGCTTGTTTTGGTCCAAGGATTTTTCCAAAACCGGCTTGACCCAACCCGCCTGTTCGACCCACCTGCCCGACCCACCTTGTTTGGTCCAGTCACTGAGTCAACTCGGCTGAGTCAACTTGTTGACTTTAATCGAGTCAACCCATTGAACATTAACTTTTACCAGTCTGACCGTTGACTGTCGTTGCCCAGTCGTTGACTTTTTTCGGGTACACCTATTCTGATGTTTTTTGATGTCCCGAGCTTGTTTTTGAGACCCGTTTCACCAAATTAAAACCCGATAAGCTATTTTTCATTGATTAACCACTCGATTCGATCCATTTTTTGCAATTAAGCTCTGTTTTTGATGAAATTTATGTTATTGTGTATATGAGGAATTATTGGACATTTAATTAAAGTTCAAGGGAGATAAAATGGAGTTTAATTGGTTGATCAATATGACACAAAAATTGAGGTAATACATTACTCCCTGTTTCATGCTTTGTGGAACATATTGATATTGATTTCTGCATGGATGAGTATAATTGGTCATAGTATGTAATGATCACTTCCTAAACTCGATCTGAATATTATAAAAAGTCGGTAACCAAATATGACTTATATGGCTCGCTTACGAAAGTAGAAGATCAATCGAAAATAATAATAATAAGTTCGATGATTCAATAATAAATGATTTGATTTTAAGATCCGTGAATTTTGATAAATTTTCTTAAAGGTTAAATACCAGGATTATTTGGATATGAAAGTACCGAAAAGAGCACCATGAGATAAAATTAAAAAAATGCCCTTATACTAGAAAAAAACTAAGTCTTCCCTTGGATGGTGAAAAATAACTCTGAAAGGACATACTTGACTAATTATTATAAAAAACTACATATGATTGAATTGAAAGGAATTACTGAAATGTCCTCGAACTTCGTAATAACTATAATAATCTCCAATGATCAAAGGAACAAAATACCATAAATACTAAATGAACTAGAATTTATTCAAGCTTAATTTATCGAAAGTATGCCACTGACCGAATTGAGTGGAATGATGATGATACGCTTAAAGTGTAAAAAACACAATTGATGGCTATGATAAGGAAGACAACCTAAGAACTTATGTTTTGATCTACTTGAACTTTGGAATCATTGAAATAAATTTCGGATCCATATTGGAATGCCTCTGAAATGTAAAATGACCCAAGGAACGTCTAAGCGCTGTAATAACTAATACCTTTAGCTCCGAAACAAATAAATCAACCTTGAATACAAAATGACCTAAGTAATCTAAATGACTTTGGATTAAGTGAGTGACTTGGATAAGTCTGGAAACGCTGATGAACTTACGTGATGTACTATCCCTAAGGGTTATGAACCATAAATTAAATACGTCAACATTTCCTGATACCGTTGCATTGTAGAAGTGAAATAAAGACCATTAAAATATTTGTTCATCTCTCTAAGACCCATTCAATGATGATTATGAAGATGATCAATAGAAAAGAGTTGTCTGTATTAAAAAGTGAATACTCTGGAAGTGCAATGATTTGACTGGTTGACAGGTATCATTGATGAGATATATACAGTTAAAGTTAACTTGATATTCCAATAGATCAACACAAGTCGTAAATGCCCTGAATCTTTGTCTCTCTCTTATCATCTCAAATCACTCTTGTTACATCTGAAAACACAAGTAACTCAGATGCAAAGGATTCTGAATACATTTATGATTACATAGTGCCCCCAAAAAATGTTCGAATACTATATGATCATGATAAATCACGCTCTGAATAACTGATGTTCATGTCAGTTAATGAAATCTTCCGATAGTTATTCTAATTTCAGGCATTCTATCGGTATACCGAAGATATGTGTTTCCCTTGCCTGATAAGATTATCATGTACCTCCGAATAATATCTGGAACCTCTAGTGTGTTCCCTAATCACATTGATGTTTTTCTCTGATTTCTGTTCTGATCTCTGCTTTTATTTTTGATATCTCTATTTACTGACTGGAAATGTTTTTATTTGGGGTACTCTGGGATCTAGTATGAAGACTCTGGCAGGTTCAGTCAATGCTGATAATTCCTTGTATAGGTTCAGCACCAACTGGTAATTCCTATCTCTGGCAGGTTCAGTCGTTTCTGGTAATTCCTTGTATAGGTTCAACACACACTAGTAATTCCGTATGGACCTAAGGTGACCCTTGGTGTAGGATTTGAGGCCTTGAGAATCTTTCTTGGGTAGGTCTCAGGCCCCAAGGTGATCCTTTAGGTTATGCAGTTCTGGGGAGCTGCATATGGTGTTCGGTTGGAGGGTTTTGCTATGGTATTTAAAGATACGTTTTAAACTACTATTGTTTTAAAAATGATCAGTACCTTTTTACAGGTATTATGGGAACACACTAGACACCCTATTTTGATCTCCTGAACCCAGTTATCCGAAACATTTTCTCTAAACTAAAAGCTTATTGTCTTTCACTATCTGAGATATCAATTGGACCTGAGCTCAGCATAAAAGTCTGTAGATATATGAATCAATTTAGAAATATATGTTTATCCATTATGTGCATGTTCTTCAGCATCATCTGGTAGTATTGTATTACTAAGCTTCCTAAAGCTCACTCTGTTACTCACTTTTTCAGGTTAAAAGGATTGAACCAGTGCAATTATCGTCATCGGTATGGGAGTTCCACTGGCGTTGCTTGAGGAGTATGATACATGTGATTAAGGGGCATGTAGGTTGTATTTTGTTTTATATATAAGTTTGGAATTTGTTTTATTTATGAATATTGTTTAATTTACTTTTGTGTTTATAATTTTTTTTATGATTTTATATGTTTTAACTCAAATTTTAATTTTTCTGATTTTTTACGGTGGGTCGCTCAAGTAGCCCTAATGTGACACCTCGGATCGGATCGGGTCACCCGTATCGGTCTGAGGGGGTTACATATTTATAAAACTACAAGATTAAAATTTACACATTACTCATAACCTTAGAAGGTATTATTTTATTTAATATGTTTGAATATCAAGTCACATACAAAGCTTTGAACAAAAGAAAGAAAAACAAGTTCAAACAAGATGAAATGTTTTTCATGCAAATGCAACAGAGCTTCATGGTGGATGCAAATGCCATCTCTTGATTTGAAATATGATACCCCATTACTCGTCAAATGTCCATGCCCTTGAATCAAACAAATTATGGATCTTACTCTTAAGTGCCCCACAGTTCTCAGTAGTGTGCCCCAAACTTCCTAAGTGGTAGCTACACACCGTGTTGACATCGTAGCCTTCAGGATACGAGGGTTCTTTTGGCTCAAATTGGACTGGATTCACAAGGTTCTTCTCAACAAGCATTGGAAGCAATTTCTCATATGTCATTGGAATTGGATTGGTTTTGCAGGATACAATCCATAGCGATCTTTTGTGATTATTTCAATTTAACTTCCAGTCTTGTTGTATTTCTAGTAAATCCTCTTGCAATTCTTTCTTCAGTTGGTCAAGTTTTGCATCCAATCTTAGTATTTTATCACGTGATTAGGACCACTACCATAGAATCCCTCAAGAATTAATTACATGCTTTCATGAATAATGCATGCAAAGATGCTTAAATAAATGCAATGCAGAATGCAAAGATGAAAATGCAAATGTAAATGCAAAATGTATTGATCCCAACAATGAATATCATATAATAATTTTCAATAGAGATAAAAGTCTCCCCAACTATAAGGTAGTCCATTTTACATACATACTTCGCTTTGACATTAGGTATGGTCTATGCTTTGTCTTAGAGCTTTATCCTCAAACTCTATACCCCTGAAGTGCTCTATGACCTATCTTGGTTGATGTTCATACGGTGTTGAAGTCGTGCATTATTCCTTGATGATTAATGGTGTAATAGTTGTAAGCAAAACTCTATCACTACTTTACTTTCTCGGATTAATGGACCACCTTTTGAGTCTTTGAGGTCATTCTATCAGTCTATTTGACATATAATCTTCAAGCGAGTTTCCTCCTTGTTCTCTATGAGCTTTAATTAACTACCAATGCATGTCTATTGATATGACTACTTGATTGAAAACATTTTTATCCCTTATGAAAAATTTCTCTTACATAGTCAATTGTGGATTAACACATTTACATTACGTCATGATGATAAAATGAAAAAAAAAGCATAAAATGACACAAAAAATGAGAAGGACGAGTTAGTATAGGTAAGATAATCGATAAAGATAAAAATGCTATTCAGAGATGAATATAGCACTTACCTAATCATGGTATCTACCCAGTATGGTTTTAATAAATAGTAATCCTACATGGACATGTCTTTCTACCCGACTTTAATTTCAAAAATTTAATCCTAACCGTATAGTATCTAGTTCACGTGTTTTAATTAGAAAATGAATTTATTCTAAAACTTTAAAGTAAAAAGAAAATGTCAGATACACTCCCCCTTTGTGTATACTTATTTCGATACCTACCGACGAACAAAGGTTCAACATGGCTCTACCTAGGGTGACCAATCTATGGTTCACTACATGCATGGTTTCGGCTCTATGGGAAAGGGTACTCAAAGTGTCCTTGATGTTGGTGCCCCTTTATGCTGCCAAACCCTCGATCCTGACCCATTACAGGCTTCAAATAGAATGAGTTCAATTCAAGAGTTCCACTTCCTTATACCCATACGATGAAGTAAATTCCCACAGAAGTATGAGGCGTGTATCCCAAAGGTTAATTGCTATAGCTCATACACCACGAAAACATAATGTTCACCCCTACTTAATTAGGAATAAACTCGGGTATAGAGCCTATGTCATGCCAGTACACAAGATGTGTGTGAGGAGGAACATACAAACCTTTGATAAAAACACAACAAATATAGAATCACTTTCGATGAGAAAGATTCAATGAAGTTGAAAACATGAGTCTAAACATTAGTACAACTATTTACATAAAGAATGCATAATAAATTAACCAATGTTCAATGAAAATGATCATAAGCTAATTTTGGACTCAAATCCATATTTTCCACTACCACCACAACGTATAAGCGATTAACGACCTAACTCTCTAAAAACATTTCCCAGCGGAGTCGCCAAGTTGTCATATCCAATTTTAAAATTAAACTTTAAAACAATTATGACTTTATTTTGGAAAATCAAGATTTTTGATGAAATTGATTTAATTTGAATTTGGATAAGTTGATTTGGAGTTGCCATTGACCTTTGGGTTAGGTAGACATTTAAAATAATTTTAAGGAAAATCATTTAAAAGACAGAAGTTGGTATGCGTTTACCAGGAATTCATTTTTAAGGAATCGGGAGTCAGTTATGCACAAGGAAATGTTAACACCCCTGCAACACCCAAAATCGGTACCTAATCTCTTAAACATTATCGTTGTAGTGGAATTTGCAAAATTGAGTCAAAAATTAAATCACGATCCTTTTTATCAAAAATTGATTAATTTATTTCAAATCACAAAATTGCAAAAAATCATACTTGATTTATTTCATGTTCACTTTTTGTTCGAATGTCGTATTGAATCGTACATCTTCTGTTAAGTGGTGCTTTTCACACCTATTTTACAACAAGTGTTATTAAAACTATTCGAGTAAAAACTCAAAATATTATCAAATAAAAGGACGTTTTAAATTATCCAAAAATATTAATTCTAAAATAAGATACATGTGTACGGTATGATACCGTATACTAGAACGTTAATAAAAAATATTAAACATATTTAACAAGTAAATAATAAACATATATATTAACCTACGTGAAGTGGAAAGAAAGAAAATGTACATAATAAATAAACATATATATATCAACACATAAGCAAGTAAAGAAATACATGTAATATATATTATATATTGTGTTTAATACATAGTAATAATTCTAATGATATAAAGACATGTACATGCTAGAGTATAAGAATTAAACCGTAACAAAATCAAATTCACTCTCTAATTAATAAAAAACAACAAGACACGCATACAATCAAGCAAATAATGAGGTAAATAAAATATATGATAGATAACCTGCTTGAAATTAAAACAAGATTGTTTCATTTCATGACTAAATAGCTGGGCTTACAAAATGACAAGGACCCGAAGCGTAAATAAACCCTGGCCGAGCAAAGCAGCTCTTTTCCCTTCCAAACGACGTTGTGTTGAGACAGCGATAAAATCAAAACAAGTCTTGAAAACCTATTCTCTTCTTTTCATCTCTTTATCGTGAATGAAAACCCCTATCCCCTTTTCCTTTTTTTTTTCGACGAGAGAGTGAGGAAGAAACAAAAGCCACCCTCCACAGCCACCTTCGGTCACGAAAGATCGACTCCGAAAACGTGAAGACGACAGCCCTCTGGTGAATGGGTAAAATAAGTTTTCTTATCACTCTCCTTTCTTTGTTCGTTTTTTCCCTTTTTTTTATCTTTCTTTTTTGAATTGAGGCCTTCCTCTTTCTCTCCCTTTTTTATTGTCCCCTGAATCTGTCTATTTATTTTTGAAAACCTAAATGTTGCGTGTTTTTGTAATGGTTTGGTGAAGTGATGATGCTATGGTTCCCAGATTTTTGGAATTTAGTTGTTTATTTAGTGGATTTTTTAGATTTAGTTTTTTTCCCCTTTTTTACTGTTTTGTACTAGATGATGTTGAGGTATTTATCGATGGTAACAGTCACTGACAATGGCAGTGACAACGATGACGACACAGGTGCTACAAGTTCTAAAGTTTCAAATTCTAAATTAATTGGACCTACTGCTTCCTTTTGGATCTCGTGTTTCGGGTTTACAAAATTTTAAATAATATTAATAATAAATAAATAAAAATCTCGAACGAAAAATTGTATCAATAATAATAATAAAGCAAAAAAGCACATCAAATCCCTATACAAACAAAACTTAATGTCGTATTTCAACATAAAAAAAACAAACTCAATGTGATCTTCTGACTAACGTTTTTAGTTGTTTATTGTTATAGCGTTGACGTCACAATCAACTATGGTTGATTACATGATAGACTAATTAAATTAATTCTTTTAATTTTGTTAGAGAGTCAAATTGATTTTTCTAAAAAAATTAATTACTTATTTATTTTTTAAAATAAAATTATTCTAAATTAAGAATATAAATATATTTAAAAATTAAAATAATTAAAATAATAATACTAAAAATAAAAATTAAATTATTAAAAATTTTGAATATTCATATTAAAAATACTAATATTATTATAAAAAATTAAAAGAATTTGAATATATATCATAGGATATAAAATGATAACTTATAAATTATAAAAAAAATAAAAATATATATATTATACATAACATATGAATGTACCACATATACATATTATCAAAACTTAAACAAAGTATTCTTACTAGATTAATCGAGAACTACAAAATTAAATTAGTCGATACTTATAATTTTTGGATTAATCGAAACTTATAATATTTTCTAATTATATTTTTGTAAGTCTTGACTAATTTAAAAGATAATTATATAATAAGTTTTGAAATAAAATATAATTAGAATACATAATAAATTTAGAGTAATCCAAAATTTGTAAATCTCAAGTAATTTAAATTTTGTAAATTTCGATTAATCCAATAAAATTACTTTGTATAAGTGTTGATGATATGCATATATATTATGTGTATATATTATGTATAATATATCTTTTTAAAAATATTTTTTAAACTTTTTATTAGTTTATAAGTTATAATTTATAACATATGATATATATTCAAAATTTTCTAAATTTTTATAATAATTTTAGTATTGTTAATATTCAATTCTTTTAATAATTTAATTTTTATTTGAAGTGTTTTTTATATTTATATTTTGAATATTTGAATAATTTTTTATTTATAATTTTAAATATTTTTATTTTTTAAAATTAAGCTAGCCCTTAAACTTTTTTAAAAAATCAATTTGGCCCTAAAAAACTAATTTAGCCCATTTGTTATGTCATTTGCTACGTCATTAGCCACAATGGACTGCTACGTCAGTACCGTAGACCGCCATGTCAGCACTAGAACGGTCAAAGACGAAAAACGTTGGTCAAAGGGTCATATTGAATTTATTTTCGGAGTTAAGGGGTTACATTGAAAGAGAAAATAATACGATGATCATATTAGATTTTTTTAAAGTACAGGGGCATGGGTGCCTTTTAGCCTAATAATAAAAGTCCTAAACTTCTGTCAGTATACGAAGTATATGTATTTCTTTCTCTATTTTTCTTGGGTAAATAAAAAATTTACCAATTGAATCATACTTTATCTCCTATTTTATTCATTACACTTTTAATTTTTTAATTTATTAACTGAACTTTATAGATTAAATTTTTTTGTCGTTCCAGAGTTAAATAATTAACGATTTTATGACATGACAATCAATGTTAAAATGACATAGTTTTAAATCTATACAAAAAATTAAATTTATACCAAAAAGATATATTTTTTTTCTAAATAATTTTTTTTCTAAATAATTTTTTTTCTTTATTTTGTTCTTCTCGACTTCTCCTTTCTTTTCTTCTTCCTCCTCTCCCATTTTCTCTCAATTTCTCTCACCAACCTTTCTAGCCATCCTCCGACCATCAACTCTATGCCTTCTCAACCATTCGTCTGTCAATTTTTCATCGTTTCTTACTTAGAATATCACCTACTTCACCCTCAATATTTACTTCTTTTGATTATCATACCAAATAAATTTTTACTATTAGCCTTAGACAATATCTTATCAAAATCCTTGAAAATAGATAATGATTTTAAAAATGCTAAGGTGTTAATGAATATATTTCTTTGAACAAAAATAACATAATCCAAGATCCAGCCACCCCATATTTTTTCATAACCCAAATATAAACGTTTTTCTAATCATAATTATAAATATAAAAATAGGCGTCCTTATAAGAAATCCACATCCAACAGATAACTCTTATCAATATAATCGAGTTGAGGTATTGGGGGCCTATTCAGGGATGAGTTTAGTTATTCCATCTATTTTTTTTCTTTTTTATTGGGATCGAATATGTGCCCTTTATAGAGTTTTTGAAAATCAAGCATAGAATTACTATTTTTAGGGGTCGGACTGATTTGAGAAATCTAAATTAGTCATTGAAAGGGGTTTGACAATCGTGATAAATTGGTTTGCAAATCCTTCAAAGGCTCCCTTAACCTCATTAAATGAGGTGCATCCTATTTTCGACCTGGTATATATAGGAACGTTATGTGAGGGTTTATTAGTCTAATACTACTGATAGTCTACTCTAATCTGATTGTTCGTTACTTAAGGGCATTTTAATCATTCTATGTCTCTAGAGAAGTCTCTATGTGTTTCGTGACTTCACGATGATTACTGTGTTTACTGTTTACTAGATGTGATACTAGCTAGCATGATACCCTAAAATGCTCAACTACACAAATATTAGCAATTCATCATATTTATGAAAATCTTAAAACTACAAAGGATTACAAATATACTACCTTGATACTTGAATCTAGAAATTAAGCTCATTGCATAGTCATAATCTTTTCCTTTGTGATTTCGATGAAACCCACACTTTTTCTTTATCTTGAAAGAACCCAAAACTTTGATTCAATAAAACGATGTTGCTGGATGAATTATGAACGAAATTGAAGCATGAAAGATGCCCAAACATTTACCTTTTATTTATGAAGCTTGGATAGAAAAAAGAGGGAAAGATGAGAAAGAAGGAAAAAATAAATAGAAGAAATGGATAAAGAGACAGAAAGACTTCTTCTTTTAAAATTGGAAAAACATTGCACTATATGTCATCCCTCATTTTTTTACAATTCAAAAACCTCTTTTATATGGCTAATTGGGCTCAATTCTAACCCAATTAAGCCCAAACACTTAAATTATTAAATTCACAGGGTCTACACACCTTTCGGGTAAATCTACAACTACTAGCCCAAAATTCAGGGTGTTACAACTCTCTCCTCCTTGAAAGAAATTTCATCCTCAAAATTTCCTTGATAGATTAGAAACTTACTCTTGGGTCAACACTTATAAGCCTCGAAGCACCTGAAATCTTATCGGATTTGATCCTTTAGGAAGAAGTCCCTGCAACCTGACATGCTACTCGAAATTCACAAAACTGATATATGATTTTCTAAGGGCACTACCTGCATCAAAACTTAAACGAACACCTTTGAGAATCACAAAGCCATGGTATCGTATTCATGTTGTTTATGCTGAAAGCTCATAACATCTCACAAGTAAAATGATACTGTATCATCTTATGAATCTCTTTGCTTACTGAACTTGAGTAACTCGATAACTACTAATTGAGGTCCTGCGAAAACTTGCCATACATGGCCTCGATGTCAACTACTGAAGATCTAATGACAATCCTCGACTTCCTAACATCAATCTCTACGCTTATGCTGCACAACTTTGATTCAATACTTATTCACGCTACCTGAATATTTCTCATTTCTTTTATGGTTTATATTATTCATAACTGAGGATAAACCACTTGCTAAGCGAAACTAACAACATTTAGCTATCATGGAGAACACACTTCACAAAGCGGAGATTCCTTGCAACTGGATTATGACTTAAAGATTCTGAGACTCTATATCTTGCACTCGCTACCACTTTCCACCACTGAACTATTTAAAGACATCACTTAATATCCTTTAGTCTGAAACACTAAAATTTGTGGTACTACGCGACGCTGCATACTGTTTATGTGTTTTATATAGCTCACGCTCATATACCAACACGAAGACATCACTGATGAGGCCTGGCTCACTTAATTGATTCACTTACTGTTCATGCAAGAAGGCATTGTGGTAACATCGGAGGGTTCACTGTACCTAAAGACTCACAACTCACTATCATACCTATAGCACCATTGGTATCTATGGTGAAATTCTGGAACTGCTACATTGGAATGTACACCTGGCTAACTTACTCCTCTCTAGTACTTGGGGCATCTGCGCTAGTTAGCAACTGAAGTATCTTGGCACTATCTGAGATATATCTTGATGTTTTTGACAACAAGGTGATCGCTAAACTAACAAGAGTAACCTGTGTATTCTTAATACTTTTATTGAGATCTCTACCTCCAAGAATGAACTAGGACTATTAATTCTCTACGGGTCGGTTACATGAACCCTCTACTAAAAAAGAAAAACATCTTGAAAGTCTTATAACTAACTTGAACACCCACACGAATATTCCCTAGGAAACACACAAGGATGGATGATTCTGTGATTTAACATTTTCTTAGTGTTGAACTTCAACTCAAAAGGAACAACCACTTAGTCTCCTATCTCTGGACCCAAAATATTGAGGTCAATCAAAGCTTGTGCTAACAACTTCCTTTAAGTTGACTACCGAGTCTGACCCAAGCCCTCAAAGAATTTCTAAGGTAAACTTGATTTATCCTACTAAGGCCCTCCAACTAGGAACTTATATACTCGCACCTGGATTTTATATAAAGATATTTTTCCTACCTAGTTCGTTTGACCCCAAAAAAACTTTACATGTACTTACGCCTTTAGGAACAACACAAAAAATTAAAGTAGTTGAAAATATACTTGACATATTATCTGTGACATCAACATCATGACCTTGTCTTTTTGCAATCTAACAAGCTGAATCGCACATAGCCAAATCGAGAATTGGTCGATCCATTCCTCTACTTTTTTGTCTGAGCATAACACTAACACATCTTTGTATAGGCTCGCTAATGAGATGGACCACTAAAACCACTCCCCTAGATTGAGCTAAGACACTGCCATTTAAACTAGGGTAATCCTTTATCATATGCACTAAGGATCCACATCTATAACATTTCCTGGAGAGTTTAAAGCACCTTTATAATGTTTTTTACATAATGCTCGCATTTTGGATAATCCAAAACTCTACCAGAGCTTCCAAAGCTCGCTACAGATGATGGAGTTAACGATCTCATACGAGACTCTACAACTAACCTTTGACTAGACTAAGGTGACTGAGCTAACGTCACTCTCATTTGTTCGCTAATATTTCTGACTCTCTTGGCTACTAACAAGATAGATCTACTGATACACAAGTCTCTATACTCGGTGTGCTTGACTCACCCAACAAACTCATCATCATGCTCTACATTAAAACACTCTTAGGGGGTCTACCACTAACTGCACACTGATATCAAAATGAAGCCCATCGAGGAACATCTTACACTTTAATGACTCAATCACAACCAACTCTAGAGCATAATGACTCAAACTAAGGAGGTTTCTCTCCCTTATTCGTACAATGAGCGATCTCCCCAAACTATCTGAGAGAATTGCATTCTCAATTCATCCATATGTGCCTCACAACTATAGTTGCTCTAAACTAACCCCAAAAATTGATTCCATATAGACACCTCTGTCTATAAGGTCATCTCTATAGTCTTCCACTAATCAATAATATCACTCTGAAAAAAGCGATGACGTACACTTGCTTACCCTCTAGGTAGGGTGAAGCTTCTTTAAAGTTCTCACGATCTCTCATAACCATTAATTGACCGAAATCAGATCATCATCACTTGAACCATAAAAGTCAACTGTCTGATACCTCTTTAGTCTCTTTATGGGGGATTATATAGGCACTAATGTGCACCTTGGGTGTCTAATTGAACGATCTACGCTATAGGAATAGTGTTCACTATCTCTCTAAGAGTGGACGTTACTCCTCTAAAAAGGTCATCTTTGTGAAGTCCGTGCCTAAGAGACTTCAATATCCTATATCCTTGGAAGTAACTCCATACCGACTCTATCAAGATGAGAGGCTCACCTCTTCATCATATTCTTGGGATTACACTTGAAACTATCTGTCATCACAAATTCTAAAACTTATTCCTAAACCCTAAGAGACTTATATGAGTACTTTCAATACCTAGGGGAATATATTCACTAACACTTTACCATAATTAACCACTGGTCCTAGTATCGACTCAACCCAACGTGCTAATACCACTAAATGTAACACCCTAAACCCAGTTGGGTCTATAGTGCCATATTGGGCTACCTAGGAAACCCCTGATTTTTAAAACCTATTCATTTTCTGATCACGTGTAAATATGTGTGTTACGACTTGAAAATATGTGGATGTATACATAAGTGATACAAGTAATATAGTAGTGAATAAGTATCGTCTCCATAAGGATTGAGGGAATTCTTTAAAGCAATCTATAACTATGAATTAAGTGTCACTAACTAATCCTAAGCGTCTAAGTCTAATGATATAAACATGGGAAAAATATGATGTGGCATATGATATGAACAAATGGAAAAATATGTTATGGTAAGAAATTTTTTGTGAAGTGAGTAGGAATTTTTGTGTCGTGGCAAGAAATTTATGCAAGAGTAAATAATAAAAAATTGCTAAAGCAAGAAATATCCGAGTTCTGAATATAGACTGAAAACCTCACACAATCAAGCTTCTAATGGAACATTTGGGTTAGATTTGCTATGACGAGAGATTATTCTATGTTTAGGATGATCTAAGTACGCTTTGTCTAGCTGCCAGACAAGATTTACTAGAAGTGTTCCTAGGCTATCTCTAGTAAGGAACCAGATAAAACTATTGCAATGGCAACCTAGCCTATCGATTAAGTGATATCCCTTTTAGTCACTTGAAACCCTCTCCATATCTTTAAGGCAGCTTAGAACATCACCATCCCAGATTAGTTCCCTTGTTCATGTAGATTTAACCTAACTCTCTCGATATTAGGTATCTACTCTTAGAAAAATGGCTATATCTCAATAGGTTTTACAAAGAATTAGAATTTTATGTCATGTCATTAGGCAATCTCTCAAAAGCTCTTACAATGCTACGGCATAAAGCTAAAACAGTGAACAAAACAACATAAAACATAAACATACTTAATCATCCATTAAACACAAAATAAAAACATTATCCCAACAAATCCAGCAACAAATAGATCAGTTCATGGTGTGGCTAAAATCATCCCAAATCCCAAATGAAGAGAAACTCCCAACAAAGGGCTATTGTCATAAGTTTCAGACGACTACCATGGACCGCTCCAGTGGGCTAGCCTCTCTCGAGGGCCTAGCCGCTACTCCGGTGATGACCAACTATGGAGAACACCAAGAAAGGAAGAAAGGAGAACGGTGGAGAAGAAGGTCTTGCATCCGTATTTTTAAAGCTTTTAGGGTAGGCAAAAATGTTTCTTTGAAATCGTGGGCATTATTTCCTATTTATAGTGGGGAATTTTGAGGGTTTTATGCCCTTTAAATTCCCTCAAATGCCCTTAAATTCATGCCAAAAACGTGATATCATGGCAACTGACAGTGGTCCTAAATTATCAACAGGGGCAGGGAGTTCACGTGAGGTGCATTGGATAGCTGGTCGTACGACATCAGCTACTTTGTCTTGTACTGCGTCTATACTTGTAAGAAAAACTTGCCGCGGTAAAAATTCCTCACGGTTATCATCATCAGTTCCTTTGGCCCTTGCCTTAAAATTGTCATGGAAAATAATTATCTCCTCGGTCATTTCCTATCACCTGCACAAACACAACCAACACACAACCCTTCTTATCAGCAGCATCAAATTTTTCAAGAAAAACTAGCCACGGTAAAACTTTCCACCACATGCAATGAAATTCCCTAAATGCAACTATATGAAACTAAAATTCTTATGACAATAGCTTTTAGATAATCAATAACTTAAGTAAAAATACCCAAAATACAATCTTTTTACAGAGTTATCACAACCCCAAACTTAAGCTATAGATTATCCTCAAGCATTGGATAATGAGCAATATAAAAATAAAATGCTATGGAAATGTATAGATCAAGACAGTCAAGTGGTCTAAAATTTCAGCCATCCGCAAAAGGTTTGGCTTCGAGATGCTTGAAAAATTAAAAAGTCCCTAAGTAAGTTATTTTGTTTTGCCGAGACATAAAATTATTCATTAACCATAAAGTTTACTCCTATTTATTCAACACTTAAACTTTTAAACTTTTCAGTTTTTTTATTTTTTTACATTGTACAAGGGGAATCAACCTATCACAACTACCATCTCACACTCTAGATGAATGGGAGCATACCTTCCATCCCTGAGCTAGTCAGACAGACTTATCACGTGACTACTTTTATTCACTCATGTGTTAAGGTTGCCATTTATTCAAGGGGGTTTCCAGGTAATTTCGTCACACAGAGGAGTGTCCCTCTACAACTATGTTGAGGCATTTATTAGTAATTCAACACAATTCACAAAATTAAGGAGTTTAACTTGGCATTTTCATGCATTGATATAGCATTTAAGTTTATTACCAGAATTTTATGCCACATCGTGCAAAAGTTATTTCATAAAAAAAAAATTAAGTTCCTCAAGCATAGAAAACATACAATCGTGTTCAAAGAGTCACAAAGAATTAAGTCATAGGATTGGTTATATCTTCCTCAATAGTTGTGTATAATAATTTCAAGTTATGGCAAAAATAATTATCATTTTCGGGCATCATTAACTTATTCCAAGTAACTAACTTAACCTTAACTCAGGCCATAACAAAAAAAAAATCCTATTAAACATTATCAATGAAATTGACTAAGCATGAACACAATACCTCCCCCAAACTTGAAAGATGTGTTGTCTTTAATGCATGAAAACTAAGTGAATTAAGCTAGTCTAAATGCAATGCAAATGTAAAGGTGGTGGAGGTACCTCACTGTGATGGGTCGGATTTGCTGGATGCGTGGGTGTTGCGTCTTTTGAGTGGGGGTGGGCTATCAAAATCTGTGTCCTCAGACATGTGCGGTAATGAGGTAGAAGAATGTGCACGACCGACTGAACTCTTTAGGCGACACTTGGTCTTTAGGGGACTAACTTGCCATGGCAACTCCTCTGGTGGTGGGTTCTCAACAGGCTCTTCCATAGGCTGGTGTGCTTCTGGATTAGCAACAGGTTTAGTGGTTTTCTCGGTATCTGGCCTAGGGATAGTGTCCTCAGCAACTGGGTTAGCAACAACATTAGGCTGGATCTCTTCGTCATCAATGAACAACTCTATCTCAAGCACCTGAGTGTGCTCTGATGATATTGGTTTATAGTGCTAATCATTCTCGACTCCTCCCTCTTCAGTAACTGGGGAGAAATGTGTAGCAATTGAGGAGGTGTCAATCAGAGAGTCAGGATGAAAATTTTTCGCCGTGGCAAAAAATTATTGCTCCTTAGTTGGTCTGCAACAGGTTTTGGCTTGGGTAAAAGCTTCTCAGGGAAAGGGGGTAAATCCTCACTATTGACAGTCAACAACTCTTTAAAGAATGAGTTGAGTTTAGCATCTCTTTCCTTGATGTATTGGAAAATTTTGCATATGGCCCTCCAATTGTTGAATCTTTTTCTTAGTTTCACGAGTGGCAGTCACCACAACAACAATCCCCACTATAGCAACATTTTTCATACCTTTTCCAAAACTTCACCGGGGGTTTCTTCATCAAAACTCATCAGCTTAGACACCTTTCTTTTTGTGATTCCCTTATTGGTGTTACTAAATTCCTCAAGGGGTTCCTCAGGAACTTTCTTTTTTGGGCACAAAGCAGTAATTAAATTTGGAAAAAATAAAGTACTTTTTTTGTGCACTTGTATATTTGTTCGACGATGATCTCTCCAAATTTTATCGATATGCCATATATGATTGAGTAAAGAAAAAGCAGTCGCCTCAGGAAAATAGTTGAGTTTTGGGATGAGGGCATCAAGCGAACCTTGATGAAATGGTTCCACAATTTGGCTATATGCTTTAGGGTACGGTGATCAATTCTCTTGTAGTTGGGGAAATTTCCTTCCCACTTATCCCACCTGAAGCAAAGATCCTCGAGCATGTTGTCATATGTTTCAGAGTCTGTCTCGGCAAAGAATTTCTTGTGCTGGTTCTCAACCTTCTGAAGCTTGAAATAATGGTTGATGGCTGAGGGAGTAAATCAAATGAGTTTACCCCTAACATACACGGAGTGTTGTAATGGGTCTGCCAAGTGCGCATAGAACTCCTTTACCGTCGCTGGAGCCACAACCTTTAGGTGCCGAGCAAATTTTTCCCACTTGTGTTTCTTGATGTTGTCCATCAATTCAGGCCCAAACGACTCTTCATCCTTACCTGGAAACATGAACCCATCCTTCAATAAAAAAATTTCTTCGCTGAAACTCTTGGAATCTCTTCTTAGCTGCTTCGTTTTGGAATAGATAAAGTTTTAGCCTCGACTAAGGACGAAGACACACCTGGGTTGGGTCTTGAACGAACCATGGCGTTACTGTGGCAAAATTTGGATGAAAACTCAATAAATTTTAGATCTTGGGGAGGCGATAATTGAGGTTTATGGGTGGAGAGAAAGAGTGAAAGAAAAATAAAAGATAAAGATAAAGAAAGTGAGAAGAACGAAAAAGAAGTGGGCAGTTTTGGAGAAAAAAGGTTGGTAAGTGGAGTGGTTTTTGGGGGTTAATAAATGAAAAGTAAAAAGTGGCGATAGGGTGATAAATGAAGAGGTTTGATTGGATTGTTAAAAAATAAAAATTAAAGGGAAATTAGCTTTCCCTCTAAATATGTCACCCAAACCCAATAAATTAAGGTTTTGCCTTCTCCAATGTATGAACACTCACCCTATGTTGCCACCTGTACAAAATAAAGCTAAAAGAAAAAATTTTAGAATAAAATAAGGGTAATAAATGCAAATAAAATTCACGCAAATTAAAGGAAATTAATTTATTTATGCACCGACTGCAAAAATAATTTGTCGTAGGAAAAATTTTCAAGGCATAGGGGCAAACTCTCAGGCATCATGAAGCAGTAGCGCCAATTTGTCACGCATGATGAGTTCTCCATTGTAAGCCTTCAGTTTTTTGGCCATTCACTTTAAAAATTGTCTCATCTTCTAAGTTCTTGCTACATGAACTTGACACACTAGGAAAGGCCCTAACCATCTTGATTTTATCTTGCCTTGAAACAACTTCAGTCTGGAGTTGTAGAGCAGTACTTGTTGGCCCGTAAAAAATTATCATGGTAAAATTTTTCTGTCATGCCACCTCTCTTTTTTTTCCTTGTAGTGACGAGCATTCTCATAAGCCTGAGCTTTAAACTCCTCCATCTCGTTGAGTTTCAACAACCTCTTTTTCTCTTGCAAGTTTTGTATCCATGTTGAGTTTCTTGATGGCCCAAAAAGCCTTGTGTTCTAGGTCCATGGGTAAGTGACATGCCTTGCCATAGACCAGTTTGAATGGAGGCATCCCTAGTGGCATCTTGAATACTATATTGTAAGCCCACAGTGCCTCATCCATCTTTGCGACCAATCTTTCCTCCTTGGGTTTACCACATTTTCAAGTATTTGCTTGATCTCGCGATTGGAGGCCTCAACCTGTCCATTGGTTGGGGGGAGGTATGTCGTGGCAATCTTGTGGCGCACCCCATATTTTTACAGTGCCTTGGCAATTAATTTGTAGTCAAAGTGGGTGCCCTCATTGCTAACGATCGCGCTTGGTGCTCCAAAACATGTGAAGATGTTTTTGGATAAAAATTTTAGCATGGTCTTGGAGTCATTATTCAGAGTTGCTCGGCCACAACCCATTTGGACACGTAGTCTACAACCAAAAGTATATACAACTCGCCAAAGGATGATGATAATGGTCCCATAAAATCTATCCCCCATACATTAAAGAGCTCTACTTCAAAAATATTTTTCCATGACATCTCATTTCTTTTCGATATGTTCTTATTGTGTTAGTAGCGATCATATGACTTGTAGAAGTCATGTGCATCCTTGAAGAAGGTGAGCTAATAAAAGCTAGATTGTAGGACCTTTGCAACAATCCTAGTCCGACCAAATTACCCTCCACACGAGGATGTAGGTAATGGAATATGATCTCTTTGTTTTTTTCTTCGGGGATGCATCTCCGTATCATTTGATCGACAAATTGCTTGAATAGGAATGGTTTGTCCCAATAATAGTGACACACATTATACCTGAACTCTTTTTTCCTGCCATGGCAAGATAAATCTGGAAGCATAATACCACTAATAAGAAAATTAACTATATTAGCATACCACAGTGCTACCGCGTCAAATAATATTTTCTCGTCTAGAAATTCCTTATTGATTTCAAGCGTGTCATGGAAGATTTATTGATCTCTGGCCTAGACAAATGATCTGCTACTTGGTTCTCAATACCCCTTGTATCTTTAACCTCTAGATCAAATTCTTGAAACAAGAGTATCCATCTAATAAGTCTAGGTTTTGCAATATTTTTATTCACTAAGTATTTAATGGTCGAGTGATCGGTATACACAATTACCTTAGTGCCTATAAGGTATGCCCTAAACTTATCAAAAGTGAATACCACGACAAGTAATTCTTTTTTAGTGGTGGTATAGTTAAGTTGTGAATCATTCAGGGTGCGACTTGCATAATAGATGACATGAAAGATTTTACCTTGCCTTTTCCCTAGCACTGCCCCCATTGCGTAGTCACTATCGTCGCACATCAGCTCAAATGGGGCATTCCAATCAGGTGGAATAAATATTGGTGTCGTGGAAAGTTTTTTATTCAGCTCATTGAATACGCTGAAGCAGACATCATTGAACACGAATGGTTGGTTTTGTTGTAACAAAAGACATAGAGGCTTTGAAATCTTTGAAAAATCTTTGATGAATTTCCTATACAATCCCGCATATCCCATAAAACTCCTTATACCCTTCATAGTGGTGGGTGGAGGCAATTTCTCAATCAATTCCACCTTCGCCTTGTCAACCTCGATGCCACTGTGAGAGATTTTGTGGTCTAACATAATTCCTTCTATCACCATAAAGTGATACTTCTCCCAGTTGAGCACAAGGTTGGCCTCCTCGCATCTCTTCAATACTTTAGATAAATTACCAAGGAATTTTTCAAAATCATCGCCCGAGATGGAAAACTCATCCATGAAGATTTCCAGGAAGGCTTCCACGATATCTAAAAAAATGGCTATTAGCTTATCTTCCTCATTTTTACCACAATCACGTTACTTTTCTTCAGAACGTATTGCACTAGGTTGAACCATGATCTATCGGATATGGGATAGATCACCCTAGCATCGAGCCATGTGATGATTTCTTTCATCACCACTTTTTTTATTACGGGGTTAACTCTCATTTGGGGTTCCACAGAATTTCCATGATAATCATCTAACTGGATCTTATGCATACATATGGTGGGTCTAATTCCCTTTAAGTCTGTCATGGTCCACCCTAGAGTTGATTTATGATGTGACAAAACATTTAACAAACTACATTCTTGCTCGGGGGTTAGACTAGAAGATATTATAAGCAGTAAAATATCATCACTACCTGGATAAACATATTTCAAATGTAATGACAAATGTTTAATTCCCAAGGTAGGTGTATGTTGTAGCGAAGGTTTTGGAGGAATAAATTCATTAAAGTGAAGGGGTTTGAATTCCATACATAGTCCAACTTGAAGCAAGCTAGACTGTTCCACCTCTAATGAACATTCCTTAGAATACGTATTTTCTTTATCTTCAGTAAGTCTCTCATCTGCCTTAGTCTGGAAAAACTAGTTGTGGCAAATTTTCCTATACTCCTCCATCTGGAAAAATTACTAAAATTTGCATGCTCCTCTAACTGTAAAAATTTACAATTGCCAAAGAATTTAGCTCCCGTTTCCTCCATGTATTCGATGCATTGGTATTCTTCAGAATCATCAATATATTTAAAAGTGTTGAAGACATTGATTGTGATACTCTGATTGGTAACCTTCAACATGAACTCTCCATTCTCATAATCTATTAAGATGCTCCCAGTGGCCAAGAAAGGACGCTCAAGAATAATAGGTGCATTTTCATCGGCATCGGAATCTAGAATGAGGAAGTCTGCTGGAAACACAATCTTGTCCACCTTGACTATGACATTTTCTATTCTGCCCTCGGGACGAACGTGTGATCGATCAGCTAGTTGTAAGATCATGGTGGTTGGTCGAGCATTACCCATTCCAAGCTTCAAAAATATGGACTTGGTTAACAGATTTACACTTGACCCCAAGTCACATAGGGCTCTCCTAACATAGTTTTCACCGATGGAACAAGGAATAATAAGGATGCCATGATCTTTTTGCTTTGGCAGAAGTTTACTCAGTACAAAATAATATTCTTTCACCGTGGCAACATTTTCTAGTATTTCCACATTTCTCTTCTTTGTTACGATATTCTTTAGAAATTAGGCATAAGTAGGCATCTGGTCAATGGCCTTGAGTAGTGGGACATTGATATATAGCTTATCAAGGACACCAACAAACCTTTTGAAATGGATCTCATCGTTATGTTTCTTCAACCATTCAGGGGAGGGTGGTGGAGGTCTGACTTCATCTGCTGTAGGTGGGGGTGAAATGTTTACTATGGCATTAGTTTTTCCTCCATCAGTGGAATAATTGGTTGAACCCTCATCTTTGACCTTTTCCAAGGTAAATCCTCTTGAACAACAGGTTCAGCTAGACATTCACATTCTTCTTGTACAATGTTGTGGCGAGAAATTTCGTGATTTCCCCAAAAATTTATCTTCTTGATTAAGTTAGGTACCACTCATTAGTGTAAGTGCACTGCATTGCTCCTTTTTGTGAGGCTTAATGACCTCAGTATCACTAGGGAGGCTTTCTTGTGGGTGAGAATGTAGTGATGTGGCAATCTGACCCCTTGGTTCTCCAACGCTCTGAAAGACGAGTTATGGCTTTGCAATAAGGATGCTTGGCTTTGTAAAAGTGTGCCTTGATTTTTAATTGTTGATGAGTGTTCGTGCAGCAAGGCCTTTGTTGAAGCCATGAAATCTTTGGTCGAAGCCATAAAATCTTATAGAGAGGCTTCAAGGGAGTTAACATTTGAGAAATATACTGAACCTTTGTTAATATTTTGCCACGACATCTGTTGATGTTGAAAATTTGAAGGTTCGTAAATATTTTATTATAGCCTATTTAAGTTGTTCGCATGGTTGTTGTGAGTCGCTTGATTATCCCACGAAAAATTAGGATGCTGACGCCATCATGGGTTGTAGGTGTTAAAATAGGGGTTATTGTTGTTACTTCGATTGCAATTGCCCACGAAATTGATAGACTCATGATTTCAAGGCATTCACTCTCATGGTGATTTCCACAGTAAAAAATACATGCCGAGTTGGTTGCCTTGACTTCTTTCACCTCACTGGAATGTTGTAGATTTTTCAACATATTTGTTATGGCAGAAAGTTGGGCAGACACAAAATCTTTGGCATGAAGTTCAAATGCCCCTAGTGCCTTCCTCCCAGTTCCAAGCCTTGTAGAGGGGAATTGATAATAGTTGTTGGTTATCCTATCAAGGATTTTAAAAGCTTCCTCGGTGACTTATCAAGCAAAGTACCATTTACCGAGGCATCCAACATCATGCGAGTGAGTGCATTGAGTCCATTATAGAACATCAAAACTTGAGTCCAGTCGTGGAATCTGTGGTTGTGCATTTGCGAAGAAAACTCTTATATCGGTCCCAACACTCACACATTGACTTGTCGTTAGTTTGACTAAAACTTTCTATGTCATTGCAAAGTTGTGTGTTCATGTTGGGCATATTATACCACAACAAATTTTTTTGCAGAAATATACTCGACTCTATCGAGCCGGATATGACTCCACTAAGATAAGATCTTGCTCGATCACGCAAAGAGTAGGGAATAACTTTATTTTCAGCACATCTTCATGCACTCCTTGTTGTCTAAATGAGTTTCACACTTCAAGGAAAGCACAGACGTATTGCCTAGCATCTTCATTAGGCAAGCCACCAAATTGGTCGATCGAGTTCAACATATTGAACATCACCGATTTAAGTTCAATGTGGGATGCTTGAATTTTAGGTGCCACGATTCCAAGATTGAGATCATCAAGAATAGGAGTTAAGTGATCTCGTATAGCACATGGTCTGCAGTATTTCTGGGAATATTATTTGCCGTGACATTTGGATCTGCCTGATCCTCCACTTGGTCACCATCTTGGTCTTGTAATCGATACATATTATTTTGGTCACACTAAGCACGTCGCCTTTGTCTGAAAAGTTGTTTGATTTCAGGTTCAAAGGGTACTAGTGGTTCTCCAACAATTCTCTTAGTCATGCAATAACAAATCCTACAAAAGAAATAAAGAAAACAAACAAGTAAAACTAAAACAAAAATGTGACAAGAAAAACTTAATATGGCAAAACTTCAAAAATTTCCTTCAGTTGCCAATCCCTGACAACAACACCAAAAACTTGATCGCGTGTTAATGTGTGTGTTATGGCACGTAAATCTATGTAAGTTTACACAATTAATGCAAGTAATATAGTAGTGAGTAAGTATCGTCTGCACAGAGATTGGGGAATTCTTTAAAGCAAGTTATAACTAGAAATTAGGTGTCACTAACTAATCCTAAGTGTCTAAGTCTAATGATATAAACAAGGGAAAATATGATGTGGCAAATGGTATAAACAAAATGGAAAAATATGTTACTGTAATAAATTTTTGTGAAGTGAAGTGAGCATTAATTTTTGTGTCGTGGCAAGAAATTTATGCAATATTAAATAATAAAAAATTGCTAAGGTAAGAAATATATAAGTTCTAAATATAGACTGAAAACCTTACATAATCAAGCTTCTAATAGAGCACTTGAGTTGGGTTTGCTACGGCGAGAGATTTTTCTATGTCTAGGATGATCTAAGTACATTATGTCTATGTTGCCTGACAATATTTACTATAAGTGTTCCAAGGCTATCTCTAGTAAGGAACCTGATAAAACTATTGTCATGGCAATACCTCTCAGCGTAAACTGTGACCCTAGCCTATCGATTAAGTATTATCCCTTTTAGTCATTTAAAACCCTCTCTTTATCTCTAAGGCAGATTAGAACCTCACCATCTGGGATTAGTTCCCTTGTTCACATAGATCTAAACTAACTCTCTCGATATTAGGTATATACTCTTAGAAAAAAAGCTCTCTCTCTCAATAGCTCTTACAAAGACTAAGAATTTTATGTCATGGCATCATGCAATCTCTCAAAAGCTTTTACAATGCTACGACATAAAGTTAAAACAATGAACAAAACAACATAAAACATAAAAATACTTAATCATCCATTAAACACAAAATAAAAACATCATCCCAACAAAGCCAAGGCCAAATTTATCAGTTCATGGTGTGGCTAAAAATCATCCCAAATCGCCATTAAGTACAATCCTATTAAAAATATAAGAAATAAAGAACAAGGATAAGAAAAACTCTCAACAAAGGGTTGCTAACGTGACTTTCAAACCACCACTATAGACCGCTCCAGGGGGCTAGCCTCTCTCGAGGGTCTAGCTGCTACTCCGGTGAAGCTCGATTATAGAGGACACCAAGAAAGAAAGAGAGGAGAATGATGGAGAAGAAGGTGTTGCATCCGTATTTCCAAAGTATTTAGGGTAGGTAAAATTGTCTCTCTGGAATCATGGGCATCATTTCCAATTTATAGTGAGAAATTTCTAGGGTTTTGTGCCTTTTCAATTCACTTAAATGCCCTTAAATTCATGCCCAAAACGTGATATTATGGTAGTTGGCAATGGTCTCAAATTAACATCAGGGGCAGGGGGTTCACGTGAGGTGCATTGGACAGCTGGTTGCAAGACGTCAACTACTTTGTCTTGTACTGTGTCCAAAATTGTAAGAAAAACTTATCGCGGTGAAAAATTCCTCACGGTCATCATCATCAGTTCTTTTTGGCCCTCGCTTTAAAATTGTCATGGAAAATAATTATATCATCGGTCATTTTACATCACATTAACAATCACAACCAACACACAACCCTTCTCATCAGCAGTATCAGTTTTATCAAGAAAAACTAGCCGCGGCAAAACTTTCCACCACATGCAATGAAATGCACTAAATGCAACTATATGCAGCTAAAATGATTATGACAATAACTTTAGACAATCAATAACTTAAGTAAAAAGACCCAAAATATAGTCTTTATACAGAATTATCATTTTCCTTTCAAATAATCTGAATGGTATCATAATAAACATAAATAACAGTTACAAAAACACTTTATAATAATCGAAGCTCCATGACACATAATTTAAAACAAAAATAATACAAACTATGTGTTATAAATTTGAATACATGAGTAAGGTTCTATGAATAAATATCCCACTAAAGTTATGGTACAATACTCTGAATGAGATGTTGGAAGTCTTGCTGCGATGGTGCTCCACAAACTACTCAAGTTGTTGACCTGCCAACGAAAAACATCCAGAAGTTGAGCTTACAAAGCCCAACAATATAATCATTAATCTAGAACAGCATTATGAGTTCCATAAACATAAGCATTCTAAAGACATGTTATTAAGCAGTATGTACATGCATGATCTAGATCAAGTGTTACATACTTAAGGCTTAACTATTCTACCACTGATGTAGGATGTTTCACACTTCCCTTAATCCTCTGCTACGGGATTCACCATGAGTACACCTCTAAAGGGTCTCTAACCCTAAGGACTATAATTTTTATGATTTATCTAAATATGATACTAACACTTTTATGCATTATTTAAATGCAACAGAGATCTTGTTGTGCATTATGTGAATGCAACATTGACTCTATTGTGAATTATCTAAATGCAACATTGACTCTACTATGCAACACACAATCATCAAACATACTCGTCTAGCCTACCTAAGATACCTTTGGGTATCTAGGGTAAGATCCAGAGCTACATCGGAAGCGTACAACTCGCCAACTTACTCCGTTGCGTCTTGTGGCATATGCACTTAGATGTCATATAAAGTACCTTGGCACTGATTAGTATATACTTGGACATTCTAACAAATAAGATAATCATCTGCTAAAGTAACTTGATTGTCTTAATTATTTCCCGAGTGTCACACAAAGACCAGTTTTATGATATGTATCTCTTTAAATAGTTTAAGCTATTATTGTTCTCATTTACAGCTATCCCCAGTTGTTATCTCGCTCGTTCTCTCACCTATAACGTTATGTGAGGGTTTATTATTATGATACTACTGATAGTCTACTCTAATATGATCATTCTCTACTTAAGGGCATTTTAGTCATTCTCTATCTCTAGAGAAGTCTCTATGCATTCCATGACTTCACGAAAATCACTTTGTTTACTGGTTGTGATACTAGCTAGCCTGATACCTGATTCGGGTTCATTACTGGGTAACAACACTCTAATCGCTCTTATTATGTTTTCCCTCAATTCACTTTTAAATTGCATGGACAATTGTACGTTCACTATTCGCTGACATCCTTGCAGTAGACAACACTGCTATTTCGTAATTTGATTATTTTGTTGTACTTCTCGATGGTACATCCTCTGTAATGGTGTAATACCCAAAAATTTTGGTTAGTGACCAAAATGTAAATTTTGAAAGTTTGGTAGCCAAACTAAAAAATTAAGGAAAGCTTAGGGACATAAGTGGTAATTTTCCCAAAAAGAATTTTATTCCATAAATGAATATTTTACTCTTGAGAATGGGGTTTTATTGAAATCATATTCTTGATCTAGAAATTTTGTTAAAAACTAAAAAGTGTTAAAGTCCAGTAAAAAATCGGTAAATCAGACCGAACAAAAATTTTGAGAAAATTTAAAGGATGATAAATTTAGCTTAGAAGTATTATTTCCATATTTTAAAATGATGGAAAATAATATGGAGCATTGGATTTGAAAATTTATTTTCGTGCTCAATTTGGAACATTGGATGAAAATGACAGGATTGAAATTTTTGGAAAATAGCATGGGATAAGATGTAAAGAGCAAAATATTTTGTCCATATTTGACTTTGGATGATGAAAAAGTTTATGTGGCTTGGTATTAAGGTAAATATCAAGTTTCATTAAGGGTAAAATGAACATTTCTCATTAAATGAATATTTTATTCATTTAAGCTTAAATAAAAGCTAAATTTAACCAAACCATTTTTCTGCCAACATTTCGTTCTCCTTCAGACCAAGGTAAGATAAATTTTATTTTTGAGCAATTTCGTTTGGATTTTGAATCATGTCGAGAAATAGAAAATTGTTCTATTCGAAAAAACGCTATCATTTGGTACTTGTCGCCACCAATCATTTAAGGTGAGATTGGAACACTATAAAAACCGGGTGATTTTAATAAAACATTTTATTTTTATCAAAATACTGAGTTTTGGGGTCTGCGAAAATCCATAAATCAGGTTTGAGAGTCAGTTATGCGTGGGGAAGGATTAGCACCCCCACAAGCGCCCAAAAATTGGTACCTAGTTGATTACCCTATATTTAAAATCGGAAATTTTGATTTCGATCTTTATTTAATTTAAAAATAATTAAGGATGCAGAGTTTGAAAAGGGTATTCATTTATTAAGATCGATTGCATTCGCCCTTGAGCGTAAATGCGGAAGATCAGCTATTGAGTCTAATAAATGAACATTGCCTCAATTTTAGAAAACATGATGCGATTTTGAAAAGGATGTCGACTTATTTAGGGAATTACCAGTAGTCACCCCCTAAGCACAATCTCGAAGGATATACTATTAACTCCTTAATAAGTGAACATCGCCTTAAGTTTTAAAAACAATGCAATCAAGCAAAATTTTATTTAATCCTAATTATACTAAAAATAAATTAAGGTTTTTTCTAACTTACGGAGACAAATTATGAAGATTAAAGAACCTAGGGGCGTAAATCTAAAGACGTAGGCTCTAATATTAATCATATTTGATTTTAATTAATTATTGATCGAATAACCAAGATAGTCTCTCGAGCGTTTACGCGAAGGCCGAATCGAATTATCCCTTAAATTAAAAAGAATAGTTTAAAATATAACTAAAAGTGGAGGCTCTATTTAACCTATTTAATTATGTCAATATAAAGTTCTGATCGAAGTTCGGGGACTAAAATGTCAAATAACTAAAATACTGGGCTCTAAAGGATTTAAAAGTCTAAGGACTTAAATAGGCATTTCTAAAGTTAAGGGGCAAACCTAATTATTAAACTTAAATTTTTAGAAAATATTAATCATTAATTAATTTTAATAGAACAATTGATTCGAGTATTCGGGCGTATAATACGAAAACTCAACTCGAATTGCCCCTAATTAAACTATAAAATGGCTGTCCCTTTTTCCCATATGTATGGGGTAAGGGGAGGTAAGATAGTAGGCTACCCCAACACCAGGTTGAGAGCAGCTTCCGTAATTAAACTATAGTGTCATCCTAATCTCTAATTTTGATTCGAATACTAATCCTAATTAATAAATAAAATTTAGAATTAAAACTATGAAGCAAAACAATTAAAAACAAACTAACAATTAAAACAAAAGATAATAAAAATTAAAAATATGAAATAAAATAAAATAAAATAAAGACATAATTGCATAAATATAAAAATAACAATGACTAAAATGTAGAAAAATAAAAGTTAATAACTAAATAGGAAATAAACAGTGACTAAATTCGAAAGTTAATAAAATAAATATACATATTGGAAACAAATAACAAAGTAAATGACCATAGTGCAAAAGAAGCTAAAATAAGGGGGCTTAAAGATGATTTTACCCTGATAATGACCAAAACATAAAATTCTAAAACTGTGCGAACATGGACTGAAATTTACCCTAAAACAAGTGAACAAATTAAAAGACCTTAAAACCTAGGGACCTTATGCATGATTAGCCCAAAGCCCAAAATATCTTTACTTTTTCCTCCCCATACTCCATTTCTACGTGAATTACTCTTCTAATCTTCCTTCCCTCTTTTCTTCACTCACCATTTAGAACTAAACTAACAACTCAGCTTGACAAAGCAAAAACCCCATCAATTGCAAGCTCATCGCACCGACACCAAGCCACGGACCACCATGCGCGGTGGTCCTTCCACCTTAAATCGACACTAGCTATTCCACCCTCCAACCGACGATACAACTACTCCGACGAGTACTCCGAAAGTAAGCTAAATCTAAAATCCCTAATTTATTTATAATTGTTTTTTAGAAATCGATAATACTTACATGCACAAACACGAAAAAAATAGGAATAAACATAAGCTTAGATACCTTTGAGTTGCGATTTTCGGTTCTTTTTTATTGCTAAAAAATCTATGTATTTCGAAAATAAATTGAAATTGCTTTAGAAATGAAATGTTTTTGTATTTCTCCTGAAAAATGAGAGAATAAAGCCTTGCAATTATTTCACTATCCTTGTTGTTCGAATCCCCCTACAAACAAACCAAAAACGAAGGGAAAAACAAAAAATAGAGCCAAAATGCAGAGAAAACCAAAGTAAAAAAATTGTTTTTCATTCAATTTTCGGGGAATCCTCCGTCCTTGATACATGGGGGGGATTGGGGTATTAATAACCCCAACCACTGCATATTATAAAAGAGTCAAAGAAGATGATTATTTAATCCCTAAATTTTTGGGGAAAATGGGGGAAAAGGGGAGAGTGATTTTCAAGGGTGGTTGGGTGGTAGGTGAACAAAATTTGAAAAAATGGTGAAGGAAACATGGGATGGTGGTGGGGTTTGAAAAAAATGGTGCTTACAGTACCATTATTGTTTGCTAATTTGGTTTGTGTTCAAAGATCCCAAATTCTAGGGTTTATGTTTACATTAAGGTTTATGGAATTGATGAAGGTTTTATATGTTTTTGGGGTTGTGAAATCATTTCCAAGCATGATTGATGATTAAAATCACTTGTACATTATATGAACCTATGAAGTTTTAGACAAACCCTAGCTTTAGGGTAGAGATGTGTTTTGATGAAATTAAGTTAGGTCTTTGATTGTAGAGATTTTATAAGGTTGAATCGAAGTTGATTTCATACTTGAATCGAATCAAGATCAAGTAAAATCAAGAAAATCCTAATCTCAAACATACAAAGCTTTAGGCCATTACTATAGAGGATGAGAAAAATTATGGAAAAATTATACAGGGCCTGGAAAAGATGTAGGAAGTATTCTATAAGCCTTGGAAAAATTTTGGGGATCATTCTGTAATTTTTGAAAAGTTAGGGAACAAATCGATAATTTTAGAAAAGTTGTGGATTGTTGTGTAAGTGTTCAATAGTTGACGTACCATGCTGAAAATTAATGTTTGAGTGTCGAAATTGAATTTAGGATGTGAAATTGGATTATTTTGGAAAACTTGTAAAAGTTGAGGTTTAAATCAAAAATATTGAAATGTTGGGAGCTTAAGTGAAAATGTTATGTGAAGTTGGGATAAAAAGGAACTTGAGGGGTCAATTAGAAGTATTAAGGTAAACTTATATGTTGTGGCATGGAAATTGTATCGAATAAGCATCGAAAAATTTGTTAGAAATTTATTTTCCAAAGTATGCATATGTTAGTAAGATTCTAACATTTGGTTTGAATTTGTATATGTTTGATCATGATTTTCATAGAGAGTGAGTGCTTGAAATCAAGATCAAACATTATTAAAGCTAAAGAGAAGCTTAAGGATGGAATGGGAAATTCTAAGGAAGGTTGCAAGTTAAGGAGACCAGGTGAGTGCAAATTTAATTTGTACTTATGTTATCAAACAAACATTGGCTTGTGATGATCAAGTGAAAGAGTTACTATGGTAATAAGTGACTCCTAAAATGTTATGTGATTTGTGATGCATGCATATATGTGCATTTGATGAGCTAATAGAATTAGTGACAAGCCGAAAACACAAATTGGTGAAGTCTGCTTAGAAATTTAGTTCTGGACAGTAAGTTTAGAAAATCACCATAAATTCTAAAAAATGATTAGAGGATTTTTTATATTGTTATATTCTTACATAATTCTAGTTTTATTTAGAACAAACAGAAACTGATACAAAAAGATATGGATTTTTAACCGATTATAGGTCAGAAAACGGGGCAGCAGATTCTGCTCAAAACAAATTTTGTCAGTCAACTTTGAAAATTCACCATAAATTGTACAAATTGAACTAGAAGTAGTTCCTTATATGGATAGATTTTTATTTTAGTTTAGTTTACATTGGAAAAAATGGAATAATTTTTAAAGGTGTAGATTAATAAAAAATAATATTTGTTTAAAGGTAGTGCAAACTGCCAGAATATGAAATTATGACAAATTTTGGGATTTAATCAAATTAGAAGCAAAAGGTCAAGTTAAAGCTTAGTGAGGCTTATATTTTACTTGCATATAAAGTCTCAAAGTGAGTGCAATGCATGCATAATATTATACATGGATGTTATATATCATTGGACAGGACTTGCGATAAGTCTACTTTAATTATATTGTCATGATATTTATGGCATTTATCATATAATTGATATATTCTAAATATGTCAAAGGTGAATATAGAATGCATTGATCACTTTTCATTACACATGATGTTATCATGAATACATATGATGTTTATCATAAATGTTATTTAGGGTATAAACCGCCTAAAACTTAAATGGTATTGATATACTTTGCCATGGATGGATTAAATAAAAATATACTATATGCCCAAGTATGTTATTGAGGGTCAGTGGTATTAATGGTATGCCATAGAGTTTAGCAACTGCATATTAGGTATCACTAGAGTGTCTAGCGAAGGCACATAGTACAAGCCTTAGAGTGTCTAGCGAAGACACACGGTACAAAACACTACGGTGTATAAGGTGGGCACGGCCCGACCTCAGCACTACAATGCATTATTAGGTAAGCAAGGCTCGACCTCAGCACTATGATGCAATATTTGACTTATATACCGGGATCCTTATAATGTTATACTTTGGGCTATAGTTTATTTATTAATAAATGGTAAACATGAAAATAAGCTGATGTGACCCAATTCAGCACCATATTCATCCTTGCATCTCGAACATTTCACAAGATTAAAAAGGGGATTTTCTATAACTCATTCTTAATCTACATTATGATTATGATGATTACATTCATAATATATAACTTATATTTCATTTGTTATGATCTTGATACCTTTATATATATATTACATATATAGCTATGATAATAAAATTTCTCTCATTATTATATGATGCATGAAGTTATTATTATAACTATAGTCCACATCTTTAATTATATGTTTATTACTCTTAATTATTTAACTTATGTTTTTCTTCTTTTTGAAAGTACATAGGCGGTTACATGTTGGGAGCTGACTTAAAACTATAATTGAAGTCCAAGAGTTATGGAATCTTGACTAGGACAACTCCAGAAAAGTTCAAGATCATTTTAGAGAAAAGTTGTCAGTTGCATTCCGAGCTCATAGCTGACTTGAACTGGACTTTTGAGCTAGCTAGGCTTCTAAATTCAGCTCGAGAACTGCACCATCATTATCACCGTTCATCATACTTCAAATAAGGCCCAAGTCAAATTTTCACCAATGGTGCCTTTTCGCGAATAGTTACCATTCCAAGAGGTACCTTTTCACAAGGAGCTGTTAAATGACTCACCTATGGCCAGTTCACCTTCAACTCATTCACATGGGAAGTAGCTCAAATCATGAAGGGTTGTTTTCCAAACAAAGTTGCCTTTCATGAAAGTTATTGTCCATTGAAGTACCATGCCACCTAAGTATACATTGGTGAGGTTTTTGCAGCTAAAAGGAGATAAAAAATTGAAGAGACATGAGGCAACCTAGGAGATTATTCGGCCATACCATGGGAACATGCCTAGAACACGCCCAAGCCTTGGCACCAAGATGAAGCATCACATGAAGGCCAAGGGACTTTTTCATTCATTCTAATAGTCATGCATCTTCATTAAGACATGTACCTTGTCGAAAAGGCATGTAATCATTTAGCCAGCCCTCTCAAATCCTATAAATAGAGAGTCTTAGTTCATTTGTAAATACACCTTTGGTTTTATAAACTTATTTTGTGAGAATTCTCTCTTCAAGTTCATTTAAGAACTATACCGATTAAGCAAGTGTAATTCTTTATACTTGTGGTGTCACTTCTTTCACCTTGATACTTCTAATTCCTAGTTTCATAACTAGTGGGTTTGAGTCCTAAACACCACATCTTATTCAAGTTTGCAAAGACCGGGGCTATACTCTTTATAGTATAGTTTCTTCTTTAACTTGACTAATATACTATCATTTTCATTTTCATCACCATCCTTTTCATTCATCTCCATTATCATTCTATCATTCAACAAGATTCAATAACTTCATTGACGTGTACTCTACTACATCAAGGCCATCTTTAACAACAACATCTTTTGAAGGCCACCATTGTCATACTTCTTCCGTAGAAACTCTAATCATTTCTTCATCCTTAATTCATTTCATTTTCTATTTATTTCCATCATTATCATCATTACTAATCCATTTTTTATCCTTATTGTTTTGTAGTCATACTTTATTAAATTTGGAGCAATACTTGCTATCATTCCCTAGATCGGGACAACAATAAGGCTATCTATAAACTATATCATTGAAGGGCGTAGATAGGCTTACATCATAAGCTTATGAGATTGTGGAATGAATGGCAAGTATATTGGTAAAAAAATTGATATACGGGTCTATCATGTTAATATATAGTAAAATGGTTGGAATACATGTAAAGTGATCATATTGTATTGAATATGGTTATTCATTTAAATTTATGTATTGCATTGTTTTAAATATACATATAATTGTCTCACTAAGTGTACACTTAGCGTGTGATGATTTTCACACATAGGAAAATAGAGGAAAAGGAGTAAGAAGCTGAGCTTGGCATCAATCATGTTGAGTTAATCGATTGACGGAATTGGCCAAGAGGGGGTGAATTGGCAATTAAAAATTTGGTGGAAGCTTTTGCAGAAAATTGAAAGTAATTGCACAGCGATTTAGAGTGGTTCGACTTTCTCAATCAAAGTCTACGTCTAATACCTTAGCTATCCACACTAAGGATTTTCCAACAAATTCACTAATTTGTTCTTTCTTTTGAGGCCAAAGAGATAACCTTACAACACCCTCAAGAATATACCCTAATTCTTGAGAACACTCTTTCCCAAAGAGAAGATTACAAATTTGCAAACTTACAAGGAAAACCTCACAAGGTAAGATGTTTGCACAATTCTAGAACAAGAAAATAACACTCACAAATAATTACAAATGAGCACAAATGGTGTTCTTTGAAAGCAAAATGAATATTGAAAGGAAAATTGGCTTGATTTGCACAAACTTTGTGTTTGATGCTTTCACTCTTGTTTCTCTATAATTTCTTATTGATCAAGGGCTTCAGAACTTGTTTAAATACACCTTGAATCACTTCTGAACGTTGGGAATGATTAGTGAAGATCATATAGCCGTTTTAGTGTGAAAACAATTAATAAAACAGCTTGGAGCGTAGGGGGAATCGGTACCCCCTATGGGGAATCGGTTCCCTAAGTGTAAAATTCAAATATTTCGACCGTTATACAAGGGGGAATCGGTACCCCCTATGGGGGAATCGGTTCCCTCCGAGCATTCTGGAAATCTCGGAGCCAAACCATTCAGGGGGAATCGGTACCCCCTTGGGGGGGAATCGGTTCCCTCTGAGCAATCTGGAATTTTTGGCTTTGAAATAGTTCGAAATACTTTGAAAGATTATTTTGAAATTGTTTTAAGATTAAAACTTAATTTTACACTTAAGTAAGGATTAAAAATGATTTTTGAAATATTTGGAGTAATGTTTTGATATTCGAATAATTATATCGAATATACTTAGAAAATCATTTGGAAAATCTTAAAATTCATTTAACTTAATTTTTTATATCGAAATATCAAAATGTTTTCAACAAAAATGTTTTCAACAATCTCCCCCTTTTTGATATAACAAAACATTTTAGTAATTTTATGATTTTGAAATCAAGTTTTGAAATTACTCCCCCTTACTTTAACACTTCTCCCATTTATCATTTAAAAACATATTTAACAACACTTCTCTCCCTTTTTGTTAAATCAAAAAGACATTTTAAAGAATTTAAACAAGGTTTTGAAATCATTTAGCCAATTGATTATATATAATATAAGCTACTAAGATCACAAGCAAGAGAAACGTTAGCCATTAGTTTCATAATCAATATTTATAAACAATGTGAAGTGACAAAAATTGGTCATAATGCAACTAATATGTAAATGATGCAAAAATAAACATTAAGCTCAAAATGAAAGTGAAAATCAAACCAAATATATAAGCATATAAGTTCAAATATCCATTTATCCAACAAATTCAATCACCCAAAATAAAACAATCCATGAACATCAAAATGTTTCACAATTAAAAGTTCTGAGTTCGGGACGATAAACCCATTGACCCAAAGACCGAGTTTGATAAACAAATTACTAAGGAGACAACCATAAACCAAGGTTTCTATATTCTTGGAAGGAACAATGTTTATGGAAACTCACTAAAAACGATATGTGGCAGATAAATCTTGTTTTTATGTTGGATACAATATCCACCATATATCTATGTTCCTAAGGGAGGAGTACCTACCTCCGGATGGTCTAAACCACCAAGAGATCAAATAATGAAGGAATCTATCACGATGAGTTCTTAGGGTACTCTCACTATCCTTAGACTTATAGGGTGAATCCACAGTCTCTTTTTCATTAAACCTGAGGTATCTAGTCCAAAATGGGTAGCGATTGTGCCGGAGTCAATAAAAATGAATTGTCCTAAAAGATAGGATCAAATTCCTATAGTTTCAGATCGGAGCTCGTTTTGGACACATACCAAATTGGAATAGAAAAATACGGACTAATTGATGATAAACCTAAAGTTTGAATTAAAAGAGTTTATCAAACTTCTAGGATTTAAAAGTAGGAAGATATTGGAAGTCCATATCTTTTATAGCTTGGATCGAAGGGATACACTCTTCCCAGATTTTATATGACTCAAAACAAGTATGGTACATATGGTATAGATCTTGTCCATAACCAGGTACGTTGAAACAAGAGTTCATAATGGTCATATTTGGGTTATTTGGATTGGGTGGAGGAATAAGAGGTCAGTTTTGACTTGAGCGACTAGACAATGTCCTAGGTCGTTTAGGATTTGACATGGTTTAAGAATAGGAATAGAATATGTAACCTGCAAATTTAAAAAAACACATGTATGTAATTCAATCAATCCCAAAACTCAATTGAGTCCTCAATATTTCAAGGTTCTCTAAATCAATCCTAATGGGCAAAGTTTTTGAAAACTTTTGAAAAATACGGTTTTGAGAAACAATATAGCTTTCATAACAACAACATAATTCAATCAAAACACAATTAATGTCCGATCTAAAGTTCATCCTAGAACTAATTAAAACTAGTTCTATGTTTATAAATTGATGAAATATAAGTTTTGGAAAAATACCTTGAAGGATTTCGGATTTGAGTGAGATTAGATGAAGTTTGCACATTTTTTTTGATGATTCCAACAGGTTTAGAGGATGATATTTGAAGTAAATTCTGATTAAAAACGTTGATTTGAGGCAAGAATGGAGATTTGAGAGAGTAGAGGTAAGAAACGGCGTGAAGGAATAAGAGAGGGTTTGAGCAAATATTGGGTTCTGCCCGTGCTAAAACCAGAACCCCATTGGGTATCGATTCCCCTGTGGGGGGAATCAGTTCCCCTTCAAAGGGGGAATCGGTTCCCTCAAGGGGGGATCGATTCCCTCTGCACCAAAATGCTAAAATCCGATTTTAAACACCCAAAATGCTAAATTAATTTCCTCTAGTGGTATTGACAACTCATATATTGAAAATTAATCATGTTCAAACAATTCAATTAATCTTTAAACGATATTTGAACATAAAATTAATTTTTTATCAAGAATCATAAACTCCCCCTAACTAATAGCAATGAATGCAATCAAAAATTACTATTATAAGCATTTTTCATTTATTATTAAAAGTTCTAAAATTATTTTAAACACTCAGTGAAGATAGATTGGTCAAACCTAATTCTCTCCTAAGTGTCCAAAATCGTTCCATGTCTAAAGGTTTTGTAAAGATATCCGCTAATTGGTGCAAAGAATCAACAAATTCTAGAACTACATCTTCCTTAGTGACATGGTCTCTAATGAAGTGATGTCTTATTTCAATGTGCTTAGTTCTAGAGTGTTGGATGGGATTTTTAGTGAGACAAATAGCACTAGTATTGTCACACTTGATAGGAATGGTACCTACTTCAATTCCATAATCAAAAAGTTGTTGTTTCATCCATAAAACTTGTGCACAACAACTACAAGCTGAAATGTATTCGGCTTCAGTGGTAGATAATGCAACACAATTTTGTTTCTTTGAAAACCAAGAAATTAGCATATTTCCAAGGAATTGGCAAGTACCGAAGGTTCTTTTCCTATCTAATTTGCATCCTCCATAATCCGCATCAGAAAAAGCATGCAAGCTAAAGCTAGTCTCTAGGATACCAAAGTCCTAAACTAGGAGTGTTTTAAGGTATCTAAAGATCTTAACAGCTAGTAATGTGATTCCTTAGGGCATGATTGAAATCTAGCACATAAGCAAACAATAAACATAATGTCCGGTCTACTTGCAGTTAGATAAAGTAGAGATCCAATTATTGACCTATATAATTTAACATCTACGCATTTACCTCCTTCATCTAAGTCAAGCTTTGTTGAAGAGCTCATTTGAGTGTCATGAGGTTTCCCATTTTCCAGTCCAAACTTCTTGAGCATATCTTTGACGTACTTAGCTTGATTGATGAAGATGCCATCTTTTCTTTGCTTGATTTGGAGTCCCAAGAAAAATGAAAGCTCCCCCATCATGCTCATCTCAAACTCACTTTGCATTAGCTTAGAAAATTCTTGGCAAAGAACATCATTAGTAGAACCAAATATTATATCATCAACATAAATTTGAACTACTAATAAATCTTTACCTTTATGCTTCAAAACAATGTAGTGTCAACCTTCCCTTTTGAAAAACCTTTTTCAATTAAAAAATTTGACAATCTTTCAAAACCTGATCCGGAAAATTTGAATCTTCAAAACCTGGAGGTTGTTCCACATACACTTCTTCTTTTATAAAACCATTTAAAAATGCACTTTTAACATCCATTTGATATAATTTAAATTCATTGAAACATGCAAATGCTAATAGCATTCTAATTGCTTCCATCCTAGCTACGGGAGCGTATGTTTCATCATAGTCTATGCCCTCTTCTTGAGTATACCCTTGAGCAACAAGTCTAGCCTTGTTTCTCACTATATTACCACTCTCATCAAGCTTATTCCTAAATACCCATCTAGTACCTACAGTAGATTTATTACTAGGCCTTTCAACTAATGTCCATACTTTACTTCTCTCAAATTGATTTAACTCTTCTTGCATAGCCATAATCCAATGTTCATCATTTAATGCTTCTTTAATATTCTTAGGCTCTATGCATGAGATAAATGCAATATAATTACAAATATTTCTAAGAGAAGATCGAGTTGTTACCCCTTTTGATGGATCACCTATAATTTCACCATCCTTGACATAGTTGTACTCTCTTGGATAAGATACTTCCCTTTCTTCAATGGTTGGATTCTCAAGAGGATCATGAGTTTCCTCATTTTTCGTTTCTTCCTTTGATGATGGTTCTCCAACGTCATTTGTATTTATAACACCTACATCATCATTCACACAAGAATCCTTCCTCGGAAGGGGATTATCATCGAAAACAACATGTATAGACTCTTCTACAATTAAAGTTCTTTTATCAAATACACGATAGGATTTAGAATTTAAGGAATAACCCAGAAAAATTCCTTCATCACTTTTAGCATCAAATTTGCCAAGGTTTTCTTTACCGTTGTTTAAAACAAAACATTTACATCCAAAAGGATGAAAATAACTAATGTTAGGCTTTTATTTTTGAAAATTTCATATGGAGTTTCTTTAAAATTGGCCTAATCATTACTCGATTTACAACATAACAAGCGGTATTTGTGGCTTCTGCCCAAAAATATTTTGGCAAATTATTTTCACAAAGCATGGTTCTAGCCATATCTTCTAAAGTTCGATTTTTCCTCTCAACAACTCCATTTTGTTGAGGGGTTCTAGGTGCTGCAAAAATTATGGCTAATACCGTTAGAGTTACAAAATTCAGTAAATTCAAGATTTTCAAATTCAGTTCCATGATCACTCCTAACACTAGTTATAGAGTAACCTTTTTCATTTTGGATTACTTTGAAAATGTGATGAATTGTTCTAATGCTTCATCTTTAGTATTTAAAAATAGAACCCAAGTATATCTAGAATAGTCATCTACCAAGACAAATGCATATTGTTTTCCACCCAAGCTAGTAGTTCTAGTTGGCCCAAAAAGATCTAAATGGATCAATTGTAAAACTCTACTTGTTGATACATCATTAATGGATTTAAAAGAAACTCGCTTTGTTTTCCTTTAGCACAAGCATCACAGATTTTATCATTATCAAATTTAAGCTTAGGCAACCCTCTTACTAGGTCTCCTTGAATTAACCGTTGCAAAACACTCATACTAGCATGTCCTAGTCTCCTATGCCATAACCAACCATCATGTTCATCCTTAGCAACTAGGCATAAATTAGTCATATCAAAAGAATCTAAATGCACCATGTATATGTCCCTATTTTATGACCAATAAGCATAATCGAAAGTAGATGCAATGTCAATCAATTTTGTAATCATTTAAAATAAACATTGTATCTTTTATCAAATTTATTTTTCAAAAGATTATGCTTTTAACCCATTCACATATAAAACATTATGCAATGTTGATTATAGAGAGTAAGAGCACATGCATAAAGTTTTTGAAAATTTTATGCATTAAAACTTTATAATATTTAAACAAAAATCTATGCATAAACATTAAAAATTTCAGATCAAAATTTTGCAAAACCAAAGTTCTTGAAAAATCAATATCAATTATTAAAGAGATATCAATTACATTTTAAAAAATAATTTTGACCAAAAATTAATATGATGAACTAGAGTTTATAAAAAAATTACCATGTTCATCATACAATATTTTTCAACATACATGAGACAAAACATAATCATTTAGAATTATTTAACATTTAAAACCTCATGCATGCATAGAATAAATGAGAAACCAAATAAAATAAAATAAATTAAGTTTAGAGGTTACCCATTACTTTTTCATGTGTGGCTAGAGCATCTTGAATATCATCAACTTCATCACCATTGCTCCCACACACCTACAAGAGACATTTAATTAGATTTTGGTATCCAAATTGCTTTGGATCCATGAACATTAGTTTCAATGCCTCTTGTTCCTTTTGGAATCCATACTTGTCTAATTTTAAATCCTTTTCCTTTCTTTAAAGGACAAGTATGTTCCTTATGACCATGATAATGACAATGCGAACATATTGTCATTATTGAACTAGATGAATTATTTAGAATGATCTCTTTTTCTTTTGTTAAACATTCAAGCTTATCTTTTAAATTGAAATTTTCTTTTTCAATACTTTCAAATTTCATTTTTGAGAGTTCTAAATCCTTCTTCAAGATTTCATTTTGATTTTCAAAATCCATTTTCATTTCTAGAAGAAGTTTGTTTAATTTAAAAATTTATTTTTCAAAGTTTTCAGATTTTATTTTTGAAAGCTCTAACTCCTTTCTCAACATTTCATTTTGATTTTCCAAGTCTGTTTTAGCTTTCAAAAGAAGATCATTTTTAGTAATAAATTTAGAAATCAATTTATTGTATTTAGAGTTCATGGTCTCAAACTCCGAAAATAATTTATCATAAGCATCTTGTAACTCATTAAAAGATTTTGAATTTGATATATTTGAGTTAGAAGATACCTTTGGCTCTGTGAGAGCTAATAGAGACATCACTTTTATTGGTTCTTCTTCTTCCTTGTCTCTATAGATCTCCTCAAGCTTATCCCATATTTTCTTGGCACTTGAACAAGAAGAAACTCCTTTATATACATTAGGATCAATTGCACAACACAACATGTGCATAGCCTTTGAGTTTTGTTGAGCTTCATTTCGTTCTTGAATACTCCACTTCTTTGCCTTCTTAGTAGGAGAGGAATATCCTTTCTTGATTATCATCCAAGCTTCCATATCAAATGCTTTGATGAATATCATCATACACCTCTTCCAATGACAATAATTTGTTCCATTGAAGTGTGGAGGCACGTCAATTGGTCTGGATTCTTCCATGGAGAATGAACCGGAAGTGGACGCCATCTTTATCGATTTAACTCTTCCCGGATCGACTCAAGAGGCGATTAAACCTTCAAATGAGTTAGGCTCTGATGCCAATTGTTAAGTTAATCGATTGATGGAATTGGCCAAGAGGGGGGTGAATTGGCAATTAAAAATTTGGTGGAAGCTTTTGCAGAAAATTGAAAGTAATTGCACAACGATTTAGAGTGGTTCGACTTTCTCAATCAAAGTCTACGTCCACTACCTTAGCTATCCACACTAAGGATTTTCCAACAAAATCACTAATTTGTTCTTTCTTTTGAGGCCAAAGAGATAACCTTACAACACCCTCAAGAATATACCCCAATTCTTGAGAACACTCTTTGCCAAAGAGAAGATTACAAATTTGCAAACTTACAAGGAAAACCTCACAAGGTAAGATGTTTGCACAATTCTAGAACAAGAAAAGAACACTCACAAATAATTACAAATGAGCACAAATGGTGTTATTTGAAAGCAAAATGAATATTGAAAGGAAAATTGGCTTGATTTGCACAAACTTTGTGTTTGATGCTTTCACTCTTGTTTCTCTATAATTTCTTATTGATCAAGGGCTTCAGAACTTGTTTAAATACACCTTAATCACTTCTGAATGTTGGGAATGATTAGTGAAGATCATATAGCCGTTTTAGTGTGAAAACAATTAATAAAACAGCTTGGAGCGTGGGGGAATCGTACCCCCTATGGGGAATCGGTTCCCTAAGTGTAAAATTCAAATATTTCGACCGTTATACAAGGGGGAATCGGTACCCCCTATGGGGAATCGTTCCCTCTGAGCATTCTGGAAATCTCGGAGCCAAACCATTCAGGGGGAATTGGTACCCCCTTGGGGGGGAATCGGTTCCCCCTTGGGGGGGAATCGGTTCCCTCTGAGCAATCTGGAATTTTTGGCTTTGAAATGGTTCAAATACTTTGAAAGATTATTTTGAAATTGTTTTAAGATTAAAACAAAATTTTACACTTAAGTAAGGATTAAAAATGATTTTTGAAATATTTGGAGTAATGTTTTGATATTTGAATAATTATATCGAATATACTTAGAAAATCATTTGGAAAATCTTAAAATTCATTTAACTTGATTTGTTATATCGAAATATCAAAATGTTTTCAACAAAAATGTTTTCAACAAATCACCATGGAAATATTTACATGTAACAATGATGACTCCTACTGTGTTCTAAAATTTCTAGCTGGCATGTATATGAGAATGAAATGTCTGCAATTTCTTAATATAGTTAGTATTAAATATAATTAATAGTATGAATAAATATTATGATATTAAACTATGCTTAAAAAATTAATGTGGGTTTTAAATTAAACATGTTAGATAGTCTTATTTATTTTATGAAACAGAAAAGAATTGTCTATCACTAATTGAAAATGATTTTGAAATGGTAACCAAAAATATTATATTACAATTTTTCTCTGAGTAATTATTTTATAATAATTGTTCAAGTTATGAAACTGGTGATGTTTGAATGAAACAAAATTTTACTCAGTTCAATTAAAGAAATGATTTGAATTTTTGATGTGACATATGTAACTCGTATTGGTTCGCATATACGGGTTATGGGTGTTACAAATGGTCCTTCGTTCTTAGGTATTCGCTACGTGTTCAACTGAAAATACTTGGACACATTACGCTTGCTATAGTTACTATGGTTGTAACTCACTCCTACGAGTGTCTCTAGGCTCCTTTGGTCATTTACGTTCCTCACGGACTAAGTTCTACCATTACGAACCATCCTTAACTCTTACAAACCTTAATTGGGTCGAAACTAATCATCTAAAGTGGGTAATATCGATACTCTACTCGTAGTATCGATACCCTAGGGTCAAGTATCGATACCCTTATGAGTATAGATACCAAAAATGACTTCTACACTAAATTCTACTCTATCTTCTATTTTATTTATTGTACTTTTGATTTTTCAATTTACTTATTGAATTTAATTCAATATAATTTTTTTATCATTCATTTATTTTCACTATGAAGATATAGCTTATTTTATTAGTATATAGTGATGATATATATATTTTTATTAATATTTAATTATGACCTGTAATATTTAAAATAAAATAAAATATTTAAATTTTCAAATTTTACTCCTAAACTCTAATCTCAAATTTTCAAACCCAAATATATTATCATCAACGTCTCCTAACCTTGAATCACAAACCTCCACTCTCTTGGCCTCAATCTTACCAACCTCTCTAACCATCCATTCTTTTCCTTGTGCAATACGTTCATGCGACAATTCCTTCTACTATCCATTTCGAAAAGAGATTTTTCACTAGGTGAATCTTGTAATTCTTACTTTTTATCATCGATTTATATTCTAATTTTTCACCTATCTCTTACATAGATGAGACTATGGTGTGCGGGTTTGTAACACCTAAAATTTCAGGCTAGTAGTTTCGGGTTTACATACCTCTTTACCCGTGAGGTATGTAAACCCCATGAATTTCATAATTTAAGTCGTTGGGCTTGATTCGGCTAGAATTGGGCCCAATTAGCTATAGAAATGATGTTTTTAAATTGTCAAAAATGAGGGAGGACCTATAATGCAATTTTTTTATTTTTAAAATATGAAGGTTTTTTTATTTCTTTATCTCCTTCTTCCCTTTATTTCTTCCTTCTCTCCCTCTATTTTCTCTCAAATATCCATAAATCAAAATTAAGTTTTTGGGAATATTTCATGCTTCAATTTCGTTCATGATCCCTCCAGCAACATCGTTTTATTGAATCAAAGTTTTGGTTCGTTCAAGCTAAGGAAAAAGTGTGGGTTTCATCCAAATCACAAAGGAAATGAGTGTGGCTAAGCAAAAAGCTTCATTTTTAGATTCAAGTATCAAGGTAGTGTATTTCTAATCCTTTGGAGTGTTAAGGCTTTCATAAATATGATGAATTACTAATATTTGTGTAGTTGAGCATTTTAGGGTTTAAACTTGATTCACGCCATAAATGACTAATTGATGTAAAAAAATGTGTTTTTATGACACTTTAAGACCCTAAATAACTTCCTACAACTTTAACACATGATTAAGAACCAAACTATGTCTTTCAGAGTGGTTTTGAGTGTTTTATCGAGCATAGGTAAGCCATTTTTGGGTTTGAGTATTGATATTGGGATGAACTATATCGATACTAGATGGAATCTGGTGCATATATCACATATCCCACCACGTATACTGCTTCAACATCACTTTTGAAAATTTGTGACCACCCCTATTTACTTAAATCACCACCCTATAAAACCTTTAGGTTGTTCGGTTGACCAAGCAAAAGCAAAGCATTAATCATGAGATAGAAAAGTAGAGGGTCTTCCATGATTTTAGTGACAAATGAGGTTGTAAGTTGAAGTTCCATAATGGTTCATCTTACAAGAAGTCACAAAACATCTTGATGATTTCATAATGGACTTCAAAACAATGATTCAGTCAAGCGATTAAGATAACTTAGGTAATGTTTGTTTGAACCTAAAAAGGAGGCAAGCATGCGAGAAAGAATTACCATTGCTTGAATCAAGATATTCATTTTAGCATTTTTTACCAAATTTCAAATTAGATAAGAGAAACAAAAATGATATTGCCAGAGAACTGTGGTATGGCGTAATGGTTGGCCCTCAATTGGAACATTGTTTTCTTGATTTCTTTCTTAGAGCAGTGCATGCACATAGCATGAAGATTGGAGAGAAGATTAAAGAGAAATTGTGGGATTTGAAGAGTTAAAAAGTGTACAGATAAAGAAATTTGTCAAAATGATAGTCAAATGGTGCCAATCATCAGTTAACATGTCATGTCAACTTTCCATTACTCGCAGTAACAGCAGTTAATGTCAAGTGACTAATTTGATATAAATCAATAACATTAGTAATCAATTTGTTACTTTTGAAACTTCAGTGAGAAAAAAAAAACTTACTCAAACATTAGTGGTCATTTGTATAATATACCCTAAATTATAATTTCACCACTCAACTTTTTTATTCCTATTTTAGTTATTAAATTTTCAAAATTTTAATTTAGTCACTTAATTTTTAGTTTTTTCATAATTTCAATGTTACATATTTAATGACGTTAGGATTAAATATTTTTATTTTAAAAATATAAAACGATTCTAAAATTTTATTTTATAGAAAATACTAACAAATTCTTTTTTATCCTTCAATGATGATGTATTTTTTTAAAAAAACAAAAATTCAACCGTAGGAAAGTAAAAAGAATTGTCTATCTTGATTTCATATTGATTGAATAGTGGATATTATAAATTAAAATGATTTATAATTTTAGGGGTGTTAGATTTAGGATTGTGTTTTTAAGTGATTTAAATCAAATATAAATTGTTTGTGTGACAAAAATAATATGAAAAGTGTATCAATATCTTTGAATGTTAAGAAAAAAATTATATCATCTACATAACACAAAAATAAATTATAGAATTTTTATCATTTTAAAAATATAAATAAAAAAATTTACGTAGAGAACACATAAATTTTATGTCATTAGAAAGTAATCTACACCAACAAATATATTATTTTATAAATTAAAATAAGAGTGGAAAAAACCTGAATAATGAAACGTTGTATTTTACATTAAATTTAATAATTAAAAAAGCTAAATATTGAAATGTTGTATTTTGCTTTAATTAAACTAATAGAGAAAGTATATCTCAAGAGAAAAATAGATAAATTACAAATTTATTCACTAAATTCTACTCTGTTTTATTTTATTTAATGTACTTTTTGTTTTTCAATTTACTTACTGAATTTTATACAATATATATTTTTTATCATTCATTCATTTCGTCTCCGTAGATATAATTTATTTTATTAGTATATAGTGATGATATATATATTTTTATTAATATTTAATTATGACGTGTAATATTTATGGTTTTCGTGGCCCCTTTGAAGGGTGAACTTGTCTGGGAAGGGATGCTCCAGCTGAATGTCTCATCCATGACCTCTGTCATTTGTATTTTTAAGAGGTAAGTTGTGCAAGGAGCAGGGGCGCAGCTGAGCCCGCGCACAGTGTGCGACGGTGCAGGACTTCAAAAAACAGAAGCCCCGAAATAGAGTATATCTATCAGTTGTTGCAATTAAGAAATAGAAAAATAAGTATATAGCACTGGTTAGATTATTGGGCCTATGATTTTGTTGATCCTAAGTTCGAATCTCGTTAACAAGCAAAATTATTTTTGGGAAAAACAATGCAAGTGGGCTGCTCAGTGTAATACAGTTGCAAATTTTTTATTATTTCAAAAAATAAGTTCGAGATTTAAGGGCTCCTTTAAGAATTTGCATAGGGCCTCCAACAACTTAGCCATAGCACTGGCAAGCAGCATGTTAGGCAAGCCTAGGTTGTTCTAGCTCCCTTTTTTTTCCTGATAATAATTTATTATGATTCTTTCCTTCGTGTATATGTTTATATATGCTTCTGTTTTGATGCTACATACCACAATACTGATTTCATCTTATCTGTCTAGTCGTATGGGTGCAGACAAGTGTTTAGTTGTAACATGACTCATGTTTTATGTGAAGAGGCATGTGTTTAGTTATAACACAAATCTAGTTGATTTTGTGAAAACAACTTAGCTATATCACAAATGAATCTAGATGAAATTAGATTATAATGTGCTGCGTGAAGAGGCATGACCACTTCTAGGTGGAAATATTAAATAAATTGGTGGAAGACACCCAATATCTTTTTTGGCTTATGTGATTATATTTTGCTATGGTCTCTTTTTTTGACTTGCTCAGTAATTGTCCTTGAACTTTATCCTCATTTAGGAGGTCCTTACAAATATGATATTAAGGTAGGTTGCGCATATTAACTATTTAATTTTTCATGGTGCAGTGGTGAAAAACTGCTCCAAAGGACTGGCCAAGCCTTCTTGATATTATGGGCCGAGTTAGACTTGATGCGTTCGAGAAGTTTCTCCAAGAGCTTCCTATGACCCGGAGTCGTGCTGTTATGGTATATCAAGTTCATTTAAACTGCAGTAAATTCCTGTACTGCATATTGTTTCCCAAAAGAAAATTTGGATACCAAAAAATCTTTTTTTATCCCAGTTTTTGTCTTCCATTTGTAAATTTTTGTTCAGTATAGGGTTAAATCTCATTTATGGAGCATTGATAAGCATTGGGTCACTAGGAATTTATTAAGCCTTAACGTAAAAATTGAAAAGACGAAAGAGATGGAACTTGAACAATATTCCTAGTTTGATTTGAACAAGAAACATGGAGAACAACATATATTAGTGAAAAGATTGACTACATCAACTGATTGGCATTGCGTACAAAAATCTTAGTTGAGCGATGAATATCTGGAAAACAGTAAACATCGCCTAGTACAAACGAATTCCGCAGGAAATTGAGTCAAGGTACAAAATGTCGCTAATATTGTTCAAATTCATCTCCCTTGGCAAGTCAAATGTTCTGTAAGCTCGAAACATAAAAATAGTGAAGAGTAAATATTTGAGATCCCTGAAGCAACTAAATAAACCAGTTTAGTTAGGAGAAATTAAATTTGCCTTGGTTAGATTTGTATGTTTTTGGGGTTAAAAACGAGCCTTTATAATTGGTAAGTGAACACGCTAAACTGATGCAATTTTGCAGGTGGTTCATGTTGTTAGCAAGGAGGGATCAACCGAGAGAGAGTTTGGGAGCCTTCTTGAGCTAAAGAATATATGAAAGATGGAAATGAAGATTATGTCTTTTATCTTATTATTTGTAGGGTTGTCATGTGGTAACTTAAAATGCTGGCCTCGTGCAGGCGGCTGATTCATATATTTTGGACTGGAGAGTGGGTTTTGCTGAGGCTAGCCCTGGAGTTGAAATATATTTTGTCCTCCATACGCTAAAACTCTTGAAAGGCCGACTAAAATCCTCCCCATGGACCAACTTCAGGCTCTTAATGCTATTGACAATGGTCTAATTGGTGTTGTTGTATGGGGAAGAGCTCAATTAATTTCACCCAATTCAACTTCACACCATAAATACACCTCCAAAAGGCAACACTTCACTTCTACTCCTATTAGACCTCATGAAAAGTATGATGCTATTACTAACATGAATACTAATTTCCCACCAAAACCTACAATTCTGTTAGTGTTACCCATGTTGGACCTCCTCTACATTCCTTAGCCCCTTCTAATGATGACGGCGACAACGATGTACCCCCGGGATTCGGCCCTGCTGCATCCCGTACGAAGATGACCTACCTGAGTTCAATTTCTCGGGTGATTCAAACCCGTCGGGCCTGAAATACCCCACTGGTTACCAAACTCAGCGTGTTGGGATGGCCTCTTCTCCTTTACATAGTCAAACATCATGTCGCCCTGTTCATCAAATGAGGGAGCTGATACAGAAGTATGGACAATCAAATAGTAATAATGGACCTGTAGGGGTTTCGATGTGACAGTGGAATGACGATGAAGATGATATACCTAAATGGCAGCCTCAAACATCTCAACAGCATCATCTGCAGCCCCCACAAAGCAAGGTTCTTAGATTTCAACAGACGATACATGCACCTCATCAGTTGCCCCACCAGACATTACCAGCCATGCATGTTCATGGTCAACACGGGAATTGATGGGTTCCTCCGCCTGGTTCACCTTCCACAGGCCAACCATTTGTTAATGGACCTCAAATTTACGGAACAACCGTAGGAACCGTGCAACCTGCCTGGCGAAAAGATGTTCCCCACAGTAGAGGCTTTTAGTTTCCATCCTCTTGTAAACCCAGCGTTTATGTAGCCTAGCTCTCGTCAAATCTTCTATGAATTTCTTTTTCCATAACATAGTTTCTTTATTTAAATAAGAATGATAATAAAATAGTCGGTATCAGTTATTCATGCAAATTTAAAACCCTCGTGATTGATATCGGCCATGCGAGGAGATTCAACTAACTCAAGTTGATAGTGATATATGTATAAATCCTTATATTACCAGCTCTAAGAGTTTACAATTACAAATATATAAACACGATTATACATTGCGTATACAATTTCAACGCGTGTCCCTCAAGAATATATGAATTACACAATACAACAGAGGAAGAAAATAAATAAATAAAAGAAAATCCGATATTAGGGTAAAGTTACAGCTTGGGCGTTTCAATTCAGCCTGAACAATGGCTTTGGTGGTGCATATGAGATATTCCTCCTACTTCACCCCCACTAGAGCCCGTTTCAGTCCCTCTATTTGCTCTGGCGGTGTCAACTTTGTAGGGAATTTCAGCTCAAATTTGATCTTATGATCACCCCTTATCAAGATTACCAGGCTCCTTCGGGATTGGCACCCGTTAACTAGCGAAGACAAGCTCATAACCAGGGTTGATAATACCGGTTACAGGCAACGACGCCATCAAGAATAAGCAGGTTTATTGTTGTACCTCCAAGTGACACACAGATGGTTAACAAATACAAGGTCTGTCGGAAGCTGATTTTGCTGCTCGATCGTTTCCTTTATCCGGGAATGTTATATTGGTTCCTTTCTTCCACATCAATGCTTAATATTTCTGATTCCTCAACTTGCCGCCTCTATGATCTCAAATTAAAGTTTGAATTTTAAGCATTACAAACAAAGTAACGATGACATGACTGCTAAAATGCAAAGACAACATACTAGTTCTTTTTTTAGGGTTTCAGTACTAGCTTTTCAGCCAGAAAACGAAATGCAGATAGAAAACAAAATGTCAAAAGTATTCAAGAAATAAATTAATTCAGCCGTCATTGAAAATGCATATTTTGACTTTCAACTTACAGGAATTATATATGTAGAAATAATTTTCAGTTCGAATACAAGTTTATTGAAATAAAAATTCAATAAATAATTAAAAAGCTCATTATATTTTAACCTCACACGTCAACTAGGACAACTAAATATTTTATATGCCACGATGATCGTCATCTACTAAAGTAACTCGAGTGTTTTGACTATTTCTCAAGCATCAAACAAGGTTAGTCTTATGTAATCCTCGTTGATATTGTTCCTAATTGTTAACTAAATATCATTAAGATTCTCACTTGTAGTTTTATTTGATGGAATTCTAGTGCTATTGGACCCATCAATTCTAACTTTAAATCCCTTTGAGTTTATTACCCAAAAATGTACGATGGTATCGATACTGAATGTCTGAGTATCGATATTGACCTCTGGGAATCGATATTTACTTTGTGGTATCAATACTGACGACTATTGGAAACTGTAAAGTTAATGGGTAGTATCAATACCCTTATTTAGAGTATTGATACTTTTTTGTTAGGGGTATCGATACTACCCTGAGTATCAATACCGAATTTAGCTTCGATGTTTTGAAAAATAACCCCTAAGAATGGTATCGATATTTCCCCCTTGATATTTATACCCTTATGAGTATTGATACCAAAATTGGCTATTGGAATTAGTAATCTAAAATGAGTATCGATACTCCTCCCCAAGTATGGATACTACCCTAACGGTATCGATACCCTATGATCGAGTATTGATACTACCCTAATCTAAAACTCCTTGTTTTTAGGCTACTAGACGAACAATATTGGTATTGTTTTGTTGAACCATGCTTTGAGCTTTTAATATACCAAAAGTAAATAAGTTTAAAGAAAATTTTAAGATTATTTTTACTTCAGTTTTCAAACTTATATTCGATTCAACCATTCAAATATAAAACTCTTTTTAAAGTAAAAAGTTCACCTTTACTCCTTACTCTTTTGAAAAACTTAAGTCATATATTGGAAATCATTTTCAAACATTTTTTACAAAGGGTTTCGGATCTTAATCGAGTAAAAAATCATTTTTTAACCCTAGAGTATCGATACTGCAAGAACAGTACTGATATTATTAATGTGGCACCGATACTAATGTGTAAAAATACACTACAGTACCGGTACTGCCACCAATATTAATGTGTAAAATTACACTACAATACCAATACTAGTACTGATACTCCATTTAAGTTTTTGACAAGCACGATTCTAGTAGACTATTTTCATATCGATACTCTTTAAGTATCGATACTAGTATCAATACTCTAACTGGAGTATCGATACTCATCTCTCACCAACTGCTATATTTTAATATTTAATGTAGGCAGTATCGATACTCCAAGCCCGAGTACAGATATTCAAGGTGTTTGGGAAGTATTTATTACAGGAAATTTATCCCAACGGCTCTATTAACTCCCACAACAACTTAAATGACTAGAATTGAACAAAGGGTTATAAAAACAAGATTTCAAGTCATATGTGAAGACAAGATATCATAGAGAAAGCCAAAGCAATCATATTTAGCCAAAATCAAGTTAACATTCTTCAATATTCTTTTTGCTTTCAAAGAACACTTTTGTACTCGTTTGTTTCATTTGTTAAGTGTTCTTTTTGTTCTTGAATTGTGCAAACACATTCCTAATGAGGTTTTCTAAGTTTGTTATTAGTAATTTCTTCTTAGGAAGGGTTGTACACTTGAGACTTTGGGGTATGAATCTAAGTGTATTGTAAGGTTACACCTTGTCCTAAAAGGTTTGAAAAAATAGTAACTTTGTTGAAATCCTTAGTGTGGAAGCTAAGGTAGTAGATGTAGACTTCATTAAAAAAGTTGAACCACTCTAAGATTGCTTGTGTTAAAATTTTCAATTTCTTACAAAAAGCTTTCATCATTCTTTTAATTTCCAATTCACCCCTCTTGGTTATTTCATTGGTTCGATTGACTCAACAATTCGAATTAGAGCTAATCTCATTGGAAGGCTTAACATCCTCTTGAGAAGGTCCTTGGAAGAAGTTAATCAATTCCTCTACAATGGCCACTCCATCTACTTCCGGCATTTTCGTTGAGTCTCAATCCATTTCGAAGCCTCTGTATTTTAATGGTGCCAACTATTCTTCTTGTAAGAACAGAATGATGTTATTTATTGAAGCCATTGATTATTTGGTGTGTGATGTCATCACCAACGGAGCATCAATTCCTTCTAAAAAGCAAGGATAGTTTGTTGTACCGAAGGTCAAGTCAGAATGGATCGATGAAGACTGAAGACTAGTTTAACTCAATGTAAAGGTCATGAACATCATATTTTTTGCATTAGACGCTGATGAATATAGTAGGGTGTCTTCTTGCTCAAATGAAAAAAAAAAAGATTTGGAACAAGCTTGAAGCCATACATGAAGGTACAACTTAAGTGAAGAAATTGAAGATTGATATTCTCACTTTCAATTATAAGAATTTTAAAATGAAGGTCGATGAAGACATCAAAATGATGTTGAATCATTTTACCACCATCATCAACGATTTAAGGAACTATGGGAAAGTTTATCTCAATGAAAAGTGTTAGGACCGTCGACGCACCCCATTGCGCAGCAGAAACAAAAACTCGACAGTCTCACCAGCGATACAAGTACGTAAAACTGAAATAGAGAGAAAAAGACGTGAATACTTACAATGGGTTCCTTGAAAAACATCAAAGACAATAGTGACTAGTGGTGATCACGAACGGTTTGAATCGTAAACATCCACGAAAACACGTCTAGGCTTCTACTTAGTTCACCCGATTGAGAGCAAAATTTTCTTTTCCAAAAATTGATTTTGAGAAAAATGGCTAAAGTAAACAGCTGCTAGACCTTGCCTCATTTAAATATATCAGTTACCTTAACATATTAGGGATTTTAAGTTATTTTGAATTTAAAAAAACTTATTTATTTAATTCAAATTAAATATACATTAAAGACTTATAATCTAAATTAAAATCTTTAATGTTTATTTAAAATCTTATTTAATTATTCCGAAATAAATATCAATTAAAAGAGTTGTAATCAAAATTACATTCTTTTAATGTTTACTTACTATATTCGGGATAATTAAAATCATATGTATATCAATATACATATATTAACTCTAGATATATTTTAGTAAAATACAACAAATTGTATATTTTTCTCATTTCAATCCTAGGGTGTGACTCTGTAGGTTCTTGTAACGTTAGTAGTAATTATTAGAACAATTCTAATATTACATACAATGAGTGACATCTAGTAATATATCATTGTCACCTAAGTTACAAGAAATTATGATTTGACATATCATCTTCGTGATTAACTCTTTTATGTATTACATCTTTTTGTCCTTTATATCTAGAGTAAGCACAAGTATTGGAATAGTCACACTTGTATAACCCATCTATTGTTTCTTGGTATCTAGAGTAGACTTTAATTAACGAATAATTTGTGATATCTCATATCAACTTATTCGAGCATGGCTATGCGTTTCTAGTCTCACTCAATCAAGTGACCTGTGACATATTTCCTATTATGTAGGAAGGACAAATCCTATCTTAATCATACACACCCACTACATATATTGAGATATATTTAATAACAGTCTTTATAGAGTAACTAGTCAAAACATACAACAATATATGTTGGGATAATATTGATCTCAAGTCTGAGGATCATACATATAGTCATCATTGTGAGCAATGTTATGACTGTCACATAATAATCCAAGACATATGCTCATGGCGGGTTAATCCAATACATTGTTCTCTAACAATATAATCATATATCAATTATGACATCTTTATGGCAATGACAACTCATTGTCATCAATCAATAACATGTTAGTCTTAAGCGTATTATTACTGTCCATGCCCATAATAATACTTGACTATAGATCTTTTAAGAATAACAGTTATGTTATTATATGGAATTTATTATCTTCCAGTTTATGTTAAACACGTATATATATAACTGAAAATAATAACAGTAATGCCCTTATTCAATAAAATCAATAAATAAATGTATTATTACAATCATCATATGATTGATCTTTGCGCATACTATTACAAAAAAGTGGTAAGGAAAATTCTTGCATCATTGCCTTCATCTTGGGAAGGCAAAGCAACCGCTATTCAAGAAGCCAAAGATTTGGAGTTGTATACCCTTGATGAATTTATTGGATTATTACTCACTCACGAAGTGAAACTTCAAAAGAAGAAGGAAGAAGAGAAGAACGTGGAGAAGAAGAAAGTTGGGATTGCTCTCAGGTCCACCAAGGAAGAAAGTGATTTTAATGAGGAGAAAGATGAAGAAATGAAAATGTTTCCCAAAAGGTTTAGAAGATTCATGAGGTCAAACAAAGGAAAAAGATTTCAAATAAAGGAAGGCTTCAAGAATGAATCTAAGGAGAAGAACCTTGTAATTTGTTATGAATGCAAGAAACTGAGACATATCAAGTTTGAGTGTCATCAATTGAAGAAGTAGGGGTCAACCAAAAAAGTACAAAAGACATATGTAGCTACATGGAACGATGAAGAATGCTCCGATGAAGAAGAACCAAAAGTAGCCAATTTGTGTTTTATGGACATCGAAGGAAAACTAAGGTAATCTCTAGATCTTCCAATTTAAATGAATATTCCTTTGATGAACTACAAGAGGCCTATGATGAAATGGACATAGAATTTGAGATCATGATTTCAAAGAATAAGAAAAATATTTCAAAAATTAAAAAATGAAAATGATCTCTTATCTAAGACCAATGATGAACTTGAAAGTAAGAAGAATGACATGCAAGTTAAACTTGATGAGTTTGAAAAGACAAATCAAGTTGTGCATAACTTACTTTCTAAAGTTCATTATGATCATTAAAAGGAGCTTGATGATCTTAAAGCTTCTTCTAAAAAAAGTTGGATCAACCCAATTTTAAAAAGGTCAAACTTCAAAATCCAAATATGTTAAAAATAACTTTAGACAATACAAACATAGAGGTCCCTACAAAACCTCAAATAAGAAAGTTATTATGAGTATATGGGTCCCCAAAGGGTTCATTGCTACTAAGGACATGGATTTCCTAGAAATATGTATGCATAAGAGGGCTAGATTATTGGGAACTAATGCCTATGGACCCAAAAGAATTTGGGAACCAAAAATAAAAAATTAATCTATGTTTGTAGGTGGAGGAGAATTGCTACAAGGCCCAAAACGTAAGTGAAATTCAGAGTACCTTGATAGTGGATGCTCAAGACATATGACCAATGATAATAATCGTTTCAAAGAGCTCAAACTAAAAGTGGAGGAGTAGTAACTTTTGGTGACAACTCCAAAACCCACATAGAATGAATCAATTAGATTGGTAACAATTCTTCCATTTTAATTGAAAATATGTTATATGTCAATGGATTGAAGCATAATCTACTTAGTATAAGTTAATTCTGTGATAAAGGATTCAATGTCATTTTTTAGTCTAATGGTTGTAAAATAGCTGGCATTGCATCAAACATGATTATGCTTGTTGGATATAGAATAGGAAACATTTACATGAAGCATTTAAATGATATTGTTTCCTCAAATGTATGCCTTGCTAAAGATGAAAATGATTCATGGTTATGGCATAGAAAACTTGGACATGCTAGCATGAGCATATTAGATAAAGTTATATTAAATGTGATCTAGTAAGAGGCCTACCAAAGCTAAAATTTGATTTAGACAAAATTTTTGATGCATGTGTAAAGGGTAAGCATAAAAGAGTTTCCTTTAAATCCATTAATGATGTTTCCTCTAATAGAGTATTGCAATTGATTCACATGGATTTATTTGGGCATATTAGGACTACTAGCTTGGATGGAAAACAATATGCTTTCATGCTTGTTGATGATTGCTCTAGATTCACATAGGTTATCTTTTAAAGAACTAAGGATGAATCTTTAGATAAATTCATCATATTTTCAAAAATAAACCAAAATAAAAAAGGTTACTCAAATTCTAGTGTTAGGAGTGACCATGGAATCGAATTTCAAAAATCATTTTTTAATGAATTTTGCAACTCTTGTGGTATTAGCCATAATTTTTTAGCCCCTAGAACCCCTCAACAAAATGGAGTTGTTGAGAGGAAAAATCAAATTTTAGAGGAAATGGCTAGAACCATGCTTTGTGAAAATAATTTGTCAAAATACTTTTGGGTGGAAGACACAAACAATGCTTGCTATATTGTAAATAGAGTAATGATTAAGTCTATTTTAAAGAAAACTCCATATGAACTTTTCAAAAATAAAAAACCTAACATTAGTTATTTTCACCCTTTTGGGTGTAAGTGTTTTGTTTTAAATAATGGAAAAGACAATCTTGGCAAATTTGATGCAAAAAGTGATAAAGGAATATTCCTTGGATATTCCATGAATTCTAAAGCTTTTCGAGTTTTTAACAAAGAACCCTAGGAATAGAAGAGTCTATTCATGTTATTTTCGATGATAACTCCCTTCCGATGAAGGAATCTTGTATGGATGATGATGTAGATATTATGACATCAAATGAAGTTTGTGAACCATCATCTAATGAGGATATGCAAGAACAAACACAAGATGCTCCTAAGGAGCCTATTCAAGAGGAAAGGGAAGTATCATGCCCAAACGAGTACAATTACATCAATGATGGTGAAATTTTGGGTGATCTATCCAAATGGGTAACTACTAGATCCTCTCTTAGGAATATTTGTAATTTTGTTGCATATATCTCATGCATAGAGCCTAAGAATATCAATGAAGCTTTAAAAGGTAAATTTTGGATATTGGTTATGCAAGATGAGTTAAATCAATTTGAGAGGAGTCAAGCATCTACATTAGTTGAAAGGCCTAGTGACAAATCTACTATATGTACTATATGAATATTTAGGAATAAATTAGATGAAAGTGGTAACATAGTAAGGAACAAGGGTAGACTTGTTCCTCAAGGGTATACTCAAGAAGAAGGAATAGATTTTGATGAAACTTATGCTCCCGTAGCTAGGATGGAGGCAATTAGAATGTTATTAGCATTTGCATGTTATCATGGTTTTACTTTATATCAAATAGAGTTAAAAGTTATTTTTTAAATGGTTTTATAAGAATAAGTATATGTGGAACAACCTCCCGATTTTGAGGATTCAAAATTTCCAAATCATGTTTTTAAATTGAAAAAGTGTTATATGGTTTGAAACAAGCTCCTAGAGCTTTCTATGAAAGATTATCAAATTTTCTATAACACCCCTAATCCATACCTAACCTAGATACGAATATGAGGTGTCACATTGACTTTTCAAATCATTGACTATTAAAAAGTAGGGAAAATTTAACATTTTATTCGTATTAAAATGATGGAACCCTTGAATTAAAGCAAATAATAAAACACACTAATATTGAAGTAAACAATTAAGAATTTACATAAATACAAAAGTATAAGTTTATAAAATAGATAAGAGCATTTCAATTTAACTTGTAGTACATGCCAACAATTTACAATTTACAAGGAACCTACATTTAAATTATTCTGATCCAATCTTCGCGGGAGTATATTGTCCTCAACTAACCTCAATCCTCAAATTTCTTCAAAACTACATGTGAAACAATCACAAGCTAAGTCATTGACTTAGTGAGGAAATTACGAGTCATATACAACTTTATAAACAAAAATTCTTATTCATGTCATAAAACATTTAATAAGGGATTTAAATTGCTTTTCATAACAAAAATATATTCTTTTATTCATTGTTCGGTTCATATAACTTTGTTTTTAATGGCCCAATGTATATTACTGAGAACTCTAGGTATTTGAGTATATTGAGGTTGTGCACTAATATTGTCATCACAACTCTCATAATTTGCACCAAAGTGCCACATGTTTGTCCCGAAGGACCTCATAGTTTTATCCCAAAGGACCACATAGAACCTCGACTCTTGGCATGCCAATTATACCTCTAATCATCATACATATACCTTTGGATTTTAACCACATAATTATTTATCATTTCATTATTCAAAGGATATCTTGCTCACATAGGCACTTTCACATCGAGTATTTTCATTTACACATGTTCACATGTTCACATTTTCATAATCATGTACATATAATCATCAAACATAGCTTAAATAATATAACTTGACTAAAACAATGTAAAAATATAACATAAAAGAAATTGAAAGGTTTTTGATCAAAAACTCTGAGGTTGGCTTATCACAAGCTGTCCTCAAATTGAGTATACACAAATGAGATGCACTCACATTTGCCTCACTGAAGTCCTAATCGAATTCCTTATAACTTTTGATCGATAATCTATAACGTCAAGTTGTCCAAAATTTGACTTTGTTCAATGTCTACACAAGAACAATCGAAAATGAATATCACAATTCATATTGCTTATAACCAATCATAATAACTTAAGTTGAAAGAAACATTTAATTTATCATTTCAGGCGCACTAGTATCAGTACTTCCAGTACATATTGATACTTCCCTTCTATGGTATCGATACCAACTTTGGTACCGATACCATTTCAGCATTCTGGAATTTCAAACCTGGTAATGGTATAGATACCTTACTCTTGGAATCGATACTCCCCTTTGAGTATCGGTACCTCCCTCAATCAGTACAAATACTGATCCTTGAACTCAAATTAATTTTGCCTTGAAGTATCGGTATTATTCTTCTAGTACCGATACCCTTGACCAGAAATTACCATTTTTATTTCAAATTTTAACCCAAAATTACATAACTCTCCTACATTCATCTCCCTTTATGCCTTTAAACTCAACTTTATTCATCAAAACCAACTTTTCTCACTTTAGTACTCCTAAATATCCAAAATCTCACTAAAACACTTGAATCTCAAAATCATACCATATTTTCAAACATGCTTTTAATTATTTCTAATATTTCTAACTCCTTAATTAGACCTTTGACAAGTCAAATTTATCAATAAAATTCTAAAAGCTAAATCATATCAACAATTCCCTTAAAAACCCATTATAAATTCCTATCATTATTTCACTCATCCCTTAGTTTTAATCAACCATAATCTTTCCTTAAGCTTATATAACCCCCAAATATTCAAAACCAACTGAAATTTTAACAAACAAATATCTTGAAATCACTTACCTTTAAAACTGGAGCTCTCAGCAACGAGGAAAAAGATAACAAGGTTCCAGACTTTATTTTTCTTTTCTCCCTTCTCCACGCATTTTATATCCCTAAGAAAGGGAAGATAAAAATCTTCTTGTGAAAAGACCATAATTCTCTTCTAATAATATAATTTTGATATCAAGTCCTAAACAAAATTCCACAATAAATCCTTGAACTTTTCAAGTTATTCCAATTAAACCACTAAATTTTGAATTCTTATATTTTGATCACTAACCCGCTGTTTGGGATGTTACAATTCTCCCCCTTAAGAAAATTTGTCCTCAAATTTTCATTGCACAAAGAGGTGGGGATATTGTCTCCTCATATCTTCTTCACGTTCCTAAGTAGCGTCTTCTACTTTATGGTTTCTCCAGAGAGCTTTAACTAGCGGAATCGTCTTGTTCCTAAGCTGCTTGATCTCATACGCTAGAATTTGTAATGGTTCTTTCTCGTAGGTTAGGTCAGATTGAACTTCTATCTCCTCCAAAGTTATGATGTGTGCAAGATCTGATCGATATCTTCGAAGCATAGACACATGAAAGACATTGTGAATCTTTTCTAACTCTGGTGGCAAGATTAACTGATATGCCACGGGTCCAACTCGCTTCGAAACTTCATAAGGTCCAATGAATATAGGACTGAGATTTCTTTTATGCCCAAAATGGAGTACTTTCTTCCAAGGTGATACTTTGAGGAAACTTTGTCGCCTACTTGAAATTCAACTTATTTCCTCTTTCAATCTGTGTATGACATTTATATGTCTGATGCCACTTTAAGATTGTGTTGGATTACCTGAACCTTTTCTTCAAATTCTTTAATCAAGTTTGGGCTATGAACTTCCTGATCTTTTAATTCTTACCAATTAAGTGATGTTCTACACTTCCTTACATACAAGGCTTCATACGGTGCCATTTTAATGCTTGCTTGATAGCTATTATTACATGAAAATTCCGCAAGCGACAGATATTTTTCCATGATCCATGAAATTGAATAGCACATGCTCTTAACATACCTTCCAATATATGAATCATCCGCTCTGATTGACCATCGGTTTGAGGATGAAAAGCAGTACTAAAGTTTAATCGAGTACTCAAATCTCCTTGCAAAGATTTCCAAAATCTTGAAGTAAATCTTGGATCTCTATCAGATAATATTGAAACTGGTACTCCATGCAGTCGAACTATCTCCTTGAGATATAATTTTGCATACTTGTATATCGAATAATCCATTCGAACAGGAATGAAGTGAATTGTTTTGGTCAATCTATCCACAATAACCCAAATTGAATCATGTTTGTTGGGTGACAAAGGTAACCCCATTATGAAATCTATCGTAACTATTTCCCATTTCCATTGAGGAATCAAGATCGGTTGCAATAATCTGAATGTACTTGATGTTCAACTTTTACCTGCTGACAATTAAGACACTTTGAGACAAACTCTGTAATGTCTCTTTCCATGTATGGCCACCAAAAACTCTCTTTCAAATCTTGATACATCTTGTTCCCTCCTGGCTGCAAAGTTAATGGACTACAATGTGTTTCATAAAGTATATCTCTTTTAATCTCATCATAATTGAGAACACAAACTCAGTTTTTGAAGTATAAACACCCATTAGACTTTACATCAAAGTTCTTGATTTCACCTTTTTCTAATTGCTCAAACCAGGCTAAACACTTATCATCCCTCTTTTTGCAACACCTAAATCTATTCTAACAATAATGGTTTTAACTTTAATTTGTCCATCAACGTATCATTGTCCTTTAACGTAATTCGAGCATTTAACATACTCAAAGCGGTAAATGTCTTCCAACTAAGAGCAACAGCTACTACATTGGCTTTCTCGGGATAATAATCTATGATTGCATCATAGTCTTTGAGTAACTCAATCCATCTCCTTTGTCTTAAATTAAGCTCCTTTTGCATCAACAAATATTTCAAACTTTGTGATCTGTGAAAATGTAGCAACGCTCACCATATAAACAATGGCGCCAAATTTTCAATGCAACGACCACTGCTGCTAATTCAAGATCATGCGTCGGATAGTTATTTTCATGGGGCTTAAGTTGTCTTGAAGTATAAGCGACTACTTTTCCATCTTGCATTACACATCCCAAACCATTAAGGGAAGCGTCACTATAAATTGAATAATCCTTGCCTGATTCTGGTTATACTAACACTGGAGCCATCGTAAGAACTTTCTTTAGACTTTCGAAACTCTTTTGACAATTAATCGTCCAAGCAAAAGGTACATTTTTATTTAACGGATTCATCAAAGGGGAGGAAATAATCGAAAAGTCCTTTACAAACCTTCGATAATATCCTTCCAAACATAAGAAACTCTGAATTTCATAAGCATTTCTTGGAACTTCCCAATCCAATATAGCTTTTATTTTTTGAGGATCTACCTGAATCCCTTCTGCAAAAACCACGTGTCCAAGGAATACCACTTCAGTTAGCCAAAATTTGCACTGAGAGAACTTAGCATAAAGCTTCTTGTCTCATAATGTTTGAAGAATCACACGAAGATGGGCATCATGCTCCTCTATTGTCTTCGAATACACTAAAATGTCATCAATGAAAAAGACCACGAATTGATCAAGGTATATTGGAAACTTTGTTCATAAGATCCATAAACATTGCAGGTGTTAGTTAACCCTAATGTATTACTACAAATTTGTAATGGTCATATCGAGTCCTAAACACCGTTTTTGGAATATCTCTTTCTTGTATCTTAATCTGATGATAACCATAGCGTAAATTGATTTTTGAATACACTGCAGCTCCCTAGAATTGATCAAATAAATCATCTATTCTTTGGAGATGATACTTGTTCTTTATGGTCACGTTGTTGAATTATCAATAATCAATACAAAGGCGCATTAAACCGTCTTTCTTTTTTCGAATAATACTAGAGCACCCCAAGGTGACACACTGGGTCTAATAAATTCCTTATCTAAAAACTCTTGTAACTAAATCTTTAACTCTTTCAGTTCCTTTGGGTCCATCCTATAAGGAGCCATTGAAATCGATGATGTTCCCGCCATAACTTCAATTTGAAATTCAACCTCCCTATCTGGAGGTAACCAGGTAATTCTTTAGGAAATACTTCTGGAAACTCTCATGCTGTTGGAATATCTTCAATCTTTATTTCATTGGCTCTAGTATCGGTCACATTGGCGATATAAGCTTGACATCCTTGTAGCATTAACTTCCGAGCCAACATCATCAATATCACATTAGCTAAGGGATTGATTCTCTCGCTGACCACACTAACTTCCTATCCATCGAGACTTATCAACACAATACGCTTATGTCGACAATAAACATTGGCATGGTAATGATAGAGTCAATCCATTCATAAGATAACCTCGAACTCGTCAAAGGGTAATTCCATTATATTAGCAGGGAATTCAATTCGGTGAATCCATATAGGACACCCTTGATAGATTTTTCTAACCCAAGCATTATGTCCTAATGGATTAGTCACAATCACCTAGCTACGAATAGGTTCTAACTGAATTCTCAAGTCTTTTAATAGTTTACTACTTACATAAGAATAATTCAATCCTGGATCAATCAAAACTAAAACATGTTTACCAACTATGTGAAAAGTATCTGAAATGATTTCAGGATAATCACAATATTCACTAGTCTAAAGGTTGTACACTCGAGCAGTAGAGCACACTTCAGGTTGAGCGATCGACTCGGACTGATTTCTTCCTCGACCTCGTCCGCTACCTCTTACAGGTGTAGTAGTGGATCTTTCTATTTGGACAGGCTCTCCGATCATCATTGGGCAGTCCCGAATAAAATGTTCTACCTCTCCACGCTTAAAGCAAGCTCCTGAGACTCTTCGGCATATGTAACTATGATGTTTTCCATGATGCTGACATTGACTTGGCTTTTCCACTCCCGACCCCGCTGAATGAGCCTGTCTGGATCTTTCTAGATTTGATCCTCTACCAGAGGATGACGCTAACTCTGATCTAGTATGAGGTCAAAAACTTGAACCTCAGCTTTTCTTCACTTGTGATGCATTTGACGAAGAACCAGTTCTCTTATTTCATTGTGTCTTTTTCTCCACAAATCTCTCATTTTGAGATTGCTCCTGCGTTTTTGCTCGATTCACTACCTCTTGAAAATAAAAGAGATTTAGTGCTAACAGTAGCTCTTTCAATTGAGGGCCCAAACCCTCTACAAACCAATCATAGGAGTCATTTTCTGTAGGGACAAACTCCGCTGCAAATCTACTCAACTTGTTGAACTCGCACTCGAACTCATACACAATGCGATTTCCCTGCTTTAAACTCATAAATTCTTGTTTTATTTGACAGATGAACTGAACCTCGATGTATTTGTTCTTAAATTATTCTAATAAGAACGACTATGTCACCTGGTCCCTTGTAGCTCTCATCGTCACATTAGACCACCATATTCTGGCTTGACCTCGCATTAACAAAACTACCCCATCCAGCCTCTCCATTTCAGAATAATGAATATTCTCAAGCATTATCTTAAGGTTGTTAAGCCATAGATCGGTAGCAACGGGACCTTCCTCAGCTTCTCCTCTAAATTCGGGTGCTCCATACTTCTAAGCTCTTTAGCCACATTCATTTTAGGAGCTGAGGGAGCCGACGGTTGGAAACGTGTCAGAATTGCATCCAACGTCTGGAAAAAGGTCCCTTGATCTTGAACATGCTCCCTGATGTGTCTTCTCCTCACCCTGCCTACTCGGGGTAGGTGAGTTGCTACTACCTTCATTCTTTTCTCTTGCTTCACTTTAGGAGCCCTCAAAATCCTACATCTAATAAGTTCAAATCACTATTTTATTAGTAAGGACAGCATACTAGTTACCTTATCAGATTAGAGAGACATGTATACTTTGTAAAACAAAAATGACTTCATTTCGAACTTAAAACCAATTAAACCATAACTCTAATACCATTAAATGTAACACCCCTAATCCGTACCCACCCAGATACGAATCTGAGGTGTCACATTAACTTTTCAAATCATTGACTATTAAAAAGTAAAGAAAATTTTAAACTTTTATTCGTATTAAATTGATGGAACCCTTGAATTAAAGCAAATAATAAAACTCAAATTAATATTTAAATAAACATTTAATAATTTAAATAAAAACAAAATTATAAGTTTACAAAATAGATCAAAGCATTTCAATTTAACTTGTAGTACATGCCAATAGTTTACAATTTACAAGGAACCTACATTTAAATTGTTCTGATCTGATCTTCACGGGAGTACGATGTACTCGCCTAACCTCAATCCTCAGATTTCTTCAAACCTACGTGTGAAACATTCACACTCTAAATCATTGACTTAGTGAGGGAATTACGAGTCATATAAAACTTTATAAACAAAAATTTCATTCATGTCATAAAACATTTAATAAGGGATTCAAATTGCTTTTCATAACAAAAGTATATTCTTTTATTCATTACTCGGTTCATATAACTTTGTTTTTAATGGCCCAATGTATATTACTGAGAACTCTAGGTTTTTTAGTACATTGAGGTTGTGCACTAATGTTGTCACCACAACTCACATAATTTGCACCGAAGTGCCACATATTTGTCTACATAGTTTTGTCCCAAAGGACCACATAGAACCCTTGACTCTTGGCATGCCAATTATACCTCTAATCCTCATATATTTACCTTGGGCTTTTAACCACATAATTATTTATCATTTTATTATTCAAAGGATATCTTGTTCACATAGGCACTTTCACATCGAGTATTTTTGTATACACATGTTCACATGTCACATTTTCATAATCATGTACACATAATTATCAAACATAGCTTAAATAATATAACTTGAATAAAACATTGTAAAAATATAACATAAAAGAAATTGAAAGGTTTTCGATCGAAAACTCTGAGGTTGGCTTATCGCAAGCCGCCCTCGAATCGAATATACACAAATGAGTTGCACTTAACTTTGCCTCACTGAAGTCCTAATTGAATTCCTTATCACTTTTGATCGATAATCTATAACGTCGAGTTGTCCGGAATTTGACTTTGTTCAATGCCTACACAAGAACAATCGAAAATGAATACCGCAATTCATATTTCTTATAACTAATCATAATAACTTAAGCTGAAAGAAATATTTAATTTATCATTTCAGGGGCACTAGTATCAGTACTTCCACTACAGTATCGATACTTCCCTTCTATGGTATCGATACCCACTTCGGTACATATATTATTTCGGCATTCTGGAATTTCCAACCTGATAATGGTATTGATATCTTACTCTTTGTATCGATACTCCTCTTTCAGTATCGGTACCTCCCTCAATCAGTACTGATAGTATTCCTTGAACTCAAACTGATTTTGCCTTAAAGTATTGATACTATTCTTCCAGTATCGATACCCTTGCTCCGAAATTAAAATTTTTATTTCAAATTTTAACCAAAACCTTTCCTAAATCTCCTACTTTCATCTGCGTTTAAACTCAACTTCATTCATCAAAACCAACTTTTCTCACTTTAGTACTCCTAAATATCCAAAATCTCACTTGAACACTTGAATCTCAAAATCATGCCATATTTTCAAACATGTTATTAATTATTTCTAATCTTTTTAACTTTTTAATTAGACCTTTGACAAGTCAAATTTATCAATAAAATTCTAAAAGCTAAACCATATCAACAATTCCCTTAAAACCCCATTATATATTTCCATCATTATTTCACTCCTCCCTTAGTTTTAATCAACCATAATCTTTCCTTAAGCTTATATAACCCCCAAATATTCAAAACCAAACTATAATTTGAACAAAAAAACATCTTGAAATCACTAACATTTAAAACTGGAGCTCTCAGCAACGAGGAAGAAGATAACAAGGTTGCAGACTTTTATTTTTCTTTTCTCCATTCTCCAAGTGTTTTATATCCCTTAAAAAGGGGAAAATCCTTATTATGAAAAGACCATAGTGCCCTTCCAATAATCTAATTTTGATATCAAGTCCTAAACAAAATTCCACAATAAATCCTTGAACTTTTCAAGTTATTCCAATTAAACCACTATATTTTGAATTCTTACATTTTGATCACTGACCCGCTATTTGGGATGTTACTTTTTCTTGTTGAAAAAGGTTTTTCAAAAGGGAAGGTTGACACTACCTTATTTATAAAAATTAAAGGTAAAGATTTGTTTGTAGTTCAAGTTTATGTTTATGACATTATTGTTGGATTTACTAATGATAATATTTGCCAAGAATTTGCTAAGTTAATGTAATGTGAGTTTTAGATAAGCACAATGGGGAAGCTCTCAATTTTCTTAAGACTATAAATCAAGCAAAGGAAAGATGTTATCTTCATCAATCAAGCTAAGTACATCAAATATATGCTCAAAAAGTTTGGATTGGAGGATGTGAAACCTCAAGCGACTCCTATGAGCTCATCTACAAAACTTGACAATGAGGAGAAGGGTAAAAAGAAGATGTTAAACTTTATAGGTCTATGATTGGACCATTTCTTTATCATACCACAAGTAGACCGGATATTATGTTTAGTGTTTACTTATGTGCTAGTTTTCAATCATATCCTTAGGAATCACATTTACAAGCCATTAAGAAAATTTTTAGATACCTTAGAGACACTCCTAGTATAGGTCTTTGATATCCTAGAGACTCTAACTTTACCTTGCATGCCTTCTCGGATACAAATTATAGAGGTTCTAAATTAGATAGGAAAAACACCTCCGGTACTTGCCAATTCCTAGGTAGTATGTTGATTTCATGGTTTTCAAAGAAACAAAATAGTGTAGCATTATCAACTACCGAGGTGAAATACATTTTGGTCGGTAGTTGTTGCACTCAAGTTTTATGGATGAAACAACTAATAGAATGCATGTACTATTCTATCAAGTGTGACAATACTAATGTTATTTTTCTCACCAAAAATCCCATCCAACATTCTAGAACTAAACATATTGAAATTATACATCATTTCAATAAAGATCATGTCTCAAAGGAAGATATATTTCTAGAGTATATAGACACTTTGCATCAAGTAGTGGATATCTTTACAAAAGCTTTAGAAAGGAAATATTTACAAAAGCTTTAGATAAGGAAATATTTTGGGCACTTAGGAGAGAATTAGGTTTGAAAAACCTACCTTAATTTTTTGTTTAAATATTTTATTCACTTTTATGTTTTTATGAAAAAAACATGTTAAATGACTTCTTTGATGCCTACTATGCAATTAGTTAGGGAGAGTTTAGAATTTTTTGTTAAATTAATAAAGTGCTCAAAGGATGCCTAAATGTGTATCTCTTTGGTTGAAAATGTTTTCCTTGTCTATTTAGAGTTATATATACCATTATTGATGCCCTAAAATATGCACTATGAATTTTGACCTTTTGGTACACTCTAACTAGAAATTCATGCACCTTTAGCATTCATATGTGTCTTTGTTGTTAAACCTTGTATAAATGAATAATTCTTGTATCTTGGTCATAATTGTCTTATATGGTCTTATATATTTAATGTGCTTAATTTGTTATAGAAGGGACATCTTAGGACTTATTTGCTACATTTTTTTTACCATTTCGTGCATTTAGTATCGATATTATTCATTTAGTACCGATATTGTTCTTCATCGATATCGATAATATTCATCCAGGACCAATATTGTTCTTATAGTATCTTTAAGAGTATCGATATGTTGTATCAATATCATCCCATTTAGCGTAAGATTACCGGTACTCATTTAAATGAGTACCGATAGTCGGGGCCTGATATGTGCTTTAAAGGTCAAAATCCCCAAAATTTTCTTTTTTTTCTCCTAACCCTAACAGCATTCGGCAACAAAAGATCTCACCCCTCTCTCAAATCCTCGCCATTTTCCATCTTTTTCGGGTCTTTTTCTATTAGATTTCATTGCTCTTACCTGCATATCATCAATTTTTTTGCTACATTCCTTCATTTATTTCTCAAATCAAAGTTTCAAGGTAAAACCCTTCTCAAACCCTAACATTTATTTTTCAAATTTTTATCATTTATTTGTGCAAATTAGTTTGAAATACATATTGGGCTTTGGTTATAGATGATTTCGCACTATAACATGTTTGGATTTACTCAAATTTCATTATTTTATTTATTTATTTTGAATTAATTTTTATATATATATTTCGAATTTTACTTTATGTTTAATCTCTTATATATACTTTTACATATACATATTTATATAGATAGTATACTTTATATATATATATATATATTTAATGTTTATTTCAAAATTTCTATATACTTGTTCATATTTAGTTTACATACTTTTATATATGTATACATATATTTTTATATGTACATATATATATATATATATATATATATATATACTTCTATATATACATTTATATTATATTTACATATTTATATTTACCTTTTAATATAAAATATTACTTATTTTCCACATTTCTTTTTACACTTGTGTATGTATTTAAAACCCGTAAGTTTTATTTAATTTTCATTACTTTATTATTGAGGACTCTTTTTAGTTTTGAGAATTGATGTTAACTTGCGTATATATATTGTGACATTTTGCAGGTTTCTCTATCTTGGCTTTGTCCCAGTATGTATAAACGAGCCCATTCTTCCCGATCCTACCCACCTTTCTGAGCATCTCCTCCTCAAAATCCTCCTCCCAATCCTATACCTAACCCCGTTCTTAATCCAAATGAGTTTACCATTCAAAAATCATGTTTTAATGAACCCGGTCGCCAAAACCTTTGGCATAAATACTTGCAATTCTTTGAGTCATTACCTCTTAGAGGCAAGTGTATGCCTTCTCTTTCAGCCATGGCTGAGCTTAATTTCAAATACCTTATTCAACTCTGATCTTGGAAACTAGACAACGCCTTCAAAATCAAACCCGTTGTCTTTCAAAAACTTGTTCGTACTTTCTGTTCAAATGATGTTTGTGTTGTTGATCAAACTCTAAATGGCATTGTTTGTATTTGCTCATATCTCATGGGGCAATACCTTTACATAGATGCTGCTTTCATTGCCCAAGACTTAGGTCTAGAGGTTAAGGGTGTAGACAATGATAAAGATATTATTGATTCCACCTGTAAGGTTGGTCATAGTATTAATACCCTAGACATACATGAGCGTTTTTTGTATCTTATTATCACTTGGTGGTTTCGACCATTCGGGGGTAAATTCTCCACCCTCCTTACTGTAGACATTTGGTGGCTTTATTGCTTTCAACATAATAAACAAATAAAATTTCCCCAAATTATCTTCTGTGAGCTTGTCGATGTCATTAATAACTTCCAATCTAAGAAATTTGATACCCTAGTTTATGGTTGTCTTCTTAGCCATATCTTTCTCAAAGTCGGTATCAATGCCTCTCTAGGTCTCGTTATTCCCCTATCTTCCTACATTGATATTAAATCTCTTCGTAAATCGGGATGGGAAAAGCCTAGGACGACGTGGACAAGAAAAGGGAAGCAACCTATAGGCTATACCTTTGATGCACCTTAGCCTCAAGACGATGATCTGATATGAGATGTCGATGATTTCGTGAATCGCATTCCCGCCGATCACCCTCGAGTCAGTGGTGAGGATGCGAGTGCAATTTTGCCTTACTTCCAGACGTTCATGGAGACGATGTACATGAGGTTTGCTACCATAGTCTCGCTTTATGGCTTTGGGGACTCAAGTTTCTGAAATTGGTGTTATACAGTTGTCTTTGGAGGTGATGTTTGTGGATTCCCGATGTGATATTCATGCTAGATTGGACAAGGTGACGGATAGGATCAACGTTATTTCTCACGATGTTGCTTCCTTCCGCGCTCCGTATTCGAATCATGATCATCCTCCGTTGGACACCTGATCGCTTTTCCTTGATTGACTGTTTATTTTGTGCTCATGTTTGGTCTTGCATTTAGACTTTGTTGGATTTTTTTTCTTTCGGATTTGGATGTTAGTTTTCATGCTTCAGTTGTGATTTTGGATATTTTATACACATGGATGCTTTTATTTTATATTTATAACATTTGGAATGCTTGTTATGGTTTATAATTTTGATATTTGAGACATGTTTTTTTATGACCACGATTATTATTTAAGAATAATATTTATGTTGAATAACCTCTTTTGGCATACTTATTCACAGCTTGTGTTTATATCTTGTTTAATCTTTTGATTTAACAAAAAAAGGAAAAAATGTTACAATAACAGGGAATACATTTTAAAAATCTTAAATATTTTCAAAAGTTTTGTTATATCAAAAAAGAGAAGATTGTTGAACTATGTTTTGAGATTTTGATATACCAAAAGTAAATAAGTTTAAAGAAATTTTTAGATTATTTTTAATTCAGTTCTCAAACTTATATTTCATTCAACCGTTCGAATATAAAAATTCTTTTTAAAGTCAAAAATTTCAATCTCTACTCCTTACTCTTTTGAAAAACTTAAGTCATATACTAGAAATAATTTTCAAACATTTTCAAAAATTCCTTCTTTACTCGTTACTCTTTTGAACCACACTAGGTCGTCACCTATTTGGTCCTTATCCCAAGTAGAGGTGCACAAAAAATCCAAATATCCGATTTTGCGCAAAAAATATCCGAAACCGGATTTAGGAAAAACCGGTTTTTTTTTAACCGGATCGGATATTTTAAAACCGGATAGTATAACCGGTTTGGGAAAAAATTGGACGACCGGATTTTTTACCGGATAAAAAACTGGTTTGAAAAAAACCGTATAAAAAACTGGTTTTTTATCCGGAGAAAAAAATCTGGTCTGGGGTTTAAAAAATTGGATGACCGGATTTTTTACCGGATTAAAAACTGGTTTTTTTAAAAAACCGGTTTTTTTCAAACCACCAAAACCGGTTACACCGGTTACATCATCCGGCCCTCCAAACCAGTTATGATCCGAACCGGTTTTTTTATAAACCGGTTTTTTGGCTTAGTGAAAAAATCGGATCGGTTTTTATCCGATCCGGATCGGATTTAAATCCGGCTATGTGCATCTCTAATCCCAAGTATTCTCAATAAAAGTAACATCCATTCACAGTTTGTACTCATCTTCTTTGGCCTTCCCCTCCCTTTCAGACTGTTGAAGAATAAAAAGAAAATAAACCTCTATGCTATATTGCCCATATTGCACGAACTAATACAACCATGTTAATAGAGCATACTAAAGTTTTAAGTTCCTCATGATGGGAAACTATAATCAGTCTAACAAGACCATGAACACATACAAAACAATGTTGTAGTATCTTATGTTGAAAGTTTATAGACTACCTTGATAGAATCTCGAGATATACTCAATTGTCCAACCAACTGAGGTGCCAACATTAATCGATTCAGTCTGAGACCTGAGACTGACAATTCAGCAACAAGACTCTGTCTGCTTCTGTTATCCATCACTTTCTCAGGTTGCCTATCGGGACAAAGCTCTTTCTAACAGATAATAGAAGGCTTCAGAACCTTGCCATGAAATTTTATTTTTCCAGTTGCTTTCAAATGAGTAGGCCTTGGAGGATCAAACGTATAAGAAGAGACCAGATTGAAAAACTCAAAACCACGCATTCACAAGTCCAACTCTACTCCAACAATAGATGGCACATCAATCTTCTCATTGATCTCTTTTTTGTTCCGCCAGTATTCCTCAAGGTATGAAGTTTGAACTTTTGTTGATAAGTCAAAAGCAACAGATGAAGAATTAACAGTAATACAATCAGGTGAAATCATTATATCTCCCCGAGCATCACTTAATGACCCTTCAGCTTTTGGTGCAGCCACTTGATATCAAACTTCCTAGTTTCAAAAGGAGTGTGAATTAACCAACTTAAAGCATAAGCAACTCCAATGAGGAAACAAAAAGAATATTAAGGAAATAAAACTATTTGTCCTCGTCAATCAACCCAAATAAAGAAGGCAAGTCAATTGGCTTACGGCTTATGGTTTCAAAAGTGATCCAGAAAGTTGTCTTTCCACTTAAATCCCCTAATTTGAGTGGAATAAGATGAACATAATCTGGTATATATCGTTGCATAATCTTGTCAATGGACAAATTTCCTGAGAAAATCCATTGTTGTATTATCTTCCTCACCCTGTGGATTTAAGTAATTTCACATCAGAAATGACTTTTAAATATATTAGTTTATTTGTATTTCCACTTCCCTATCTAGTTATAGGGAACACAAAAGCTAAGATATTAAAAAATGACGATCCATCCGGACAAAACAAATTACAAAAAATTGGATTAGAAGATATAAAAGTAAATAAAATTCGTTATAATAAGACCAACAATGAGAAGAATCAAATAAGCAACCATGAAAGTCCAGACAATAAGAGCAAATTTCAGATATCATAGCCAACAAAGAGATCAAGACAAAAGGAATGAAGCAGAATGGAGATACATTCAACATGAACTAATCCAATGACAATCAAGTGTTCTCTTAGCCTAGCCAATTGGGCAAGAAAAGAAAATTACAAAAATATCTTTGGACAAATCCATGCATTTCCTGCCCCTCGAATTTCCCCACCATCTACCATACTAGCTCTGATGCCATACAAGTCGGCAACCTATCACATATGACACGGAATTCAGAAAAGAGCTATCCACTGCATTAACATTCAAAGAGAAATTCATCTTAACACACAAATTTGTCTATTTAAAACAACATACACAGTTATCAGTGTTAAAGGTAAAATTAGCAGACAGATATGATAATGGAATACCGTCAAATGCTGCCACTGCACCAGCCTCCTTGTTTTTCAACATTGCTTCAAATGCAGAGGATGAAGGGACATAAAAAACCGAGTAAGATATCTTTCTAGAAACCATTCCACTCCCCACAAAAGTAAGAGCTGTCAGTGGACCTTGATAGTTGAACATAGCCGTCACCGAACCAGCCAACTGCAATCATAATAGAAAGCAGGTACAGTAAATTGAGAGATAAGAGAACCATATTACTAAATTCCTCAAGAAGTATAACAGAATAGAAATATAAGTGGAGGAAATAAAATATACTACACTAATTAGATCTAATTAATGAGGAAGAAGATGATAAAGACAATGACCATAATAACAATTGAGGCATCACTTGATAAAAATGAAAAAGTCCCACAAAACATGTCATACAAAATAACTAAGAATGGTGATGGTAGCAGTTAGAAAAGTTACAATGATGATAACATGCATACCAGAAACGACAAAGGCTTCATTTTGAAAGTTTTCATCAGAGCATTTACTTCCACACATGGAACCTGGAAATAAAGAGATGGTGACACAATCAGAAAACTGGTGAAGAATACTAAGTTGTCACCAAAGAAAAAGGAACTTTATAATTGGTTTTTATAAGAAATGGTAACACCCTTACCACTAACTCAGGAAAATGAAAATTTTAAAAAGTATAAATCAGGGCTAACAGTTTATAGTATAACAACTTTATCTTCTCGTGGAGTAAAAGGAACTTCGATTCAAGATGTCTTCAATATGATATCAACTAAAGGGATTGGACGTGAAGATCATGCCAAACATCATACATAAATCAATTAGCAGTAGGCAATCGACCAATATGAATAAAACACCACACAATCCCACTAGCATGCAGGCACAATATTAACTACTGACACAAATAGAATGAGCCTACCTCTTTTACAACAAAGAGTAAATATGAAATAAATAACAAAAGAATTTGGCAACAAAAAGCTCGGGCTCTCATGCTAAGTTGATTATCCTACTTGAAACCAAATCAGAAGTGAGAAGAAGCCCAACCTAAACAATGTTCCTTAGCCCAGACTTGACTGATATGGATAACATTACTTAACAAATAGTATGCTCAAGAAAGAGAAATAGTATGCCATCAAACTAATGGATTTCCACTTTTTCAATTACATGAAAATTATCCAATAGTTCAACTGCATAAACATTCAAATCCATATTCATTTTAGCAATGTATATTAGCATCAGTTTTAGTATGACGAAAAATATAAGTTCTTTCAGTGTAATAACACAGGTCAATTCAGAAACCACGTTCTCAAAACATTGAATAAAGTCTGGCCAGAATATATGTGAAGGCATACCTGAAACATCAGATGGAACTCTCCTTCCTCAGGATGGATGCCAAAATATCCAGAAGCTTCTAAAGGAACATGCCAAACCAGTCACTTGTATTATGCAGGAATATTCGCTGACCTCGGAAACATAAACTTGCCGAAAGGTCCTGTAAAAGAAAAAACCATGTCCTCATGAAAAACGGCCACTCCTTTCCTGGATCAATTATAGGTGCAAATAAGTTCATTTTGTGGTACAAGACCATCTTTATCAGATGCTTTGAACACAATTGCTTGAAGAAAAACCTTTCAACTAACTCTACTTCAACCACTTCTGGTTGTAAAACGACAGGAGAAGCGAAACATTAAAGTTAAAGAAAACCATATCCCCATAATACCACCCAGACTAAAAAAGTAATCTCATTTTGCCCCAGTAACAAAGGATGGTGTAGACATCTGTAAGAGCATTCTTGCAATTCGCATATTACAAAAAGTCAAGACCCAAGCCTATAGCTTTTGTCCTACACTAGAATTGGATTGCTAAAGTTTGAGAGAAAAACAGTGCACCTGAACAAGAGGTGAGTCCCCTAGGCTACAAAGTTGGGCAACTTTTGTTAGCAATTGAGAAAGAAAAGGAAAAAGAAAATAAGAATTCACTATTGAGGAAATTATCAACTGCACACACACTTCTGCTCTTCAACATCCAAGTAAGACAAATACAAGAATCAAATTCTTTTCTTTATCCCACTCTTTAGTCCATAAAAACTACAAACACAGAACACTTACCTACTCTAGTTATGGTAAGTTGATCGAATTATAACACCTCCGTGAAGGTATGAATCATTTAATGCCCTAATCATAAAGGCTGGAGCATACCCGTAGGCTGTAAGCACCTAAAAGAAACTAAAACACGTAGATTATAGATGCCATGCATATTTGTTAGTTAGTAATTTAAAATCTGAGTCTTATCTTCCTAAAGGATAAGATTCTATCTTATCTCTAAATTAGTTTTTTAAAGGATTTTGCTTAGGGTTGTGGCTCTAGAGTTCTATAAATTAGGAAGAATTCTTCTTTTGTATTCAAGTGAAATAAAATCAGAGAAAACTCTTCTCTAAAACTCACAAAACATTCAAGAGTATCTCGACAAAACATCAAAACAGAAATGAAGTACTTTTGCATCATGTTCACGGTAACTTTAGAAAACATAGAAAAGTCTGAACCATGAAACAAATACATAAAATTGACTTTCAGATATCAAACAAGCAAGCAACCCAGAAAAAATAATGTTTTTCCAGTGCCGGTACCACATTATCAAAAATTAATCATGCATCATATGGGCATTAAGTACACAGAACATGGTAAATTAAAAACCATGCAACAATATACAATAATGAGTTGTATGTTCATACATAAATATTTGTTTTGCAGTATTAACTACCACTAGATACTGCTAAGTTCATTGGTGTGTTACAGGAAATATTTGAATTGATATGGAAGCAGGTAATGGTATAGAGAAGATGAAAGAGGATATACAGAAAAGCATGATGGAGAATCATACATTTGAAAAGCCAACCCTCAAGTTGTCCATGAAGATTGGGAAAAGTCTCCCCTCTTGACATGCACAAGTGAACCTGCAATTACAAAGTTGACCAGGATATCTATCAATCAATCATTACTTCTCACTGTAACTACAGTATTCAATTCTTTTTCCCTCCATAGCAGAATAAAGTCCTCAACAAAGTTGACCAGTATATAGATATCGACCAGTAAGTCCTAGTATGAAAATTAGATAGAAGTGATAATGGTATCATTCAATTTAATTTTTGGAGAAGATAACCATTGGTTGATGGTCAATAACTGAGTTTAGCGGTAACAATATGGTTCACTTCAGTTTGGGGAAACAAGAACTATCCATTGATAGACAATATACTGAGATTTTAGAAATCGGACCAAGTTCCGTTGAAACTGAACCAATCTGAATTAAATTCTAAAAATATCTTTAAATTTTATTTGTTTAGCTCACTTATATAAGATTTGTTTTCCTTCATAGAAAAAAGTCACAAAACTTGAAAGAAATTTGCAACTTATTAAGGCAGGAAACAGAAGCTCTAAAGCTTAAAATGATATTATCTGATACCATGGTGTCAATTCATAAAACTTGTCCCTCCATAGGCAGGGTAGGATGGACTCAAATCATGCTGCTAAACTCATAAATATCAACCATTCTATGAGCCAACAGTCATCAGGTCTGTTCATAGAATGCTGGACTCTTGGTGGTCCGGTTCAATCCCTGGCAAGCTCAAATATTAAAATTAAATCAGCCATTCCATAAGCTAACACCAGAGTTATGATGCTAATACATCTACCCCATCCTTCATCTGTCATGCTATTAAAAGTAAAACATGGAAGTCGTTCAGAAACTTATATGAAGTCAACAATGAATTTTAAGTACACAAAAGTCAATAGAAAAACGGACAAAAGAGATAATAAACAACAAATAGGTATATTACTAGTCACTCAGAAAGGCAACTTTGAACATGGTATCAGAATGAGTATAAAATGACTTGATTAACCATATTGCAGCCAACAGAACAAAATGTTAAAAGTAGTTTTATATAATACCATAAAAGACGCACAATTATGTTATTATTTATAAAAAAAGGTAAAGTCAGAAAAGCACCTCACCAGTGACTTTGAATTTCTGAAGTTCTTTCAAAAAGCTGTAGGAAAAGACAATCAAGACAACCATATATATCAAGCTCATGCTTAACCAAATGCAGACAGAGGTTAATCATCGCATCATTTTTATATCTTACCGGAACAAAGTGGTTGGAAATTTTTAATTTTGCATGCCATTTCTGATCTAAAATATTAACAAAAACATCTGTAGACAACCAACCACTGTCTTCAGACACCAAATCTGATCTCCAAGTTTTGCAGTTGCCACTGAGTTGTACGTGCACATGACCATAGTGATTTTGGAACTTCACATATCCACTGATAAGCTCCATCTCTCTACAAACAATATCAACCATTTTAAAAGATGGGAATAACAGAGAGAATCACTTGCTTAAAACTTCCACTTGATGTGGTAAATGCACCCATAGACAAAAAAAACTAATTGACTAAGTGTATATGGATTATTTCAAGGAAGGATTGTACTACAAGAGTGAATCTCCTATTTCAAAACGTTTCAAATACTTTGTTTGGATAACCACAAGACTGAATTCAGCAAATCTGACGACTCTAGGCCTGAATTCAGAGGAAACCAACAACATGCATTAAACTGAACCACAAGAAGTTTCCAAATGTAGCTAAACTAATTAAGTACTTGTGAAAGAGACAAAATGCCACAAGAGAGCAAAGCTCCCTTGCCTAAAGGCTTATCATTGTGGGTTTGTTTTCTTCTCCTCTATCAATTACCCTGTGAAAATCATTTGATCTTATGTGTGTGTGTGTATATTGTATTCCACATAGAATTAAGAGTCAAAAGGTTTTATGTAATACTATTAATAACTAGGAAAAGTTGTACTGCTGGTCCAAGGTACATAAGTAAGAAATCATAAAATATATGAAAATAATGTACATATGCATGAAGCAAAAGGGTAGCAGAGGAGTTCGCACCTGGGCTCTCTGTCACCAAATGCTAGCAGCATCAGTGTTCCACCATTGAAATGGACAGAATCCACAGTAACTGGGAGTGTCCTCAAGATGCCCTCAGTTTGCATCACATCTACCCCACCAACAAGCTCTGCAATAATATTTTCAACCTTTGGGGCCACAACAAATTTAAGCTTTCGAAAGGATCCAGATAAGAAATGGGAAACCTGTTTCCCTATGTAGTCAGGAAAAGAAGGCAGTCTAAATTTCAAGCCCAATGGCCAAAATGTGACTGAATGGTATGCTAAAGGAGTGTGGTCAGGCTTAATGAAAGTAGAAGGAGATGCATGACTATTTTCACCCTCGGATGCTTTCTCATCCATATTCATATTTACAGCATCATAAAACAAGTCCTCCCCATCTACTTTAGAACCCATGGTTTTAGCATCTCCGCTAGTATTTCCAACATAAGGAAAATTTTGCAAACTTTTGTGAATCCACTAAGTCTTTCAACAGTCGTGAGAAATGGATATTTCCAAAAGTGTCATTATTGTTAGTACATCGTTTTCTTTATTTTCACTTTGTTATCCATGCTGGTTATAACTGAGTAAACTTCCTTAGCACTACTAATGTCAACAGAAGTTCCAGCACTAGAATCATCCCCATTTTTAACCAATAGGGTATTAAGAACTGATAAATCATAAGTTCCAGATGCCCCTGAATAATCACCAGAGTCCTTTAGGGACAGAGCCTGGAAATATGTCAGTGCTGCTGATGCACTACGCTCAAGAATGTCTCTTGGCAGCTACACTGGCAGAAGAAGTGTCACTCCTATTGAACTTTTTCTTAAATCGACTCCTTTTAAGTCCTTGTATAACTTTTGACCACAATGTCAGCCCTGAACCTGTAATTTTTATACCATGATTTCCCTAATTCTGCATGCTTTGTGTCATAATCAACACTGGCGTCTACACAATGATGATCCCTCCAATGCATCTTCTCATCCATGCATGAAAGTTTGAGCTTGTCATTTCAGCTGAGGGACCTATCCTTTAACTGTGTCATCTTCAGATCTCTGCTGCTTTCCTAGCATCATAATCCCTCTCTCTAACCCAGAGAGTAGCTGATTCCTCTCTGGCATTCCTCCTGCTTTTAGTACGATAATCAATCCCTTCCTCTGTAGATAAATGCTTCCGTGGACTATTTTCCGAAATGGGTATCCCCAGCCAAGTATAATCCTTCTTTTGAGCAATAAACACACTTGGATGAGACAAAACTGCATCTATTACAATCTTGCCTCTCCTCAAACTTGCAAAAGGCCGGACAAGAATTTTTATACTGGGAATCTCAGCACGAGAAAACTCTTCGCAGTGAGGTCCAATAGAGCATGCTTGCAATGTGATACCTAATGGAGAAACTCCCCTAAACTTATCAAAATCAATCTCACTCTGTATGTATTCGCTAAGCACAGAACAAACTGAAGGCAAAAGCTTTGCTTCCACAAAACCTTTAGCTTTCTTCTGTCCATTCCAAACCAATAAACACACACCAGACAAAACAGCAGTGAGAACGGAGCATCTAACCAACAGTAAACCCTCTTTCCACCATGGAGACAATGAACTTAGTAGAACCTTACTCCCAGCAAAAGGTTTCTTAAGACCTTTAGCTACAAACCAATTTCTCAATCCAATAGTTTTATTAAACAACTCAATGTTTTTCCCATAAAAAAGGGAAAATCTGGTTGCTCGCTTGATCCAATCATTCTGCTTCTTAGAGGATACACGCTTGCGTGTTGCTCTTCTAAAGAGCTTCCCTCTATTAAAAACAATGCAATCTACATTGCTTCTTTGACCACTTAAAGAAGATCCAAGTGGTATTCCAAGAAATGGGGAAGTGAGTATGAAACTCATTCTCGTCTTCAACTCATACACTCATTTCTGTGGGGACCAACAACCTCTTTATTCTTAGTGCTTTCAATTTAAAGTACCTTAAAGTTTCCAAACATTCCAAAACAATCATAAAACTTCCAATATGTTTCTGCAAACAAACAAAAAAACCCTCAGGTTTTTAGGTAGAGAAAAAAAACCTGGAAAAGTAATGCATGAAAATTTGAGAATGCTAGCGACTCCGTTGTTCTTGATTCCTCATTTGAATGTTTTCCTCCCTTTCTTTCTCTTTTTAACAGAAAGAATCGGCAATGACCAATGGGTTGCTATTCTTAAAATATAGCGAAATTCACCTATTCTTAAAATAAATAAAATATTGTTATTTATTTATTTTTTGTAAATATATATTATAAAATATTTTAAATATATGATACATAAAATAGTTTTACAAAAAATTCATTGAATGGCTTCATGCTTAAAAGGAAGTATTGTTTTCGTTTGAAATTATTGGTTTAAACAATTGTATAACATATGATTTGATTAACACATTTCATATGTGCACCTTCACTCCAACATTGAGTCGTGAATTATACTTCATTATTACAAGATGAAGTAGTAGGGGGAAAGTTAGAGATTTCAGAGTTTTTTTTTTTTAGAAATAGTTAATTTTAAAAGTTGAATTTTTGAAAAAATAAAAATAAAACCTTTATTTTTAAAAAAAGTTAAAATTTATGTATACATTCATTTGACATTTTTAATGGATGTTAACAATAGACCTTAAACTAATAGGAACATAAAACATTAAGCATTATAAAAAAAAAGCTAGATACTTAAAACAAAACAAAAAGAGTTACCATTTAAATATTTAATTTTCAGTTAAACCTACTTTAGAATATGTGGCAAGTGTGTAAGAAAAACATTGCCAATTTCTTGACAAATGAATGTGCCACATTATTTTACCAACCAAAGTAACGACACATGACTGTGTAACCTCCTCACGGGCCGATACTGCAGTTCTATTTTCTGTACATCTGTTTTTAGCTTCCCGTATCCAACCCAAGTATCGACTGCACCCATCTTATTTTCCTTACCCATTGAATCCAACTTAACAGAAAAACCTAGACCTCTCATAGGGACTAGGTGCCAATAGACCTCCTAGAAGTTGCCACGAATCACCAACTCATCAGGTGCTTTCATTTTTGCACACTAAATCCCGCAGCATGGTCCCCGAGGACACACATATGCAAGAAGTCTGATTTTCGGAACTGGTGAGGACAGGTGCATTTTTGGCAAAGACAGGTTCATTTTTGGCAAAGACTTGAGGGGCCAGAAGACACCCAAAGACAACAATACCCACAACTAAAGTGAACAATATCAGCTTATGAGCCACATGACGCTGCATGTGAAAATGAGAGTACCCAGTTGATCAACCTAAAGAGAACAATATCAGCTCAGCTTATTAGCCACATGGGACTGCATGGGGAAATGAGAGTATCCAGTTGAGTAATTAGTGACAAGACAGAAGTGCTGATTCTCACCGATAATAGTAACTAATAGCAGGATTTGTTCCGCCACATCAAGCATATAATTGTCCCATGCACAAAAACTTATCAGCAAGAAAATGTAATACAAAACATTTTCAAATGTAGTCCAATGAAGAATTTTTAGCCAAAAAAAAAAAACAATAATTTGTCCCAAATCCATGATAACTGAGCAACAATAAGATCCAAAAAGCAAAAACAGATGAAACTTTCTTCTAGTCTTCAAATAAAAGTGAAACAGTCATCCTTTAGCCCACCGTGTATTTCATATGTATATGTAATGCAGACCAAAAAGGGGGACTTTACCGCACTGGCTGCTGGTTGTAATGGTTCTTCTCTTTCTTCTTTGCAGCAGCAAGCCTTGCACTTCTTGCAGCAGCCTCTTGTGCAGCAGCTTTTGCAGCAGCATCCATCTCTTTACTAGATTTTTTCTTCTTCATTGATGCCATCTTCTTTAGCCGCTCTTTCACATCAACAGCTGATGCATCCTCCTCAACCTGTTTATTTCCAGCAGCTTCATCTGGCCCGTTGGTGGCATCTGTACTAGTTGGTTGATCCTGTGATTCTTTACCCTCCTTCGATTTATCCTTCTTTTTCTTCTTCTTGGCACTTTTAGACTCTCCTGGAGGATTGTCCTTCTCTTCTCCCTCTCCATCTTTCTTTTCTTGTGCAACAACTGCAGACATAAGAGATAACGATCTAGCTCAAAAGAGACTAATGTACACATATTTGAGCATCGGAATTGTTCTGGACTAGAAAAGCCATCTTCATCAGGTACAGTACTTTTTTACAACTAAGCAAATAACACAACCTTAAAAAGGAGAACATGTAGATATAAAAAAGGTTGAATACATTCACTCGAGAGATAGATTTTCAGATTTTCAAGCTTGGACACAAACAACTTTAAGGTCGTCGTGTACTACATCCCAAAAGACAATACTTGAATAGTCAAATATTGTTTGTCAAACAAAACCATCTAAGATATGATTCTACTGCTTTTGAGGCACAACAGAAGTAATAAAAAACAAAAACACCTACTTTCCACCAAAACTAGGGGAACAATGTTTGAAGCAAATAATTAGAGAGTACTAAAGGAAGTAATTGAAGCGCTAAGTTGGTTAAATTACCACGTGACTCGTCCTGGCCATTGCTCTCCTGTGTAACTCCAAAATCAGCAAGAAGAGCCTCCAGCTCAGCAAGTTCCTTTTTCTTCCTCTCTTTCTTTGAAAGTTGTCTTTCCGGCTCCTTAGGTGGTGCAGGAACTTCAGGAGCCGTTTTTGGTAAAGGCTCTGGATGTACCTGAACCTCTGGTTCATGGTCATGATCTTCCTCTATATCTTCATCACCTTCATCTAAAATATCTTCTTCGCTCTCACTATCCTGTCATCCCAGATCAAATAAAAAGTTAATGACTATTAAGAGATACCTTGTCAAAAAGCAGACTAATTTCCATCATTCATCCCGTATCAACTATAGCCATCCAAATTAACAGGACAAACAATTTATGCTCAAAGGATTCATCCTATTGGCAGAATAACAAAAGCATAAATGGACCTGAGACTTGGGAGGGCCCACAAGAAAAACAATCTGGATCTCTGCTAATAACAGTAGTCACAATGTTATATCTTATATGGCATTCTCTTATTCACACAACTATGCCACTTTTTCATCCCTTGCTTCTTCAACCTTAAATTGCAAGAAGCATTTGATAAAGTTCCACTTACAGCAAGAGAGGAATAATATAAAATCTGGCACCTTAAAGATTTAAGCTATTGATGTAAGAAGAAATGGAGGAAATCTTTAAAGTTCCAAAATTAAACTACAGTAATGGCAAAATATACCATTGTTCCTATATAATCTGTCGAAAAAGAAAAAGAAAGATATAGCAATATCCACATCAAACGATATGGCAGGAGTGGTGTTTCCTTGAGAGAAAGTCAATAACATAACATAAATGTCTAGATTTGTGGAAGCTTACAACCAAGTGATCCTCAAGTGCTGTAAGCACCATTCTACTAGTAAATAGTAATGAACTCTATTGAATTATAATCAAATATAAAGACGAACAAATGAAGCTAGGATACACCACCCACAATTTCTATAATATGATAATAGAACATAAAAATAAAAGGAAGAAAAACAACTCTTCTATGAAGAGATACCAATAAATTCATTTTTCACCTCAGTTCCATCAGGCATTAGTTCCATTTATCAAATGTAAGTTCCTTTATTTCTTTTCCAGAGTAAGGTTCCTTAATGGGTAATGCTAACATGATTCCTTTCTTCGTACATAAATCAGAATATTTAGCATCCTCCAGAAAAAAAAAGCATTCTAAGGATAAACAAATGTCCAGTCTTCATCATGAACTTGCATAATTTTATTTCACTTCAAGTGAACAGATCCATATATTTTTTGTACTAATAATTTTACTTTGGAAAATATTTAATGGCATAGACCAACTCTACCAGTCTCCTGGAAAAGTTTGGAGTTCCCATAAATACCATTCAGCACGATTCATCATCTTGTGAATTTCTATGAAAAACTTCTAGCAACACTGAAGGGATAATAGAAGCATTCTCATATGAACAGCTATTACTAAAAATAATTAACAATATAACAACCAAAATAGCAACAAAGTTGAAGAATACAATAATTCAATCCGAGGTATAATATAAGAGCCCAAACATCTGGACCTCGGGCCAAATCAATAGAAAATTATGCCATCAGGTTTAGCTATAAAACCATTGGTCAAATTATTGGGTGAAAAAAAGTTCATGTCCAATCATCATTTACACTGCTTCCGTTCCACAATTTCCCATAACATAATCACCCACAATCACTCAAATAAAGACAAGATAATATCCAACTTCAACTTTAAAAATTTACGCCAACTGATTCTATAGGATTCAAATAGAAAAGAAAACAAAGAGAATTGATCGTTTAACCAATAATTTAATTCACCTCAACGTTGACTGTCTTATCTTCATGAGCCTGAGACGACTCGGAGGGTCCCCAAACGGACTGAGGAGGAGCGGTTGTAGCATAATAATCATCATCGTCCTCATCATCGACATCGGCCCACGATTTGGCAGTGAGCGGCGCCGGAGCCCAAAAGACCTGCTGCTCGGGTTCTTTTTTCGATTGCTGAGACTTGGAAGAAGATTTTTTAGAGGAACCTCGGTCCTTGTCAGACTTTTTCTTCTTCCTTAGAGTTTCGAGAGCCGCAAACACGTTGGTGTTGTTGATCACCATAGATACTTCGTCTCTCCTGCTTCCTCCTCTCACCATCTCTCCCTATTCGCCTCAAATTAAAAAAAAAAGTCGATTCGACAAATATACGATTTTTTTCTTCTTAAAAGTAGTAAAAAAGGCGGAGATCGAGATGCTAAAAGCGAGATTTGATTTTCTTTTTTAAAACAAGTACTGTGAGAAGACGGAATGATGGCTTAGGGTTTTCTAAGTAGGAAATGACTTGTTATAAGAGAGTAGCGTTTGTTTGTCTGGAAAAAAGTTTTGGTTAGAAATGAAGCGCGTTTGTTGCAGAGTGTACTGTAGGTTTAGGTTATGCTGGGAGTGGAAGAGATAACGCAAAGAGGGTAATATGTAATGAAATTAGGAACGTGGATGAGGGGATGAAATCTAAACAACGTGGTATTTTAGACCCCCACGAGTGCCCAAATTCACAAATATTTTTCAGGAAATTACAAATGTCACAACACAAATCTAATTGGCTGTAACAAATGAAAATAAAAATTTGTTATCCTCTCAATTCTCAAACATTTTCTCCTAATTAATTCGTATTGATTTACGTATAGATTAATTTTTTAACAAAATTTTTTTGCATATATAAGATCTCAAATTAAAATATATTTAAATGATATCGAACTATTTATTATTTGAATCAATTCTATTAATAAATTAAATTTTAATTTTATAAAATATAGAAAACAAAACATCTTTAGATATAATATTACTAAAACAAAAAACGGTTTATATCACAAATAAGTATATAAGGTATATCACATTTTTTATTTAAGTGCTTAAAGTAATTTTTTATGAAAATAAATATCTAATTTATCTTTTTGGTTAAAATATGTACTTAAAATATTTTTTGGTCAAAATAGGTACTTAAAATATTTTTTGGTCAAAAAATAGGTACCCAAAGTATTCAATTTTTTTCATCTAAGTACCTAAAATATTCTTTAATTAATGTCACATGTTAACTTTTTTATAACTTATATGAAAAAATTGAATACTGTAGGTACTTATTTTGATTAAAAATACTTTAGGTATTTATTTTGATAAAAAAAAGTTTACGTACTTATTTTGATCAAAAAAATATTTTAGAAACTTAGATGAAAAAAAGAATATATTGTAGGTACCTATTTATAATATAAGCCTTGTTTGAATAACACTAATTTCTGTTTCAAATTTAGATAGTTAGCAATCAACTCGTGCATACAATGCAATATAGGAGAGGATCTTAACAAGAATATTTAGATTCCTATGGGTGTAGATGTAACAATAATCTTCCAGGGTTATAGTAATTAAAAAATGGTGATTACAACATATATACAAAGAAAAACTGAACAACAAGGACAGGGGATCAAATCAAGTAGGAGGAAATAATAGAAATAAAGACTACAAGTAGTTTACAGGGAGGACACCATCACCTTGAGCATATACGTACATAATAATTTTTCTTTCGAATCATCTTTGATATTGTAATTCTCTCTATCAAAGATGAAAAATTAGGAGACATTATGTCAGTTGTTCAATCAAGCATATTTTCCTTTTCTATTTTTGACAAAAAAAAAAAGAACTTCACTTTTGTTTTTGGGATCTTCGAATTCCCAAAAAGAAAAATGGAAGTATAACTGAGTATCTTTTTGTCCAAAAGGATTTGCCCCATTAAAGAAAAAAGTTCAAAGAATTAAATGTTGATTGTCAACTTGCAGGTTTCTGAGTTGCATTTAAGAAATCCGAGTTGAGTTCATCACTGCGAGACCCACCTATTCCTTATGGTTTGTAATTGTGACTCAAAATCTTAACAATACATCTCTTTAAAACTAAAATCATATCAACCTTAATGAGGAAAAAAAATTGTTCATGATTGTGATTGAGAGCTAGGAGAAAGGAAAGAGATGTTAAAGCTAAAACAAAATATTCTTTTTAAGCTTAATACGCTCAAGGAGGTGGGAAGTTTGACTTTGGGATGCTATAAATATAATATTTTTACACACTTTATTTACCATTAGAAACCCTAATTTTCATATACACTTTTATTTTTTTCTCTTACCGCTAACCAGGGAAGCCTAAACTCCTTAGGGAAAACAACACTTAGACGAGAAGCGTGTTGAAGCCGTGAGAATTGTGGCCGACAATTGATTGGGCATTATCTTAGCGATTTTGATCTAACTTGTTACTATAGCATCATGGAATGATATTGCCTAAAACATTTTGCTACGATTCAACCCTTCAAAATAAATGCAAGGCTGAGAAATGATATCACATTTTTCAAGCAAATAGAAGATGAAAACCTTTATGAAGCCTGAGAGCATTTTAAGGATTTGTTGTGCAAATGTGTGATGCATGGTTTCTAACACTAGACACAAATAAAGATGTTCTACAATGGTCTTAATATACAAACGAGAATGGTTATGAAGGCATCAACTAATGGAGTATTGTTGGATAAATCTTACAATGAGACATACGATATCCATTAGAGGATCTCCAACAATGACTATCAATATCCAAACACAAGGATCATGTCGGGAAGATGCGTTGTTGCGATATTGCACAATGATGCTCTAACCTCACTGACTACACGGGTAATAGCATTGGCTGAAATGATGAAAAAAATGCAAAAGCCTAGAGGTATGTATGAGGTAAAAGCTACATCTTTTTTTAATTGTGTTTATTATGGTGATAACCATAATTTTGAAGAATGTCCACAAAACCCCGAGTATGTCTATTTTGTAAGGAATTACAACAGGAATGATAATGCTAATGCATATGGGAACACCTACAATGCTAACTTCCAAAATCATTCCAACTTAACTTGGAGAAGTCATATTGTAGCCAACCCTAATACGACATTACAATCAAATTTTGGGAATACACGACAACATTATCTATAACAATAGTATACTCAGTAGCAACCAATGTTATAACATTAATAGTCACATCATCAGGTGGTGCAGCCACAACAATATCACAACCAGAAAAGCTATCAAGGGCAGTCATGTAATTTAAAAAGCATAGAGGTATGTGATTCAAATTCAGTTAGCATCGTTGAGAGCATTGGAGAATCAAATAGGACAGTTGGCCAATGCATTGAGCAACATACCACAAGGTGCATTACCAAGTGATATTGAAGTTCATAAAATTCAATGGAAAGCTTATTGCAATAAGCATTGCAAAGCCATCACAACACGTAGTGGACTCCACCTTGGAAAATTAATTAATGAAAACAAAAAAGAGGATGATGAGAGACATGGATAGTAATCTAAAGGTAAGAAGTTGGAAGTGGAAATCGAGACACCAACAATAAATGTCATAACAAAGGATGTAAGGTAAAGAGTAATTCTGATACATTGCCACCAACAATGCTGTCGTAACCGGTTTTCGTCCGGGCACGAAATATTAAATTTGGCGGGGAAATTGATGTGAATAAATAATTTTGAAAATAATTTGTGAGTCGCCATCGGCCTTTTGGATCAGGTAGGTCGAATACCTAAAAATTTTCTTTTAAAAGAGTTTTTAAGAAAACATCAATTAAAAGATAAACTGATCTGCGTTTAACCAAAATTCATTCTTTTTAATAAAAAGGGATTCGTGGTCGGTTACGTTTAGGGAAGGATTAGCACCCCTACAACGCCCAAATGGTACTTTTTAATTATAAATGTCTATATATACAAAATATATTTTTTTTTTTTTTTAATCTTATTATTTCAAATTATATAAAATTTATTTATTTAAAAATATCTGAAAAGAAATTCTAGGTACCTTAAGACAGCTCTTTTCTTTGATATTGATAAATATTAATTTAAATAATATTGTTTAATTTTTAATTTTAAATATCAAATTAGGACATCCAGTTGTATTAAGACTGTCCTTTTCTTTGATATTAAAAATAAATATTTAAAAATTACTATTTATTATATGTATATTTATGATATATAAAAATATTTAACAATATAATAAAATAAAAATCACTAAACAATATATTTAAGCAGTAAAATGAAAACATATAAAATAAATAACTAATTTATAATAAAATAAAACTAAATCTAATTCCTAATTAAATATGGTATTAAATATTTTATTTTCTAATTTAATAATTTAGTGACTAAAATAAAATTATCTAAAATTCGAATTTTATAATAAAATTAAAAATATGACTAGGGATTAAAAAATATTTATTAAAATTAAGGGACTAAATCTGTCATTTATCCTAATATATTATTTTAATAAAGGACTAAATGAATAAAATTAAAATTCAAAGACTGAATTAAAATTATTATAAATTCAGTTTAGAGACCAAATATAAAATTTACAAGTTTAGAGGACTGCGGACGGGTTTAATTATTTATAATTATGCATAGTCCTTCCCGAAACGACGTCGTTCGGGAAGGACTATATATGGTCCCAAACCGGCTGGCCCGAAGGCCAGTTTTCATTTCTCATTTCCTTCTCTCCTCTCTAAACCGAGAGAGTTTAAAACTCTCTCCCTCTCTCTAGCTTCCCTCACCGGAGGGAAGCCGTCAACGGTCGGCCACCGTGTGCCGCCGTGATTCACCGCCGCCCACCACATCCTGGCCGGAAAATTATTTTTTATACTAATAGATAGATCGGACCGTCCTAAGACGGTTCCGGTATTGTTTCCTCCTAAAAAACTCCCAATCGAGCGAATCTACAAAAGTACCTTCGGTGTTTCGAAGGTTCCGGTGAGATCCGTGACGGTTGGGGCTCTCCGATGATAGGTAAGCTTTTTCCTATCTCTCTCTTTTTTCCTTGCTGCGTTTGATGCTGACTGAGATCATTGGTTTAGTTTGTTGTTGTTTTTTTTTTCTTTCTGTTTTTTTTTTCTCTCCGGTTCTGTCTCAGTTTTTTTTTCTCCTCTTTTTTTTTCTTCGCAGATGGGTGGTGGCTTTTATAGCCACCACCGTTGTAGCTGTCGGACCGGTCCGAAGAAGGGCTCTCGGTGAGTCACCGGACTACCAGTGGTGACTCACCGAGTAGCCATGGCGTGGACGGCTGGTATTCTATCTTCTGGAGTCTTCATTCGGGACGTGGCAGCGGCGGAGGCGGCGAGAAAGTGTCGGCAGCCGTGGAAACTGGGGCGCGCCGCGTGGCCCTAGGGTATCAACCCTAGGTTTCCCTCTGGAGCCATCTGGACCGTTGGATCGTGCCAGATCCACGGTTGTGATGAGGCGGCTGGTTTAGATTAGGGTTAGGACCCTAACTGGAAACCCAAATATTTAGGGTTTCTGGTTGGATTTGGACCGGTTCTGGTTGGTTTGTAACTGGGCCGGTCCAGTTGTAATTGGGCCTGTAATTATTATTTTTTATTTTTATTTTTTTTTAATAATATTATATATGTATTTAATATATTTAATAATAATATAATAATGATAATAATAATAATGTATATAAATATAATAATAATATAATAATAATATGATATGGGTAAAAAATTAGTATCTTCAGCTGCCCCTCTTTGCTCATTCTTGTTAACAAGAATAGGGCAAAGATGAAAAGATAATAAATTTTTTATCCATTTGGCTTCACTTGATCATAATGGAGATATTGAATAAATTCTTCTCTCTCTCCAGATAAGTTCTTCTTATTATGAACTTTCTGCTGGGGATGATGATGACCTCCTTTCTGTGATAGAGTCATTCAAAAGGTTGAATAAGCTCTTGATGAATCTTCTCATATGAACTTTTTTCTAGAAAGCTGATGCTAATCTATCTCCTTCTGTGATAGCATCAAACAAAGGTTGAACAAACTCTTCTCATTATGAACTTCTTCTTCCTTCTTCAGATGAGTTCTTCTCATTATGAACTTCTCTGGAAAGGCTGATCCAATTGATGAATTCAGGTAAAAGGTTGAACAAATTCTTCTCATTATGAACTTCTTCTTCCTTCTTCAGATGAGTTCTTCTCATTATGAACTTTCTCTGGAAAAAATAATCCATCCAGTGATGAATTCAGATTAAAGGTTGAACAAATTCTTCTTATTATGACTTCTTCTTTCCTTCTTCAGATGAGTTCTTCTCATTAGAGCCTTCTCTGGCAAAAATAATCCATCAAGTGATGAATTCAAACAAAAGGTTGAACAAATTCTTCTCATTATGAACTTCTTCTTCCTTCTTCAGATGAGTTCTTCTCATTATGAACTTTCTCTGGCAATGTTGATCCATCAAATGATGAATTCAGATTAAAGGTTGAACAAATTCTTCTTATTATGAACTTCTTCTTCCTTCTAGATGAGTTCTTCTCATTATGAACCTTCTGGCAAAATAATCCATCAAGAATCAAACAAAAGTTGAACAAGTTCTTCTCATTATGAACTTCTTCTTCCTTCTTCAGATGAGTTCTTCTCATTAACTTTCTCTGGCAATGTTGATCCATCCAATGATGAATTCAAACAAAAAGTTGAACAAGTTCTTCTCATTATGAACTCTTCTTCTTCTTCAAGAGTTTCTTCTCATTATGAGCTTTCTCTGGAAAAATAATCCATCAAGTGATAGATTTGAGCAAAAGGTTGAACAAATTCTTCTCATTATGAACTTCTTCTTCCTTCTTCAGATGAGTTCTTCTCATTATGAACTCTCCCTGCAATGTTGATCCATCAGATGATGAATTCAAGCAAAAGATTGAACAAGTTCTTCTCATATGACTTCTTCTTTCTTCTTCAGATGAGTTCTTCTCATTATGAACTTTCTCTGGAAAAAATCCATCAAGTGATAGATTTGAGCAAAAGGTTGAACAAATTCTTCTCATTATGACTTCTTCTTCCTTCTTCAGATGAGTTCTTCTCATTATGAACTTTCTCTTCAAAATAATCCATCAATTGATAGATTTGAATCTTTGCTAAAATCTTTGAAATTCCTGTTAAAATTCAACAGATGAAAATGAATGAAAATGCACCTATTTTTGTAAACACCTAAAATATGATGCATGAATGTTAAGTTTTTGATTTCAGATTGGTGAACTGAGTATTTCTTCAGTTGTAAAAACCCAATAGATCTTCCTTCTTCGAATCAGAGAATCTATCATCTTTGACAAATATAGTAGATATATGTCACAAAACCTCTTGAGAATAAAACTCAATAGTATAGGCTCTTGAAAGCTTGCATTCATGCAACATGTTGATTCTGATAACAATTCATCTGATTATGAAGTGACCTTTCAAGATGATTTCACAATATCGATAGTTCTTCTAATACCGAGAAATCTTGAATTCTGATTCTGATGAAGAGAATAACTGTTATACTTGACAAAAATGGGATTCTCAGATGCTAAAACTTCAAATAGCTTTCTTCCGTAAAAGATGGAAGCCATTATGTGATGATCCCAGTTACAAGCAAAGGCGAAACTTGTGCTATGATTTTTGGGAAAGGATAAGCAAAGAAGCTTGAAAAGAAACTTCATAATAAAGACGTCATGCAGTTCATCTTTTAATTCCAACGATTGGTTCTGTCCAACTAGATTAGATAACTCAAAGAACACTTCCAAAGATGCTATTGAGCAAATTCATCTTCCAAATTCAATGATTGGTTCTGCCAAATCAGATCAGATAACTCAAAGAACACTTCCAGAAGATGCTATTGAGCAAATTCATCTTCCAAATTCAATGATTGGTTCTGCCAAATCAGATCAGATAACTCAAAGAACACTTCCATGATGCTATTGAGCAAATTCATCTTCCAAATTCAATGATTGGTTCTGCCAAATCATCAGATAACTCAAAGAACTTCCAGAAGATGCTATTGGCAATTCATCTTCCAAATTCAATGATTGGTTCTGCCAAATCAGATCATAACTCAAAGAACACTTCCAGAAGATGCTATTGGCAAATTCATCTTCCAAATTCAATGATTGGACTAAGATATCACACACTATTTGATGTAGAGCCAGAATTTGTAGATTCGAAGTATTTCCATGCTATTACACTGAAAAGGGCTATATTCATAATTCTGCCAATTAAGAATAGATTTTCTCTTATTCTGCTTCCTCCATGTGCTGATGCTTTTCCATTGACAAAGAATGATGGCTTTCATGGGATCCAAGAACAAAGTTGAACTGTTTATAACAGGAAGTGCCAAATTGACAGAAAGGATCTGTAAGGCTTTTGAAGCTTATGACAATGAGCCACCTTCGAGTGTCCAGAAGTATGTTCTTGATGATGCTGAAAATGGAACCTAGTATGGGTTGGAAGGAATAAAGTTACTCCACTTGAACCTGATGAGGTGGAAATGCTTCTAGGTTTCCTTAAAACCATATACAGGATCTATATAGAAACATGTTTCCTAGTGATATCAATGTCTTGTTTCCTTTTGTTGGATTAGTGCTGCAAAGATCACCTTCTATTGTCTTAGTATATTTTTTGAAAAATGTGCAAGAACTGAATGGTGATTGGTTGGAGCAATTGATGAGTATATTTGGCGGATTCGACCTTGTGTCGGTAGCACCACTTATAACAATCTTGATGTCATGACTTTAAGCTAGTGATGATTTGCCTACTTTGTATTCCATGTATTTTTAAAAGTATTAACATAAAGTGATATTCAGAAATCTTTAAATTATTTCAAATTATGTTTTCAATAGAAAAGAATAAATTGAATTTCCAAAATAAATTGACTCTTAAATAAATTGAACTTGAAATAAATAGAATTGTATTCAAAATTTTGGCAAACATAAGAATAAAAAATTCAAATGTCTCAACAAATTATAAGCATAAGTATTTCTAAATAATCAAGTTGACACAATTTAGAGTAATGATGTAAGCTTTTTTCTGGAAGATCTCAAACGTTGTCAAAATGCTTGTAATGTGAATTTCTCCAAACTGTCAAATCTTAAGAGAGTTCAATTGCCAGATGCCTAATATCAAACTGCATTTGAGCCGCCTTTCAGGTTTTCAACTCAAATCCTTCCTTTGGTTGCAAGATGCCCTTTGCGGGTTTTCACCTTGACCCCCTTTCTTTTTTCTCTTTTTTTTCTCTTTTTTTTTCTTTCTTTTTCTTTTCTCTTCAAGCATAATATTCTTGACAGAATCCGAGTTTATTGGATTTTCAGAATTTTTCCATCCATTTCTGCCAAGATCAACGCTCCTCCGAAAAGGCCTTTTTCACAACGTATGGCCCTTCCCAATTAGGCATCCATTTCCCACGGAAATCTTTATTATAGGCAAGATCTTTTTTAGTACTAGATCACCCTCTTGGAATTCTCTTGGATGTACTTTCTTATCATGAGACTTCATCATCCGTTTTGATACATCTGTCCATGCAAATAGCTTTTCAATCTTTTCTCCTCAATAGGTTCAATTGATCAACTCTAGCTTGGATCCATTCAGATTCATCCAATTTTGTTTCTCTCAATATTCGAAGCGATGGAATCTCAACTTCAATTGGTAAGACTGCTTCCATCCCATAGACTAAAGAAAAGGCGTTGCCCCAGTAGATGTTCGAACAGTAGTTCGGTATGCATATAGAGCAAAGGTAACTTCTCGTGCCAATCTTTGTAAGTTTCAGTAGTCTTTGTAATGATTCTCTTGATGTTCTATTGCTGCTTCAACTGCCCCATTCATTTTTGGACGATACCCACTGAGTTTGAATGTTTGATCTTAAACTGTGCACAAAGTTCAGCCATCATTTTGTTGTTCAGGTTCAGCATTATCTGTAATGATTCTTTCTGGTAGGCCATACCGGCAAACTATCTCTTTCTTTATGAATTTACAGACTGTGGACCTCTTAATATTGGTATATGAAGCAGCTTCAACCCATTTGGTAAAATAATCAATTGCCACAAGGATGAAACAATGTCCATTCGATGCTTTTGGTGTATTGCTCCAATGACATCTATTCCCCACATAGAAAATGGCCAGGGTGTTGTCATTACATGTAAAGGAGATGGGGTACATGAATCTTGTCTGCATATATCTGGCATTTATGACATTTCCTTGCATAATCAATGCAATGTGTACATGGTAGCCCAATAGTATCCATATCTCATTATTTTTCTGGCCATGGAAAGACCATTTGCATGTTCCACATATTCCTACTTCTTCAATGACATTTCGAGCTTCACTATATTTAAACATCTTAATAGCATTTGATCACTGCTTTTTCTATACATAATCTCTCCATCAGAAAATATCCAGCAGCCATTCTTCTCAAAGTTCTTTTATCAATTTCCGATGCATTCGGGGATAACTTTGATTTTTGATATATTGCAGGATATCATGATACCATGGTTACCATCTACCTCTTCTTCCACATATAACAATGTGCAGGAATTTCATATCTTGCATTTTGATTGGCATCATATCAACTTTCTTAGTTGCCTGAAACATAGCAGCTAATGTAGCCAAAGCATCTGCCATTTGATTTTCTTCTTCGAGGGAGATAATTGAAGGTAACTTTCTCAAATTCTTTCACTAATTCGAGGGTAAAATTTCGGTATTCCAACAATTTGGGTCTTTTGTTTCCCATTCTCCTCGCATTGATACACCACTAACGATGAATCTCCATATATCTGAGAAATTTGATTTTTCTTTCTATAGCTGCTTTCAATCCCATGACACAAGCTTCATATTCTGCCATGTTATTGGTGCAAAAGAACTCCAGTCTACTCGTAAAGGGATAATAAATATTTTCTGGAGAATTAACACTGCCCCCCATTCCTCGTCCCAAAGCATTAGATGCTCCGTCAAAATAAAGCTTCCAATTGCAAATTCATCATTTGTTCTGACTTCTTCATTCATGGATATGCACAACAATCTTCATCGGAAAATTGAAGTTCAAAGACTGATAATCATTTGATACACGACTGGCCAGAAAATCAGCTATGACACTTCCTTTTATCGCTTTTTGGTTGACATATACAATATCAAACTCAGATAATAACATCTGCCATCTAGCCATTCTGCCTGTCAAAGCTGGTGATTCCATTAAGAATTTCAAAGGATCAAGTTTTGATATCAACCAAGTAGTATGGTATAACATATATGTCTGAGTCTTCGAGTAGTCCACACCAAAGCACACATAATTTTTGTATTGGTGGATATCGAACTTCACAATCAGTAAATTTCTTGCTCAGATAATAAATAGCTTTTTCTTTTCTTCCAGATTCATCATGCTGTCCTAGTACACATCCCATCGAATTTTCGAAGACCGTTAAGTAGAGAATTAATGGTCTATCAGGCATTGGTGATACTAAATTGGGGCATTGGATAAATATTTCTTAATAATATCCAACGTTTTTGACATTCTTCATTCCAGACTTCAGGATTGTTCTTTCGAAGTAATTTGAACACTGGATCACATTTGTCAGTTAATTGAGAAATGAACCGAGATATATAATTTAATCTTCCCAAAAATCCTCGAACTTCTTTTTTTGTTGGGTGGTGAAGATCTTGAATTGCTTTTACTTTATCTGGATCAATCTCGATTCCTTTTTTGCTGACCACAAATCCCAAAGTTTTCCAGAAGTTACCCCAAAAGTGCATTTAGCGGGTTGAGCTTTAATTGATACTTCCTCAATCTCTGGAAAAGTTTCCTCATCAATTTGAATTGTTTCTTCTTCAGTTCGGGATTTGGCAATCATGTCATCTACGTATACTTCAATCTCTTTGTGCATCATGTCATGAAACAAAGTTATCATGGCTCTTTGGTATTGCCCCTGCATTTTTCAATCCAAATGGCATCACTTTAACAGAATGTGCCCCACATGGTTATAAATGTTGTTTTTTTTCCATGTCTTCAGGATTCATTTTTATCTGATTATATCCTGAAAAATCCATCCATAAATGAAAACCATGCGTGTCCTGCAGTATTGTCCACCAATGTGTCTATGTGGGGTAATGGAAAACTATCTTTCGGACTAGCTTTGTTGAGATCTCTGTAATCCACACACATTCGAACTTTCCCATTTTTCTTAGGTACGGGAACAATGTTAGCTACCCATTCTGGGTATTTAGATGCCTGTAGGAAACCTGCATTGATTTGTTTTATCACTTCTTCTTTGATTTGCAACAACATTTCTGGCCTCATTCGTCTGACTTTTGTTGATTGGTTTATTTCTGGATTGATTGGAAGCTTGTGTATCACTATATCTGTGCTCAACCAGCATATCTTGATAAGACCAGCAAAGATATCTTTGAACTCTTGAAGGAGATTTATCAATTCTTGTTTTATCTGGACTGTCAGAGTGGTACCAATTTTTTCACCTCTTTTATTTCTTCATCTGTTCCCAAATTCACAGTCTTAACCTCTTCCTTGTGTGGTAGAATTGTTTTCCTCTTTTTCTACCAATCTTAATAGTTCATAGAACATCACATTCCAGTTCATCTCACACCATTGATTTCTTCCAGACATATAGGCTGCTCTAAATTTATCACTGGATTAAATCTAGGAATAAACATGCTATTAACACTGTGACACCTGCAAATTTAAATCGACATATGAAAGAATATAGTAAATTTATGAAATGTAAAAATGTAATAAAATGTAAAGAATGATTGCCATCTGAAATTTTAAAGAAAATTTCTTATATTTAACATAATTCTTTTACAAGATAACAAAAAGTTTTCATATTTTTGAGCTAAACATAAAGATTAGTTCTGAATATTACTCTGTATTAATATTAAAAACTATAGGAAGATCTTCACGATCCAATTGGTGAGTGTTTCTCCAGGAAAACATGGGCGAATCTTATCCAAGTACTTGCCAGTCTTGTTGTCATTCATGATCATGTTGACAAATAATCCATTCATAGCTTCTTCACTATGTCTTGATCTTTCGTCAACTTCTCTTCTTTAAAGGCTTCAACAAGCTGCTGTTCTACATTAATTGTTCCCCCTGATCTGAATGTTGTCTTCAACTGTGGGAAAGACATGTGTTTCCAAAGGATTTCTCCCCCTTTCAATTTTGCCTTTCTGTCTTCACATCTTTTTCCATCTCTTTTCCTTTGCTGAAGATTGGGCTTAAACCCTAACCCAAAACGGTCTTTTTTCATCTTTATACTGACAGGAACTGAAATCCCTTGAAGATTCTTTCCTAGACCTCTCCCAGCTTTAGCTCCGATGCCTAATTTGTTGTAACTGTCATCTTGGTGCAATCAGACAATCTGGGATATGGAATTTGCTTCCTTCTGCAATAAAGGTTGCATTTACAAATTCAAGAGCTCGAAAAGAGCATTCAAGAGCCTCATCATTGGTGTCGATATATGGAACATCGCTTGTTACAGACGCAATGATTTCTTCTCAGCACTGACGCATATTAGTTGTCCATCAACAACAAATTTCAATTTCTGATGTAATGAAGAAGGAACGGCTCCTGCTGAATGAATCCATGGCCTCCCCTAATAGACATATGTGTGGATGTCCATCACCACAAAGTCAATATTGTACACGACTGGGCCGATTAACAACGGTATTTCCATTTTCCCAAGCACTTCTTTTTGAGTGCCATCAATGCTCGCACCACATTCTGATAACTCTTCATGTGTGATTGATCCAGAGGCATTCTTTGAAGTGTGACTAGAGCATCAAATTGAGAGCAGACCCATTGTCAATCAATACTCCTGGCAACACATGACCATGACAATGTGTCGTGATGTTCAAAGCTTTTACTGACCCCATTCCGCCTTCTGGTATTTCATCATCCGTGAATGTTATGTAATTGTCAGCGGCTATATGTCCTACAATTCTGTCAAGTTTATTGAGGGATATATCTTCGGGGATAAATGTTTGATTGAGGATTTTCATCAAAGCATTTCTATGTGCTTCTGAATTCATCAATAGATCAAGAATAGAAATCTCGCTTGTTGTTTGTGTAGTTGTTCAACCACTATACTCACTATTTTTAGGAATTTCAAAAATTCTTGAGCTTGTTTTTCTGTCACAGGTTCATTGAATGCTGGAAGGGATTCATCTTTAAATACCTTCTGAGGTATTGCCACGGCTTTTCCTTTTGCTTTCACTTGTTCTGAAGCATTGGATGTTTCGGGAGAGTAATCTCTCCCTTCTCGTAAAGAAACCGACTTCGCTCACTGCTTCGGACGTTGATGTTGTACTCAGACTTTGTATTTTCTCTTCTGTTTTATCTAGAGAAACAGATCCTCTACCATGAAACATTGGTAGTATAATTCCAAGGTACCCTGCGGGTATCTTTGTATGGAAATGGTAGAGGTGGTAATAACTACTTTTGGCCTTATTGGTGCAGGAATCACCGTGGATGATTTCACATTAATGATCACAGGATCATTTATTCTTTGATTTGGTTTAGAATCCTCTGATGAGCAAACATCATCTTCTTTTTTCCCGGGTTCTTCTTCAAAGAATTCTATTTCTCTGTTGTTCATCAATTTTGCACCAAATCTCTAAACTCAGACATAGTTGAATTTTATGCCCTTCTCCTGATGATATTCACAATAATTCTTGCCTTTATTCTGCTTTGGCTTGAATTGTTGTGGAATTATACCGGCTAAAGAAAGTTGTTGGGCCACGAGATTTAATTTCAGAAATGTCAGTCTTTGCTTTCTTCTGTTCTCTTCCTGAATTGCATTCACGTTTTTATCTCCATGATTTGGCAATGGGTGATTTGATGCAGATGGTGTATTGAATTCCAACTTCCCAGTGTTGATCAAATTTTGAACCACCCTTTTGAATGCTAAACAGTTTTCAATGGAATGACCCGTAATTCCTTCATGGTAAACAGTGTGCCTTTGTATCATACCAAGGAGGAATGGTGGTTGCATGGGAACCAAAGGATAGGCCGTATAACATGCTTTTAACAGCGAATCATAGATCTGCATACGGTACTGGTAAAGGTGTAAAAGACAACCTTTCATTTTCCTTTCGAGATCCTCTGGACTCTGCTCGATTAGTGTTTGTTTTCCTCTTTCTGAACCCTTGGCTGGGTTATTGTAACACTTTTCGATGAACCTTGCTGTAAGAATTGCATTGTTGACTTTCCTTTTTCCGGTACGTACGTAGGTCTTTTGGAACTAGACCCATCATTTGATTCAATCTTGCCGCTTTTCAAGACATTTTCAATTAGTTCTCCAGAAATGACCAAATCTGCAAAATTCCTGGTTGCATTCCCCATGAGGTTTAAATAAGGAGCCTTTAATGTATGGACAAACATTACTGTGGCCTCTTTTTCTGACAAAGGTGGTTGAACTTGGGCCGCAGTGTCACGCCATCTCTGGGCATACTGTCTGAATGTTTCATTATTCTTTTTCTCCAAGTTTTGGAGAGTCCATCTATCAGGACCATGTCTGTCACATGGCGGTACTGCTCTAAAATGCTTTAGCCAGATCTTTCCAGGATCTAATGTTGGCTTTGGTCAATTGAGTATACCATTTTAAAGCCGTCCTGTCAAACTATCCTGAAGCAGTGAATTAACAATTTCTCGTCCTTCACATATCCTGCATTCTTCGACAAAACATAGTGATGGGGATGAAGGGCATGTAGTACCATCATATTTATCAAATTCGGGAGCCTTTGAACTTAATGGGAAGGATTAAGTCTGGAACCAAACTCAACTCACTAGCATCAAACCATAGAACGATTCAGTTATTTCTACGGATTTCATTCGTTCTTCTAAGCTCTTGATCTGTCTGGTCAGTTCTTCATTTTACTTTTTGTTTCTCATTCAGCTCATTCAAATCTGGGATCAAATGTTCAGTATTAAGATCCCCTATTTTCACATCGATATAAGCGGATTTTGCTTGAAGATGCAGGATCCACTTGTTGATCTTCATGTGGTTTGACTTCTTGTAATGCAGATGTACGAGCATTGATTTGTATAGGTGTAGTACCAGAATGATAAATTGGTTCTGGTGGGAAACCTAGAGGATATATGGGTTCTTGGTCAAAAGATACAGGATTTTCATGCATTTTTCCACTGATAGCCTGCCTTTTAAACATGTCCTCTATCTTCTTCATCATACTGTCTTGTGAATTTGCAATACTAGCTTCAATTTTTTCCAGCTTCATTCTCATTTCTTCTGTTCTTTATGATGCGTTCCTCAATACGCTATATTTTATCCTCCATAATTCTCCTAGTAGCTTGTCTAGTACCGTATTGATGTTGTATTTCTCTTTTGGCCAGAGTAACTGCGATTGAAAAATCTTTTAATATTATTTTTTCAAATTTTAATTAATGAATTTAACTTAAAAATAAATATTCATAGCGAAAATTATGAAATGAATGATGAATGTATGCAAATGTATGTATGCAAAAACATTGATCCCAAAAGTTAACTGTCATAGAACAACTTTCATCGGCATACAAAAGTTTCTTTAAATAGTTCAAACTACAGATAAGGCGTAGCTTTCCTATTAAGCTCTATAATTTCTTTCATTAACCATGACACCTTCTTTCCGCACTTAGAAACTGGATCAACATGATGCTCAATTATTTTGGCTTCAACGCTATTCCCCCATATCTGGCAACTTCGCTCATTTGAACCATGGCCTCGAACACCATATTACTTCTTTCTTCACTTCTTTCACATAGAAAGTTGACTTTTGCCATTGTTCATTTGTTCTTCAAGAGTTGCTCTAACTCAGTGATTCTGACTTGACAATTGTGCAGAATTTTTTCAAGATCTCTAATGCGTCTTCGTAGTGAAGCATTTTCCTCATTACTTTCTTTGAGATCATTAGGTCCTAGACGAACCTTTTCTTGAAACAATGATTCTTCAAGTTGCAAAATGTAAGCATTAAACTCTGAGTTTTTATTTCTAGACTGATCCAGATCTTCTTCAAGTTTTTTCGTGCTTCTTGTGTTCTTTGATTAAGCTTCTGGATTTGAACATCTTGTTTCTTCTTCTGCATCTTCGCATCCAATTCTAGCTTCCTGCTCTACCTCAAGTCTGGTGTTGAAATTTTTTTCTTCCAGCTCCCATTTTTCTTTTCAACATTGGATTCTTCCATCTTTTGGCCTCTGACTTCAAGTTCAGCAATCAACTGGTTCATTTCAGATTCAAATCCCTTGAACATGATATTTTTCTCGCCTTCAAATTTATCAAAGATGTCATTCTTCATCTTCTAAATCTTTGCTTGATCCCTTTCTCTTTGCATTTCATTCATGATCTCGCGGTGTTCAGCCTTGTGTTTTATAATTCGCTCTCTCCTGTCAACCTCGAAATCTTCCATTTTTTGCTTTCCTTTTTCCAGGCTTTTGAGTAGACGGCTATTCTTTCCTTTCAGATCTTCAACTCGTCTTTTCTCAATGTTCAATTCTCTGGTCATCTGTACCGTCGATTGGCTGGGTCCTGATGCTTTTCGGGATTTTATAACTCCTGGTAATTTTTCTGTAAGGATCTACTCATCCTCACCTTTTTCTTTATCTTTTCTCAACATTGCACATTGTGATGAATGAAAGTCAATGTCAACCCCCAACATAGCTTTATCTTGTCTCATTTGCTCTAACTCTTTCGACCACCATCTCTTTCTGCTTCAAACTCAGCTTCAAGATTTCAATCTCTGATGAACCACCTTAATGCGATCTTCCATAGAAATATCCTCATTTGATCTGGTAGAGGAATATTTCGTTTTTTTTCTGACAGATCTCCAATCTTCATAATCAGGAGTTAGCATTCTTTTGCTGCTTTAGCTCGGATACAAAAGTTGTTTTCCAAGCTGTAACGGCTTCCATGATGTCCTTTTATAATTTTTGCTGTGGAATGCGAACTCAGATGACTGTATCCAGCAGTGACAGGTACAAATTGACGACCTTCATACTGTCTTATGACCAGAAGTGGTGCATATCCAATTCCTCCCCCAAGCAGCATTATCCATTGTAATCACCACATCTGTAAATGAATTCCCTTTGTATTTGCCACGGGGCTCGCCAAACAACGTCATTGCTTTGCAGATTCGAAAGGCATTAATCCACATATCTTTCTTAATTTCTTTAGCCATTCCTGCTCCAGAAATTCTTTAATGGTGAATAATCCGTATTAAAGCGTCGGTATGAAACCTTTCTGTTCTCCAGAAATGACTACGGATCCAAACATATAACAACTGAGTACACCCTGAGAATCGTCCACCTCCTAGCCTTCTGCAAGAATTTAACGATCTGAAGGTCTCTGCTAGATGCAGAAACAGGATTAATCTTCTTTGCAGTTGTTCAAACAAATCTACCACTGCAGCTTCACATATCCCAATACTTTGGGAAGATGACCATACCATATATACCCAAAAAAATAGATCGAATCGTACTTTAATATCTGGATGGCTTTGAATAAGTTCTCTGATGTTGGTCCAAGCTGCCTTCGCTTTCGCCTTTTTGTTTGTACGGGATATACCCATTCTTCTCGTACCCCGCAATCTTTGCTAATTTAACTCGAAAGGGTTGAGTTTTAATTGACTTTGAATATATTCGATTCTCCAAAGCACCTTCAAGATGTACAAAGTTGTATATTCAATAGTAGGGACCAAGTCCTCCTTATTGAAAGTGAAGCATTGTACCCTGGATTCCAGAATTGAACTAGGGCTCTGAGTAATTCATCATCACTTCTACATAGAGCAATATGGATGTCTCCGTAAGTCTGATAAAACTGCAATTTTTGTTTGAATCCCAACTTTCCCAATGCTTCGCAAATCTTGCATATCATTTCTTTTTAGTGAAACTGAAGCATAACTGGCCAAGTCAGATATAATCATCCTGCAGACTGTCTCCTTTCTGTCTTTGTAAATCCTCAGCCCACTGTCTTACTTCTGAGTTTAGAATTATGACTTGAACACTTTTTATCCATAGATGAAGGCTTTCCAATGAGACAATTAACACAAGGATCAATGTCTTTTATCCTGTATGATGCAATGCAAACAGAAAAATAAAGAACACACAAAAAGAAAATAATTAGTTTACTAATAAAGAAATTTAATAATAACATTTACATAAATATCTTATTTAAACATGCTTTAATTTAAATAATTTAAATACATGTAATTTAAACAATAATAAATTAACAGAAAAGACAGAATTCATTTCTCCTGTGTGTACAACTATTTTGGATAAATTTCGGCATGACTTCGGATCGGAAGAGTTTCTAAGGTTTTTTATATGCGGTTTTCAGATCTAAGAATAAGGTACCCGAATTGTCCTTGTTAGTGCCCCCTTGGGTTGCTAACCCTCAATCCTAGTCCATCACAGACTAAAGTGGATCGAGTTCAATCGAGGGGATACATTTCTCTATGCCTGACACGGAAATAATTCTCACGAAACATATAGTATATGAACCCCCAAAGTTACTTGCTAGGTCTGACACGGAGAATAAATTCTCACGAAGACGTCGCTTTCACTCCCACTTAAAAGGGACAACTCAATTATAGAGCTTTATTATGCAATGCAAGTGTTGTGTGTGAGAAAATGTTCAACCTTTGACAGAAAAAATAATCCTGAAATAAAACTTGCAAAAATAAAACATATAAATATTATAAAAATATAAATAAATAATTTGAAAAGAAAGAATTAAAAATTAATATATATTTTTAATTTTTAATAATAGAGACAATTTATAATTATTTTAAAGTTTGACCGGTCCCCAGCAGAGTCGCCAAGCTGTCGTAACCGTTTTCGTCCGGCACGAATATTAAATTGGCGGGAATTGATGTGAATAAATATTTTGAAATATTGTAGTCGTCCATCGGCCTTTGGATCAGGTAGGTCGAATACCTAAAATTTTCTTTTAAAAGATTTTAAGAAAACATCAATTAAAAGATAAACTGATCTGCGTTTAACCAAAATTCATTCTTTTTAATAATAAAAAGGGATTCGTGTCGGTTCGTTTAGGGAAGGATTAGCACCCCTACAACGCCAAATTGGTACTTTTTAATTATAAATTGTCTATATTATAAAATATATTTTTTTTTCTTTTTTAATCTTATTATTTCAAAATTATATAAAAATATTATTT